>NC_045447.1:76678222-76985986 GCF_002776525.5 Piliocolobus tephrosceles | reverse complement strand
TGCAGCACACCAACATGGCACATATATACATATGTAACAAACCTGCACGTTATGCACATGTACCCTAGAACTTAAAGTATAATAAAAAATAAATAAATAAATAAAATAAAAAAATAAATAAAAAGTGTGATATATACACATATTCATATATATATACATATTCATATATACACGAGTACTATTTAGCCCTAAAAAAATTAAGTCCTATCATTTGCAACAACATGGACAGACATAGAGGACATCATATTAAGTGAAATAAACTATACACAGAAAAACAAATACTACATTATCTCAATCACGTAGAGTCAAAAAAAAGTTGATATCAGAAACAGATAATAGAACAGTGGCTACTGGAGACTGGAGATAGAAGGACAGGAGTATGAGGAGAAGCTGGTCAATGGGCACAAAATTATAATTAGATAGAAGGAATAAGTTCTGATATTCTGTTGCACAGTAAGGTGATGATGGTTAATAGTAAAATTTATATATTGCAAAAGAGCTAGAAGAGAGACTTTTGAATGTCTTCACCATAAAGAAATGATATGTACACGAAGTGACAGCCATGCTATTTGATCATTATACATCATATATCTATCAAAATATCAAGTTTTACCCTCTAAATACATGTAATCACAATGTCAATTTTAAAAATAATAAAAATCTCAACATCCTTTCTTGATAAAAACTCAACAGTTTAGCAATATAAGGAAATTCAACATAACAAAAGCCATTTATGAAAAACTCATAGCTAATGTCATGATTATTGGAGTGAAACTGAAAGCTTTTTTCTCTAAGATCTGGTGCAAAGCAAGGATGTTCACTCTCAACACTTCCATTCAACATTGTAAGTACTATCAAGAGCAATTAGAAGAGAAAAAGAAATAAGGGAATCCCAATTGAAAGGGAATAAGTAAAATTATCTCTGTTTACAGATGACATGATCCTATGTGTAGAAAATCCTCAGTTCACCAAAAAACTGTTACACTTAACAAATGAATTCAGTAAGTTGTAAGATACAAAAACAACATTTGAAAGTCTGTGGCATTTGTATGCACAAACAACAGCCTAGTTGGAAAAGAAATCATAGAAACAATCCTATTTATGATAGCACTAAAAAATAAAATACTTAGAAAAAATTTAACTAAAAGGAGAAATACCTGTACACTGAAAACTGCAATAACATTGATAAGATAAATTGAAGGAATCACAAGTAAGCAGAAAGGTATTCCATGCTCATGGACTGAAAGAATTAATATTGTTTAAATGTCTACACTACCTAAAGCAATATATAGACTCAATGCAATCCCTACCAAAACCCCAATAGCCTTCTCATAGAAATAGACAAAAAGTTGTAAAATTTGCATGAAACCACAAAAGTTTCTGAATAGCCAAGCAATTCTGAGGAAAAAAAAGTTGGAAGCATCACACATCCTGGTTTAAAATTATATTACAAAGCTAAAATACTTGAAACAGTATGGTACTGGCATAAAAAGAGACAAATAGACCAGTGGAACAGAATAAAGAGCCCAGAAACAAATCCAAACACATACGATAAACTGATTTTTGACAAGGGCCACAAAAGACACAATGAGAAAAGAATAGTTTCTTCAATGAATGGTGCTGGGAAAAGTGGATCTCCACATGCAAAAGAATGAAATTAGGTTTTTATCTTATACCATACACAAAAATCAGCTCATGGTGGATAAAAGACCTAAACACAGACCTGAAACCATAAAATGCCTAAAAGGAGAAAACATAGGGGAAGAGCTTCTCGATATTGGCCTTGGCAATGATTTATTAGGCATCAACCAAAAGCTAAGGCTACTAAAGCAAAAATACATAAATGGGACTATATCAGACTAGAAAGCTTCTGCACAGTATAGGAAACATTCAACAAAATGAAGAGGCAACATACCGATTGTGAAAAAGTATTTGCAAACCATATCCAACAGATTAATATCCAAGATTTATAAATAACTCATAGAACTCAGATAAGGGGTTAATATCCGTGATTTATAAAGAACTCATACAACTCAATATAGCAATAAAACATATAACCTGATTGAAAAAATGGGCAGAGGACTTGAATAGTCATATTACAAAAGTTGACATAAAAATACCCAACATACATGAAAAGGTGCTCAGCATCACTAATCATCAAAGAAATGCAAATCAAAACCATTGTGAGATACTACCTCACACCTGTTAGGATAGCTATTATCAAAAAGATAAGAGATAAGTGTTGGCAAGGGTGTACAGAAAAGAGAATCTTGTACACTGTTGATACAAATGTAGATTAGTTCAGCAGATTAGTGCAGCCATTATGGAAAACAGTCTGGTGATTCCTAACAAAATTAAAATAGAACTGCCATATGACCCAGTAACCCATCTTCTGGATATACAACCAAAGAAAATGAAATCACCACCTTGTTAAGACATCTGCCCTTCGATATTTATTTATTGTAGCATTTTTCATAATACCCAAACATGGAAATCACCTAGGTGTCCACCGATGGGCAAATGGATAAAGAAACTGTGTGTGTGTGTGTGTGTGTGTGTGTGTATGAGAGTGAGAGAGAGAGAAAGAGAATATTATTCACCCTTCAAACAGGAGGATCTCTTGCCATTTGCTACAACGTGGATGGATCTGGGGAAACTTAACGCTAGGTAAACTAAGCCATACACAGAAAGAAAAATATTGCGTGGTCTCATTTACATGTGAAATCTTTTAAAAAGAAGAAGAAAGTCAGATATAAATAAATAAAAACAAAACAGTGGCTACTAGCACTGGGGTGAGGGGAAGAAATGAGAAGATGCAGGGCAGAGAATACAAAGTGGCAAATAGGTAGGGTGGACAAGCCAAAAGATCTAATGTACAGTATTAGGACTATCACTAATAATAGTATATTGTATTTGGGATTTTTGCTAAATGAGTACATTATAGTTGCTCTTGCCATGAGGGAAAAATGAGTAACTATGCAAAGTCATGTATATGTTGATTTTTTTCTACTATAGTAACCATTTTACTATATACAGTTGGCCTTCTATATCCACAAGTTCTGTATCCATGAGTTCTGCATCCATGGGTTCAACCAACTGCAGATCAAGCATATAGTATTGGCTAGATGTGGGACCAGTAGATATGGAGGGCTGATTTTTTTGCATTCACGAGTTCCATAGGACCTACAGTGAGACTTGAACATCCAGTAATTTTGGTATCCTCAGAGTCCTGGAGCCAAGCCCCAGTGGATACCAAGAGATGACAATATATATATCTTATAACATGCTGTATACCTTAAATGTACAAAGAAAATTTATCTCTAAAAAATGCAATTTTGAAATATATAAGATATTATTATATCTTTTACTTAGAAAATTTAATCCATTTAAATTTGTGTGTAATTGGGTTACATAAAACGTCTTATACTTGTAACAAACCATTAAACTGATAAAAATTTAACTTCACATACAAAAACTACACTTTTACTCCATATTCCATCTACCATTTTTATTTTTTGATGTCACATATTACACCTTTTTATATTGGGTATCCTTTAACAAATTATTGTAGCTATTATTATTTTAATAGGTCTGCCTTTCAACCTTAATACTAAAGATATAAATGATTTACACATCACCTTTATAGTATCATAGTATTCCAAATTTGACTATGCACTTACTTTTACCAGTGTGTATTATACTTTCATGTTTTCATGTAACTATTTAGCACTCTTTCAGCTTGAAAAACTTCCTTTAATATTTCTCATAAAACAGATCTTCGCTGGGACTGATGGTTCACACCTGTAATCCCAGTTACTTGGGAGGTTGAGGCATGAGAATCGCTGGAACCCTGTAAGTGGAGGCTTCAGTGAGCCAAGATCGTGCTGTGGCACTCTAGCCTGGGCAACAGAGGGAAACTCTGTTTTGGACAAAGAAAAAGACAGGTCTGGTAGTGATGAACTTCCTCAGCTTTGTTTGGCTGGGAAAGTCTTTAATTTTCTTCATTTCAGAAGGATAGCTTTGCCAGGTATAGTGTTCTTGGTAAGGAGATTTTCCTTTAGCGCTTTGAAAATATCATTCCACCCTCTCCTGGCCTGTAAGAGCTCTTCTGAGAAATTATCTGCTAGCCTTTGGGACTCTCTTATAAGTGTTTTATTCTTTTCTTTTGCTGCTTTTAGAATTCTCTCTTTGTCTTTGATGCTTGATAGTTTGATTATAATATGTCTTGATGTCATTTTATTTGGATTGTATCTGATTAGAGACCTTTCACCTTGTTCCTGGGAATTTATATCTTTACTCAATTGGTAAGTTTTCAGCTATTATTTTAAAAATAATCTTTCTGTCCCTTTGTCTCTCTTCTTTGTCTTAAATTCTTATAATTTGAATATTTGTTTTTTCGAGGCTGTCCCATAAATCCTGTATGCTTTCTCTATTCCTTTTCATTCTTTTTACTCCTCTGACTGTATATTTCCAAATACCTGTCTTCAAGTTCACAGATTCTTTCTTCTGATTAATCAATTCACTGTTGATGCTTTCTATTGACTTTTCCATTTTTTATTGTATTTTTCAGGTCCAGATTTCTATTTGTGTTTTTAAAATAATTTCACTCGCTTTTATAAAGTTCTCATTTTATTATTTTTCTGATTTCATTGAATTGTTTGTATTTTATTGACTCTCACTGAGCTTTCTTAAAACAAATCTTTTGGTTTTTTTTGTTAGAAAGTTCATATATTTCCATTTCTCTAGGGTCAGAAGCTGAAAAACTATTCTGTTCTCTTGGTGGTGATGTGTCTTTTTGTTTTTTCATGTTTCTTGTTGTATTGCATTGATGTCTATACATTTGTTGAAACAGTTACCTCTTTCAGACATTTGGACTAATTTCAATGTGAAAAGGCCTTCCTCAACAGGGAGGAGTAAAGGCTCTGGATGGATGAAGTGTGGCTCCTTGGCAGTAACCATGTAGTTCTGTCAGCTAAGGTCAGTGTTGTTTGAAGATTACAGAATCCTCAGCAGTTAATGCTGTGAATGTCCACAGTAGCAGTGAGGGTTGTTAGGGTTTTCATGACAATGGCTGCTATGGTCCTCCCAATCTTCTTCCTCCTGCCGGGGAAGTTGTGACTTGGGGCAGGTCCCTCTTGGCACTGGGACCAGCTTTCAGGCCCTTTTGCAGTAATGATGACTCTGGCATCTGATGAGTGGCACCCATGGAGCAGTCACAGAGGTTAGTCCTAAGGCATAGGTACACATGCAGGCACTATAGCTCTGGGCTCTAAGCAGTAGAGGCACTGGTGCACATGGGGCAGGTACCCCCACTGCTGTATTGGTAATGCGCATTCAGTGTCTAAGATGTGGTCAGGGCAGTTAAGCCACAGAACACAGCTCTAGAGTGTGGGCACTCATAAGGCAACTGCAGCTTGGGAGTTGGGGAACACAGAGTTAAAAGAGGTGGCAGAGCTGTCTCAGGGCTATAGTGCTTTGTGGAAATAGCTGTCCATGCTCATGTGTGTGTGTGTGTGTGTGTGTGTGTGTTTAGGGGAGGATTGAAGGCTTATATCTCCTACTCCACCATCTCGATAATATCAATCTCTCAACTTCTGCCATGTTTTTAAACCTACTAAATGTATTCTTCTGCATATTGTATTATTTCAATCAAGATTAAAAATTTGCTATCTATCTTTTTAAAATGCATGTAGTTTCAAAAGTCTAGCAAAATCAGGTTTGTTGATTGAACGATTTAGAAAGTACTTTGGCTTTTAAAAATTCTATTATGAAAAACTGTTTATTATGAAAATTTCAAATATGTACAAAGTAAACAAAATAGTATAAAGTATTCTCATGTCCTACATTATACAACTGCAATGGCTATCATTATTTTTGTCATTCTTTTTTCATCTATATCTCTCATTTCTCACTATATACCTGTATCTATCACTACGTATATAATATACCTTGAAATGCATACATATTAGCTGTACAATTTTGACAAATGAGTACACCGGAGTAAGACACATTTTTATTATGATATAAAACAATTCTCCCTTCCCAGATAACTTCCTCATATCTCTTTCTGATCAATCCTCAACCCTTAGGGTAGGCACTATTCTGATAAAATGAGATTTGTTTTGCTTTAAACTTCATATATGCATTTGCTTTTAATTTAAAGGAGAGTTTGCCAGAACTGGTCTTTCATCATGACATCAGATTAAAAAGTGACAACTGAGAATGAAAGTTGGACATTGAATAGTATTGAAGCAATTCAAGTTGTGTGTAATGAGTGTGTTTAGAAAAAGCTAGTCTAATTAAAATCATCCCTGATGTATACTTAAGAACAGTAGGTAAGAGTGTAAATATGTAATATGCAAAGCTCTGAATTTATAGTTAGATTTCTGGCAGCATTTGATGTTTAATTTAACAAAATAATTCAGCAGGAACATTGTAATAGAATTTTATGAAGTTCTTCTTTGCTCTTAGATAATATCCACACTGATGGGAGGGATAAGAAACATTCAGATAAAGAAAAACAATTCAACCTGCTAAAGTGGGCTTTATGCTTAGAAATGCAACAAAGTCACAGCAGTGAAAAATACATCTACTTCTTGGTCAGAAGACATTGTACTTTTTATTGAATATGTTGCAACTTAGAACTGTTTCTAGCAGGTTTCCATGATGCTGTGCAAATGAGCAGCTAGAGTCAGGTTAAGAGATCGAGCATTTCCTGTGAGAGGTCCTTAGAAGGAGAGAATAGGGTGGGACCAGAGATGAGCTTGAAGGCAAGTTGTGTTTCCTGTGGGTCTGGCTTCGTGTTCCACTCCACCACATCTTTCCTCCAGCTATGATCAATGAGCTACTTGTAATGTTGCCTTTTCCTAAAACACTCCTACTCTAATAGGAAATTGATGCCTCTGTTTGAGAGACCATGTCAAAGTCTGAAACTGAACAGAACCCCTTTGGCTACCTAGATTTTTAGGATGCTTCAGAGGTGTCAGGCTTTGCAAAAATTCACCTGTGAACTGTCCTAAGCTGTCAGTTCAGAGAAGCAAACTGGCTGCAAGGTCAATCCAGTGCCCTGTGTCTTCCACAGCTACTGAATTAGAAAGAAGCAACTATTCATCAGCACAAACTGTATTCCAACCCCAGGTGTCTTTCTATTATCACTAGTTTGAAATAGGTAGCATCAGTTGGTCTGCTTCCAAAATTCTTATTTCTTTGAAGATGAAAAGAAAAACATTCCAGAGACCAAGTTGGAAGTATTTTAAGGAAGTGTGAAACTGTCAAGTGCCTCAGAACCCATCTTGGGTTCCTAGCTTATCTTTCTTCAAAATCACCTTAGGGGATAAACTTGGTGCTACTTTCAAGTCAAGTCAAATGTTTATCAGCAGTAAATTAATGGTGTGGGAATGGTGGGAAGAGAAGGAAAAACAGTCACTCGTCTTTCTCAAAGTCTGATCATATTATTTTAACATTATCGTGACAGCCTTTCACAGGTCTCCCTTATCACACTTCAATATCTACCACTATCTCTAACCCGTTGACTTTCACATACATTCAATGGCCATTTACTTCCTTACTATTTTTTGAAACCTTCACCAAGCTACGATCCTAGATTTCTGGTCTTTCCTACAACATGGACTCTGTTCTCCTAACACCAAATGGCATGCCTAAACCAACTCAAGGTCAGGGTCTAACTCCACCTCAAGTGCAGAGAAGAAAACACCCATGGAATGCTGCTGACCACAGATGGAGTCCTTCAAGAAAAAAAATAAACTAAGGCTAACACTCCGTCATTCAATCCTTCACACTTGTGGACCGAGAAATTTTGAGCCAGAAATGTTATTCAAACCTCAGACTTAGTGATACCACTGAGTTCTTATCAGTGGGATACAGTTTCTAGTTGCTTTTATTCAGTGGTGATGACGAATTTGTACTGCCGCAGCCACACTTCTGTCATTTGAGTAACCAGAGAAACAAGTTAACACAGCAAAATAAACTGGCCTGTGAGGGAACCCCATTGGTGGCTTTAGTCTTTGGATTGGATTGGTGGGTTCAGCTACACCAACCAAGCCAGTAGCTGAACCCTAACAGACATTCTTGGACTGTCTACTGTTAGAGGCAGTTGAGTCAGCTCCATCCCATTCTTCCTTGGCCCCTTTCTTATTTTCCAGACTTTTCTCACTTCCTCTCCTTCCATTCACCTGTGTCTCTTAGCACATTTGCAGCCCAGATACTGCTCCAGACAGACTCAAAGTTATCATGAGAAAAATCAGTGGAGATGCTAAACAGCCAGTGTTTTGCAGAAAATACTAGAAACTGTTTTCTGAAAGCAGAAAGCAGTTGATGGTAGACAGGGTACTTCCTGAGATCTCCTGTGGGCATCCACAAGGCCAAATCTAAGGGAGTATTTCTAATCCTCTCACAAAACAGACACACTCCAAGGTCAAGAGACACCACAATGCCTGAGCAATGTGCTTTAATCATATTTTCTCAGTAACAATTTATTCCTTTCCAAGAACGGTGGGGCAGAAAAAGTGTTGAGTTTCTGGCTCGTGTTTCTAGAATATCGCACTTGAACATTCATACATTAAAACTGTGAAAGTCTATAAAATATATTATCAATTTCAGATGGCTCATATTTAGGTTATATTGGTCATAGATTATTTTTGCAATCTGTGTCTATTCCTTCTCAATTCTCTTCTAACCAATGCCCTTCTAACCCCACCCTAGGACACTTTATATGGCTCTGAGACTGAACATGTATGATAATTTTTAAAATTATATTTGATTTTGACTTTGACACTATTTTTTCTTGATCAGGCAGCATGTTGTATTGAAAAGAATCCTGCCAGGGATACCAAATACAAAGGTTTTAGTGTAACTACCACTACTAGATATAAAACCTTAGGTCAACCACAAAGGGCCTCAATTTTTTCAAGTATAAGGTGAGGACCTTAGACTGGACTATTTCTAAGTGTCTTCCCTTCATCTTTAAAATCCTTGATCATAACTTCACTATTTGTCATTAAAACTACTTTGGCTTATGGGAACTTTCTCACAGCCTTTCCAAAGTGCAATGAGTACCACACTACAAATGAACCTTCAACATTACCCATAAACACAAATTCAGATTGGTTGAACACCATATAAATTTAATTTATTTGTAAATTTTAGATCCTGATATATTATTTTTAACTGGGGTAACAATTCTCTAATGTAAATGTGAATATGAAACATTCAGAACACTTAGGTACAGCAATGTCATAGACTGCATGTCTACTATCATGCAGTGATTGTCAAGAACAGTCTTTCTGTTGCAGAGAATCTCTGGATCCATACTTACATCCCTTAACTATGACAGACTCCACATATACTTGGCAGCTTCTGCATTGCCTTGGCTGAGCCAAGAGTATCTTGGGAAGAAAAGAACCACACGGAGTGTAGACAAGTTTTCCTCCAACTTTGCTCCTAATAATTGACAAAGAGATTGAGTGAGGTTGTCATTATTTTAATCTCTAAATCTTTGTTCATAATGAAATCTGTTTCTTATCCTTCTCCTAATATACTTTCTCATTTATTTCCTCATTCTTCTTGTAATATCACAAAAGTTTGTGAAAATTATAAGCTAGTTACTTATAGAAGACCATATAAGTTTCAGTATTTGGAAACATCAGATGTCTAGTTGGTAATTAGGGCTTAATCATAAGTATAAACAAATATTCAATTAACATAAATGAAGAAATAGCTCAGGAGCATCACAGCAGAAATGTTTTTCCTTTCAACCAACGGACACTGTAATAATGAGAGGAAAAGCTTTGGATAATCAGCAGTTACAACACTGAAAAATGCTACAACATACTTGTGCTGCATGGTCATTTTTAATAGCTCCACTTTGATTTTTGCCTCTCTATACAATTGGGAGCAAACAAAAGTATGAATGTAAGTGCGTGTGTATGTTTCTCAGCAGGGCCTCTATTGAGGTAGAATTATTAAACTCAGTGTCAGTGCCAGAGGAAGAAGCCACTATAATTAAACAGCCTGGTGTTCTTAAGGGGGCCCAGGGCCTGGCTATGTTGCCAGCAACGAAAATCCCATATAAAGTCTTGAGCCGATCAGCCCTTGCAGAGGCCTTGAACTATTCTTGGCGAGCCCTGGCTAGACTATGACAGGAACATTTGAATAGCATGATTGAATTATGGGGAAAGAAATACAATTCCAGATTCTGGTGTGACCTACAACCAGCACTAGATCTTAGGCATTCACGAGTCCACCAGTGTTCCTCCCAGTACTTCTTTCGCATGTTCTCTAGGGGCCTTAGATAATCCACACAGACTAAAAATGCAGGGAAAACAACTTCTCCCACTCTGTGACCTCAGACTGGTTTCCTGGTGCCGCTGTTCTCTATTTTCATAATCTTGAGTCCATTCGCAAGGCTGTAGCCTTAATTCAGGCTGCTGGTCAGCACTCAGGTGGATCATTGCAGCTCCTCATTACTTGAGATCTGGCACCTTTCCCTTCTAATCTACTAATCTGAGTAAAAATCCCATTTTGCATTCTTTCACTGCTATCACCCTCAGAAAAGAATCCAAACTCCTTGCTGTTACATCCAAGGCCCTTCAGGAATTGAACTGTGCCTCCACCAGGATCATTTCTGAAAAAGTCCCCCACATGAGGAACCCCTTGCTGCAGCCAAATAGAATGACCTGCAGCAACTCCTTGGATTTGGCTTGCATGGTCCTGCCTTTGCCTTTGTTCAAGCTGCTTCTCCTGCCTGGGGCACCCTTCCTCTTCAACATTTACGTTCATGGAGAACTTCCATGCATCCTTCAAGACTTGGCTCAAGGTTCTCTAAAACTAAAATTGTAACAAAACACATTAGTATGTTGTCAGCTCCTTGAAGGTAGGGACCACGTTATATTCAAGCTTGTTCCTACCTTAATATTTATTCTATTATTCTTCCTGGGCTTCTTTCAATTATTTGGCCATGCCATGTCTCAGTTCAAATGTCACCTCTGCAGAGAGGCAGTGTCTGCAGCCCCGATCTAAAGTAGCACCACCTCATTAACCCAATCACTCTGTTTCATTTCCAATGAAGCATCAGTCATGATTAGAAATGATCTTGTTTTTCTCCATGTTAATTTGTTGCCCTCCCCAATTCTCCCACCCCTCACTAGAACATATTCCCCTGCCCAGGATACAGGACATTGTCTACTTATTCACTGATGTAGCTCTAGTGTCTACAACAGTGCCTGGCACATAATAGTATCAATAAATCTCTTTGGAATAAGCATATTATATGTAGAGTTTGCATCTGAAGGAATACTTACATAGAGGAGTATTTTATGATGTGTTTTCCCGGTGAGTCTAAATAAAAAGGCAGTCATCCAAATCTACCTCTCTCTTGTTTCCACCTCTCTAGGAACTATGCCCCGAGTCACTATTTGAATGTTGTTACCTTTTCCCTTTTATAGCTTTTCTTTGCAGGTTAAGCATCAGTTAAGGCCTTGTCAAGGCCTTTTAGAGCACAGCCACTGGAGCCACACTTGTTCAAATCCAAGCCCTGGCCAAGTATGGCTTTGGCCCAGCCAAACTGGATGACCCGCAGCAACTTCTTGGATTTGGCTTGCATGCTTCTGCCTTTGTTCAAGCTGCTTATCTGTGCTTCAGTTTCCACATTTATAAAATGATTCCTGCTTCATAAAATTATTGGGATGATTACAAGAATTTGTACAAAACACTCAGAATAGCGCCAGTCATAGTAAATGCAGTATATATGTTAGTCAAACAATACTGTTTTCTGTCATGTAGGGACAGGACACAATTGACAAATCCAAAATACAGAAGCATCTGTGGAAATGGAATGTGGTATGGAAAGTATGTGTGACAGAGAAGTGAGAGCAGCTGGGCATTTGCTTCCAGGAATTCAAAACAATTTATTAATTTTACACTTAGATATTGGTAATGCACACAGAGAGAGGAAATCTGAATGTTATTTAGAGCACCCCCATGATTTTGTGTTGAATGTTATAAATTTTATTTTAAAATAGCTCAAAACTCATCTTGCATTTTAATATTTTAAAATAAAATCTATAATATCAAAATCTTGAGCATTTAAAAAATTGTAAAAACCATGATTTAAGTCAACAATTCTGTGCTTTGAGATTTGATTGCTAAACAGGATTTCATTTGTCTATGAAGAATATACTCTGTTCCTTTCTGGCTTTTTCAATGCTTTCAAAAGTGATCATTCCTCTTGGCAGCTGCAATTTACTCTTTTCTGTTTCCAGTATGTCCTCAGCTTCACCTTAAATAAAGTACAGAAATACACAAGGTGACAAAGGGGTCATCAGCAATTTGTGACAAAGCCTGATTGCTATATTCCTTGACAGGCTCTAACAGCGTATGAGCCATGTTCCCAATTTCACACTTAAACATTTTCCTCAGGAGAAGTAATATACTTCCCAGAGGAAACACAGTGATGAATTCTGAAAACTCATAAATAAATCAGGAGGTACAGATTTTTTTGACATGTAGAAGAGAAAGAACATCAAGATAAGTAATTTTTTCCCTTGAACCAAAGTCAGGATTAGTATTAATTCTGTTTGGAGGGATTTGGGTAGAGAAACCACATATATAGTCTTTCCCATTGTCCTTTAACATAAGTGACAAGAGAGAAAGTAAAGTTTACTACAAATCCTAATTTTTCAGAAAAGCTAATCTTCAACCTGACATTACTTGTAAACACTCAAAATAATATTAAATGTTCTTTAGTCTGTGTACATACAAATATACATATACACACATCTTTATAAACAATTCCCCTTTCAAAGAGCTATACAATGCAGTAATTTCTTGGGCCCAGTGACATTTGCCAGGTTTTATTGTTGAAGACTACTTAGCACATTTTTAAAAATTGTATTACAGTACATGTTTACATTTCATAAGCCTCCCTTGGGATTAAAAGGTGACACTTTCTGTGAGTACTCCTCTTTTAACACACTATTTTATTTTATTGAGACAGAGTCTAACTCTGTCGCCCAGGCTGGAGTACAGTGGTGCAATCTCAGCTCACTGCAGCCTCTGCCTCCTCAGTTCAAGCGATTCTTGTGCCTCAGCCTCCTGAGCAGCTGGGACTACAGGCAGTATACACTGACTAATTTTGTACTTTTCATAGAGACAGGATTTCACCATGTTGGACAGGCCAGTCTCAAACTCAAGTGATTTGCCCGCCTTGGCCTCCCAAAGTGCTGGGATTACAGGTGTGAGCCACTGCACCTGGCCTTCTTTTAACACGCTATTAATTGTACTCCAAACCCAACAAAACAGACCATAGTTTTCAAATTATAAGAGCATTTCAATCGTCTGCAGATATCTTCTTTTTTTTACCTCTGTCTCAAATAGCAAGTAAAAATCATGATAAAATTACATATAATTAGGTTGGCCATTGATGACAGACTAGATGTTTTCCATGTGAGAGAACCTTTCTTTCTGTCAGTAAATTCTCATCATGTGTTTACAGAATGGCTGATAATAAACTCAGTCGAATAGGGATTGTATATTTTAGAGTCATCACTATTAACATGGAAAAAAACTATAATCTACATTTTCTAATGTGATAAGTTTTCTGATGAATTCAAATTTTTTTTAAACAGGAAATTCCCACAAATATTTCCTATTAAATTTCTGTGCCAGCTGTGTCAAATTCCAGGGCAATAAAAATCAGGATTATGTGACAGCAGCAGCGTGCAGGTGAATATTTACCAACCAGTTCTCTGAAAATAAAATGTATATAAATTTATAATATATATGCTAATTTACATGTTATACATGTTCATTATACATAAAAATATGTATCACAATAAAATGTACATAAAATTTCACATAGCAAATTTATTCTCACAAATGCTTTCATTGATTTTTATGGAATGCTTGAATCCGTGGCCAGCCTGTGTTGCAGTAGATGAGAGAGTATAATGGATGACGGCTGGTGTTTTCATTCACACTAATGAGTAGGACAAAAGTGAAACAATGAGTTGTTTTATTGAAGACAAATGTTGGAACTTCATTTATTTGAGAATGATGTAAACAACTTATTTGCTGAACTGGATAATAGTTTTTCAATATTAGAAGAATATTTCACCACCTTTTATGCTATTTACAATGGAATAGTTACAGACAAAGCACACTTTTAAGCTTAATCTGCATTATTAGCATTTTCTTCATCAATTTTTAAAATCTAGACCATAGGTTGGCAAATTGTCTTAAAGGGCCAGACAGTAAATATTACAGGCTTGTGGGCTCATATGTTTCTGTTTCAATGATGGCTCTGTCATGGTAATGGGAAGGTAGTCACAGACAATACATGAATGAATGAGCATGGATGTGTTCCAATAAAACTTTATTTTTGAAAACAGGTGGCCAGCCTCAGGCCATAATTTTTCAACCCCTGGTCTAGACAATCAATAAAATAAGAAGTCAAGCCTTGATTTGGCAACCACAGATTTCCATTGTGTAAATACTCCCACCAAGACCAACTTCAGACTATCAATGGGATGTCACTGAAACTGGACGGTAGCTGTATTTTGTTTTGTCTGTGTATTATATCTGCATTTCTATCATATAGATACAATAGCTATAAATAATCAGAGTATGGATAATAGCAAATATTTAGAAACAGTTGAGTTCTGTTTATTACCTTTTTTTAAACACAATTTAATATTATTTATTTGCTGTAATTTATTTATTGCAAGTTTATATAAGTTTTAATACCTTAAATGACTATGTTTAACAACCGGCTTACACAATCCCTGAAAATGTAGTGATTGGTTCTTGTGAGCTGATATGAGCTGGCTCTAGCACATCACTGTGTGAGAAGGACAGAAATGTTGGTCATTAGAGGTTCAAAGAGAGAGTCTTGTCAGAATCTTTGTAAGTCAAAGGTTCCTAAGGCAGGGATCCTTGAACTGGAAAATAAATCAGCAAATAGAAACTCTAGTTTATCAAAGACTTACCTTTCATTCTTTCTAAAAGGGTTCCATAGCCCAAGTCATACTGGTAGGTGAGGATAAAGCTTAATGGAACAATTGGGACCAGGAAGGCTGGCTTCTTTCTTTTAATCGCTCTATTTTAAGAATTAAAAAAAGAACCAATATCAAAAACTAATCTGTAAATACATACCTGTATACTTAAAGGAAAAAAAAAATAACTGCTTTTTGGAAGAATGCCTTTTCCTTCAGAAGTTACTTAATACATTTGATAATTCTATGGAAATAGGATTTTCTTACCCAATATCCCTAACCAGATTTTGCAGTTCTCAAGGGCGAGGTCTGTGACTTGTTCATCTTTATTTGACTTTGAAGCTCAGGTTCCTTGTTTTTAAAATGGATAAGGATTGGTATCTACCACTAAGGGATTATGGAGATAAACATATAGAGGCCTTCTTGCTGTCAAGTTGGTGCTCTCTCTCTCTAACTAATAAAGTAGAGAAAAAGACAGAAGCAACCTAGGAAACTAAATTAACTGTTACTGCCTTGCTTTCACAGAGTTACCCCCAAGGACTAAGGTTAATAGGTTACTTTGCTTACATACACTATTTGGACCAAAGTCTTATTCTGGCCAACTTCATAATAAAATGGTAATGGAAAAGACAAAAAGAAGTAAATGATTGAAGAAAATATTAAATAGCAAACATACCCAGCTGTTAAAGAGATGGCTGCAAAGCCAAAAAAAGTTCCAAAATATTTGAGGAATTCCCGAGACCACGCGATCTGCATAGCCATTTGTCTTTCTCTCATTTCACTCTGCATGATGAGCTGCCTTTCCAGCTGACGACAAAACAAAAGACAAAGTAAAGTTACTCATCTTTGGAATCTGAACAAATAGTTAGTAATCTGTTTTTCCAGCGGATTCATTCTTCAATTGCTTTAATCTCTCATGTTTTTTCAAAAAAAATCTCAACAGACTTTGACCAAAGTTCCTTTGGACAGCTCTCACGAACTGTCACCTTGGCAGTGAAATCTTCCTGGAATAAATACAGAATAAATATCAATATTCCATTTTTACACCCTGAGGTCTTGACTGCCTGTGGTCTGGAGCTTTAGCCAAGCCTCAAATAAATGTCCAGCTTTTCCTATTGCATGTGTGGAAAGATCTATGGGTCTTTAAATGTAGATACATCTTACTGGCCTTTATTTCCACTTGCATGGAAATCTGCCTTCCAAATCCACTCCAAATTGAAATTTATTTGGGGTATTTATTTGGTCCATATCACACCACAATATGATAGTAGATGGGTGTTGTTTTGAGACATCTATAGAGATTTTTCTTTGCCACATTTTTCTCACCTCAAGTTCTTCACCACTTTGTTCAGTGCCTTTCACCACTTTGAACAGAAGGCAGATGGCTCAGAACACAGGAGACTGAATTTCTAAATGGATTTTTAGAAAATACTCAGGAGAAGCAATTGTCTGTAAACCCAAGCCCATTATTTGAAGACAGTTATATTCTTGACAGAGAAAAGTGTTGTTGGCGTTGTTGTTGTTTTAATTCTAAAATCTTGGCACTACATGTCATTAGCCAAGCTAGAGGGCAGTACACAGGGAGTTCAAGAGGCAAGGAAGAGGAGAGGAAGGTGATTTAGTTTTCCCTCCATGTCCTCTTTCTACTGAGGGGAGTAGCTGGGAGGGGCAAATGATAGTTTAGATGTAAAGATGGGGCTTGGCTCCTTGGCCTATTTGGGAAGTTAAATCCCCAGAAGATACGAAGGAAGCCTCAGTTGGGTTTGGGAATCCCTAAACAGAGAAGACTTGTGGCCTTGCTTCCTGTAGATAATTCTGGAAGGGAGCAGCTACAGCAGAGCAGAAATGGTTTCAGGGCAGACCTCGCAGAGAGCACACCTAAGAGAGGCCACTTGAGTCTCCCTCAGCGGCCCAGGGTTGTGAAGAAAGTCTGCAAGGTTCTCACGTCAGTTGAAGAGGGGCACAGAAGGTAGCTATGGATCGAGAGCAGGGGGACTACCAAAGAGTCCAAAACCTAGAGCCAGGGGACCCCATAACAGACACTTTGGGAGTGAACATAAGCCAGTGGCTGGGTGGGGAAGGCCACTGGATCCCAGAGGATCAGCAGCACCCGAGAGTGCTTTTCTGCTGTTTTCTGTTCGATCAACCTGGACAGCACCACATGATGTTCCCTAAGGGCATGAGGCCGTGTTCTAGGCTGCCATAACCATCATCCCCATACTCTCAGGTGCTGCTGATCCTCTGGGATCCAGTGGCCTTCCCCGCTCAGCCACTGGCTTACATTCACTCCCAAGTGTCTGTTGTGGGGTCTCCGGCCCAAGGTTTTGGACTCCAGTAGGCTACCGGCTCTCAATCTGCAGCCACCTTCTCTGCCCCTCTCCAGCTGAGGTGAGAACCTTGCAGACTTTCTTCACAACCCTGGGCCGCTGAGGGAGACGCAAGTGGCCTCTCTTAGGCATGCTCTCTGTGAGGTCTGCTCTGAAACCCTTTCTGCTCTGCAGTATCTGCTCCCTCCCAACATTCTCCACAGGAAGCAGGGCCATAATTCTCTGTCTGGGGATCCCCAAATGCATCTGGCTAGATGTGCCTTCCCTGATGCTGGTGCCACCTGAGATCACCTGCACCCAAGCCTAGGTCATACCAGGGAAAAGATGAACGGAGAAGGGGAGGAGGAAAGCTGAATTCAACTATTTTCTCCCAAAGAACCGAGTTTTAAACTACAAGTAACTGAGTAACTTTGACTTGTCAAAATTAAATTTGCTGTCACCAAGAGAAGTTGAGGTTCATTTTGAGTTCAATTAGCAATAAAAAATAGATGTGTTTTTGCACAAGATTATTTAGTGTGTGAAATTCATCCTTGCTACATTACTTATTTACAAAACTTACATACTGATTCATCATATCCCCCAAAGTGATGTAAATGCAGCAATTAATTATTTGTGTTTTTATCAAAAGGCAGTAAACAAGAAATAGAGGAGTCCAGAGTGGTTCTAAACTTTTGCTGCACACCATGAGCATCTGGGGAGCTTTTCAAAGTTCTAGTACCCAAACCTACACCCCAGACCAACTAAACCAGGTGGGATCAATTAAGTCAGGATCTGGAGGTAAAATCAGGCATCAGTATTTTCTAAAGGTTTCCAGATAGTTCTCGTGTGCTGCCGGGACTGAGAACCATCACCAGAAATGAAAGACTCATAGCTTATGCTTTTTTCCCACGACAGATCAACGTGAGATATCAGTCTGAAAGATATCAACTGGGAACTCTCAAAAGATTGTGAGCAGAGGGCTTTCAGGGTGGTGGAGTTAATCTGTATGGTACTATGGTGGTGGATACATGACACTCTGCATATGTCAAAACTCATAAAACTTTACAGCACAGCGTGAACCTTAGCGCATACAAATTTTACAAATCAGCCAAAAGGGCAAGGGATGCACAAGATGGAATGTGGACTGTGACAAAATAATCTGACTGTACTACAAATGTATGGCACAATCTCACTGAAGGGTTGGGGGAAAATAACTGATCTAACTTTGGAAAATGGTATTTTGACTAAAAACTGTAAAACTAAAGACAGAAAGAACTATACATAAACACTGTACTCTAGTGAGTAAAACTGTCTCTTACAAGTTACAGATTAACAATTCTGAAACCACTTTACATGTCTACTGGAGATGAGCAACAAGTAAATTGACAGCAGATGGTGGAAGTCAGGTTTATTATTATTAAACAGGGAGATAACAAACAAGCAAGAGGAAAAGACTAGAATGAACCATGTGGTACTGGATTAGAGCCAATGACATCAGTACAAACTCATGCTTAGTGCTTGATATAGAGATAGACAAAGATGAAATTATAGATATGCATATCTATATGCATGCATGGATTAGGCATTCATGGCTTAGTGTAAGTACATACGTTTTCTCAGCTCTGTCCACTGACAGGGAATAGAGGCAATAACCTCTTGCAAACAAGCATACCTAACACCCAGAAACACCCAGATATGATTTCTACTCCCCCCCCAAAAAATAAATAAATAAACCAGGGCTCCTTGGAGAAATAGTTGGCCTAGGACTGGGGCAAGAAATGTATAAGAGGAGCCTACAGCATCTTATAGTATCAGAAAGTCAAGAGATACTAAAATAATAATAATGATGATGGAGTATGTCAAAGGGACATGAGGGTCAATCTGAAAGAGCTACTAATGTCCAAAGCTGGAACAATTTTATCAGCAAAATAAATGACATAGTATTGGATTATAACCTAAAGTATAAAATAAATATCCATGAGTCTATACTAATATAAATGGAGAAGAGACAAATATCCTGTACAGAAGAATCCCAACTCATTTACGTAGATACTCCTCCTCCCTCTTCAAAGAAGTGGAGCTTAACTCCCACCTCTTGATCTTGGGCTTTGCTTAGTTACTTGCTTCCAATGAGAACAGTATGAAAGGGCAGGGTGAGGGATGAAGAAGCTAAAGAGACAAGAAGACTAAATGTAATGTGGCATCCTGGACGAGATTCTGGGACAGAAAAAGAACATTAGAGACAAATAAATGAAATCTGAATGTGGGATGTATTAAATAGTAATGGATCAATGTTAGCTTCTTAGTTGTGGCAAATGTGCCATGGTAATGGTCAGATGTTAACAGCAAGGCACAATGAATGTAGGGTATTCGGGAATTCTATATGCCTTTTCTATCAATCTAAAACTAGTCTCAAATTTAAGTATATTTAAAAAACTAGTTATGAACAAATATTATATTCTGAGTCTGCTCCCTTACTGTTAAGAATGAAGGCAATCATGTCCATCTTTCATAGATAAATTATAAAAATCAGCAAGATTTACCTGTGATAAACTATGAGCCTCGAGTGAGAAAAAATTCCATGCAGACTCTCTCCATGAGCAAAACATTCTAATGAAAGATATTTTGATCTGTAATGTTAATTATCAATTAAAATGTTATTAACTACCCTATATTTCATAAGATTATGTTTAAAGTCATAGGTCTATATCTGTATACATCTTAAAAGTCAAATTAATAAACTAGACTACCAAATTTTTCAATAGCCATAAAGGGATAAATGAATTAATGCAATTATCAATTTACCAAGAATTGGCATCCTTTAACTATGTGTACATTCATTTTCAACCTTCCTTCTCAATTACTGACACTAAAAACAACAAATAAAAGCAAAACAGAACATGTACAGCAAGTTCTCTTAGTGGTTGTTAACTCAAATCCTAAATACAAAATTTTTATCCTATTTTAAAAGAAATGTAGACCTTTTATAATAATAATTTTCTTATCTCTGGACCTTTTGATACTGCTTTACAGAATAATTTGAAATCAAAATGTTCCTGATTATAACTTCACACTCTGAGGATTTTACAGGCTTATCTGATGCTAGTTTAACAATTAGAGAACCACAATTAATTTTAAAGAGAGCGCATAAGACCCTCCACAAACTAGGCATTGAAGGAACATATCTCAAAATAATAAGAGCCATCTTATGACAAACCCACAGCCAACATCACTGAATGGGAAAAAGCTGGAAGCATTCCCCTTGAAAACTAGAACAAAACAAGGATGTCCACTCTCACCACTCCTATTCAATTTAGTATTGGAAGTCCTAGCCAGAGCAATCAGGCAAGAGAAAGAAATAAAAGGCACCCAAATGGAAAAAGAAGGCAAATGATCCCTCCTCACTGAATATTATTCTACACTAGGAAAACCTAAAGACTCCGCCAAAAGGCTCCTAGCCCTAACAGACCTAATAAACAACTTCAGCAAAGTTTCAAGATACAAAATCAACATACAAAAATTAGTAGCATTTCTACACACCAGTAATAGTCACGCTGAGAGCCAAACCAAGAATGCAATCCCATTTACAACAGACAGACACACATGCGCGCACACACACACACCCCTAGGATGAAAGAAATCAGAGACAGCACAAACAAATGAAAGAACATTCCATGCTCATGAATTGGAAGAATCAATATTGTTAAAATGGCCATACTGCCTAAAGCAAAATATAGATTCAATGCTATTCCTACCAAATGACCAATATCATTCTTCACAGAACTAGAAAAAAAACTTTTCTAAAATTCATATAGAACCAAAAAGTCCAAATAGGTAAAGCAATCCTAAGCAAAAAAGAACAAAACCAGAGGCATCACACTACCTGACTTTATACTATAAGGCTATAATAACCAAAACAGCATGGTACTAGTACAAAAGCAGAAATATATGCCAATGGAAAAGAATAGAGAAACTCGTAAATAAAGCCACATACCTACAACCATCTGACCTTTAACAAAGTTGACAAAAATAAGCAACAGGGAAAGGACTCCCTATTTAATAAATGGTGCTGGGATAACTTGCTAGCCATATGCAGAAGAATGAAAATGGACCCCTACCTATCACCATATACAAAACTTAACTCAAAATAGATTAAAGACTTAAGTGGAAAACCTTAAACTATGAAAATCCTAGAATAAAACCTGAAATAAACCATTCTGGACATTGGTCTTGGCAAAGAATTTATGACTATGTCCTCAAAAGCAATGACCACAAGAACAAAAATTGACAAATGATACCTAATTAAACTAAAGAGCTTCTGCACAACAACAACAAAACTATCAACAGAGTAAACAAACAATTTACAGAATGGAAGAAAATATTTGCAAATTATGTATCTGACAAAGGTCTAGTATCCAGAATCTATAAGGAACTTAAACAACTCAACAAGCAAAAACCAAATAATCCCATTAAAAAGTAGGCAAAGGACATGAACAGACACTTCTCAAAAGAAGACATACACTTGGTCAACAAGCATATGAAAAAATGTTCAACATCAATAATCAGAAAAATGCGAATCAAAACTACAATGAGATACCATCTCACACCAGTCAGAATGGCTATTAAAAAGATAAGAAATAACAGATGCTGGCAAGGCTGCAGAGAAGAGGGAACGCTTACACACTGTTGGTGGGAATGTAAATTAATTCAGTCACTGTGGAAAGCAGTTTAGCGACTTCTCAAAGAACTTAAAACAGAATGACCATTTGACCCAGCAATCCCATTACTGGGTATATATCCAAAAGAAAATAAACAATTCGACAAAAAAGACATGTCTACTCATATTTTCATCTCAGCACTACTCACAATAGCAAAGACATGGGATCAACCTAGCTGCCCATCAGTGGTGGATTGACGAAAGAATGTGGTAAATATACATTATGGAATACTATGCAGCCATAAAAAGGAATTAAATCATAGCCTTTGCAGCCATCTGGATGCAGCTGGAGGCCATTATCCTAAGTGAATTAACAAAGGAACAGGAAGCCAAATAACTCAAGTTCTCACTTGTAAGTGGCAACTAAGCACTGGGTAATTATAGACATAAAGATGGCAACAATAGACACCAGGGACTACGAGAAGGGGTAGAGGGGGAGGGGAGCAAGGGATGAAAAACTCTCTATTGGGTTCCATGCTCACCACTTGGGTAATGGAATCATTCATACCCCAAACCTCAGCATCACACATAATAAACCTGCACCCCCTGAACCTAAAACAAAAGTTGAAATGATAAAAAATAAAGATACCAAAACAGATATATAGACCAATGGAACAGAACAGAGCCCTCAGAAATAACGCCACACATCTACAACTATCTGATCTTTGACAAACCTGACAAAAACAAGAAATGGGGAACGGATTCCCTATTCAGTAAATGGTGCTGGGAAAACTGGCTAGCCATATGCAGAAAACTAAAACTGGAGCCCTTCCTTACACCTTATGCAAAAATTCACTCAAGATGGATTAAAGACTTAAACGTAAGACCTAAAACCATAAAATCCCTAGAAGAAAACCTGTGCAATACCATTCACGACATAGGTATGGGCAAAGACTTCATGACTGAAACACCAAAAGCAATGGCAACAAAAGTCAAAATTGACAAATGGGATCCAATTAAACTAAAGAGCTTCTGCACAGCAAAAGAAACTGTCATCAGAGTGAACAGGCAACCTACAGAATGGGAGAAAAATTTTGCAATCTAACCATCTGACAAAGGGCTAACATCCAGAATTTACAAAGAACTTAAATTAACAAGAAAGAAAGAAAGAACTCCACCAAAAAGTGGGCGAATAGACACTTCTCAAAAGAAGACATTTATGCAGCCAACTAACATATGAAAAAATGCTCATCATCACTGGTCATTAGAGAAATGCAAATCCAAACCACAGTGAGATACCATCTCACGCCAGTTAGAATGGCGACCATTAAAAAGTCAGGAAACAACATGCTGGAGAGGATGTGGAGAAATAGGAATGCGTTTACACTGCTGGTAGGAGTGTAGACTAGTTCAACCATTGTGGAAGACAGTGTAGTGATTCCTCAAAAATCGCGAACCAGAAATACCATTTGACCCAGCAATCCCATTACTGGGTATATACCCAAAGGATTATAAATTACTATAAAGACACATGCACACATATGTTTATTGCAGCACTGTTCACAATAGCAAAGATTTGAAACCAACCCAAATGCCCATCAATGATAGATTGGCTAAAGAAAATGTGCCACATATACACAATGGAATACTGTGCAGCCATTAAAAAAAGGATGAGTTCATATCCTTTGCAGGGACATGGATGAAGCTGGAAACCATCATTCTCAGCAAACTAACACAAGAACAGAAAACCAAACACCGCATGTTCTCACTCATACATGGGAGTTGAACAATGAGAATATGTGGACAGGGGAACATCACACCCAGGGCCTGTCGGGGGCTGGTGGGCTAGGGGAGGGATAGCATTAGGAGAAATACCTAATGTAGGTAACATGTTGACGGGTGCAGCAAACCACCATGGCACATGTATACCTATGTAACAAACCTGCACATTCTGCACATATATCCCAGAATTTAAAGTATAATAAAAAATAAAAATAAAAAACATAAAAGGAAGCTAGCATATTAGAAATAATTGTACATAGGAAGAACCACATTCTAAACACATTCATAAAACTGTTACATCAGCTCTTTCCTGTGCATTTTCATTCTTCAATTTCTTTGTTTAAAAAATATTAAGAACAGCCATAAAATTACTGACTTCAGTAATTTGTCAATCTGTTGAGTTTCCAAAGGGGCAATTATGTAAAGGTCCACAGACTATTTAATATAATTTTCCCCTTAATACAATAATAAAGTTATTAAATTTCATTTGGACACACAAAACATTGTATAATGCATTATCCTATGAATTATTCTTACTGCAGTTTTAATTTCGTATTTATTGGAGTCTTCCCTATTTTTGAGGAATAATTAGGCCAACTCTGAGAAACAAATCAGTTTACTACTGTGTTTTGGTTTCCAATGACATTTTAATTTATGCACAATAAATTCACATGATAGAAAAGTTTTGTTTTTATTTGCTTAATTGGGCAATGCCAAAAAGTTACTCTACATGTTCTGCCACAAAAGAGGTCATGTAGACCTGTTTTTTGTTTTGTTTTTATCCAAAATGAGAATATTTTATATTTATCTATGCCTTTGTTAAATTAATAGAAACATGAATAATACCTTCTAAACCAAAAGAAAATCGATGTTTCAGGTAAAAATAAAACATAAACTAACATTGTTAAAACAAAGCAGCCATAATGAAAGTTGTGGCAAGTGGCATTTAACCTTAACTTGCTCTACAGATAAGTTAAATGTTTAATGTCCAGTCTAGGAAGAATCTCAGTGAGGAAATAAGTAGCAATTTGAAGTTCTTTTTGCCTTAAGAAAAAAAGTCCCCCTTTATCAATAACTTATAAAAATAATTGAATACAAACCAAATTGTAGTATTATTCAGAGGCTTAAAAGCTGTGGTAACAGCATCTTACTATATATCTTCCAATAAAGATTACAACATAATTACTTCCGTTCTTACTTATAGATGTAACATCTTATTATAAACAATAAGGTTGCCATATGTAAAAATGAGAATTTCAGTTTAGCAAAAATCCTGTGTTTTAGGCCAAATGCCATATTAAGAAGTAGATTCCAAAATAAATATTTAGACTTTTTCTAAAAAGATCAGAAGATGCTAATAAGTTGAGCAGCTGATAGAACCTAGGAAAGAAACGACAAAAGACCATCCACTTCTGATATGGTTTGGCTGTGTCCCCATCCAAATCTCAACCTGAATTTTATCTCCCACAATCCTCACGTGTTGCGGGAGGGAACCAGGTGGAAGTAACTGAATCATGGGGGCCGGTTTTTCCCGTGCTATTCACATAACAGCAGATAACTCTCACGAGATCTGATGGGTTTATCAGGGGTTTCCGCTTTTGCTTCTTCCTCATTTTCTCTTGCCACCACCATGAAAGAAGTGCCTTTTGTCTCCTGCCATGATTCTGAGGCCTCCCCAGCCATGTGGAACTGTAAATCCAGTTAAACCTCTTTTTCTTCCCAGTCTCAGGTATGTCTTTATCAGCAGCGTGATAACGGACTTCTCAACCATTATCTAAAATCCTTGAAAGTCACAGCTCCTAACAGTGTCTGGTAAGTTATTAGCACTGTTAACTGAAGTTGAAGACAATTCCAGATTGTCTATTGAGTAAAAACAATAAGGGTGTTTTCATTTATCCTGTATTTCCTCATTTTAAAGAGTACATATTTCATAGTTTGATAGTTAATATTTCACTATGTCATTCCCAATAGCGCACAAAAGACCTCTATTCTACAATACTTAGGATATCTAAGTATTACAGTCTATAATAATTAGGATACCCAAGAATCTTGGAACCAAGATGTGCTACAAAAAACAATGATCAGAAAATTATTTTTCTTTGTTTTGTTTGTTTGTTTGTTTGTTTGTTTGAGATGGAGTCTGGCTCTGTCTCCCAGACTGGAGTGCAGTGGCGCAATCTCCGCTCACTGCAATCTCCACCTCCTGGGTTCAAGCGATTCTCTTGCCTCAGCCTCCAAGTAGCTGGGACTATAGGCACGCACCGTCGCGCCCAGCTAATTTTTGTATTTTTAGTAGAGACGGGGTTTCACCATGTTGGCCAGGATGGTCTCGATGTCTTGATCTGCCCACCTCGGTCTCCCAAAGCAAATTCTTAAGAAATTGCAGGATGCTTGATTTTATTACAACAGGTGATGCACTAATAAAAATAATAATGTGGCTCACCATGTGCACAGTATATGCAAGTTACATATATTCATATTCCAATATGCCGAGCCTTCCCCCAAACCCTATGAGGTTAGTCTGTGAGTTGCAGACAATGGAATCCATCCTAAACAGTAGTTTAAACAGAACAAGATTGATTGCAGGGTACCTGGCAGCTACAGAATTTCTGGGGAGCATGGAATTAAGTTTGCATTCTACATTATCAGGAACGATGCAGTCATTCTGGAGAAACGTTCAACCAGAACGTGGGATTCTCTTAGGGGAACTCCATAGTTACTGCCTCCTGCCACAGGTACTCAGGACTAAATACTGAAACGTCACCTCCACCACTTCCAAAATACCCGTCACCTCCGCTACTGTGCTACAAGAAGAGCTAATGTTGTCTCAAAGCTTTTCACTGCCACTTTCACCTCCCAAGTCTCCTTCAGGGGTGCCTACTTGGCAGAACCAGGTCAGATGTAAAACCCAGCTGCGAGGGAGTCTGGAAATTTTCTCTTTGGCTTTCTAGCCTCTGTTGTATAGGCAGGCATGCTATTAGGGAGTTGGAATGGAATCCAATTAGTATTACCTGCCACTGAAGGTATTATCTCAGTTTACAATTGAGGAAACTAGGGATCAGAATTTGAGTGATTTTCCCTGTGGTCACAGTTATTTAGTGACAGATCTGGAATTCAACCCAGGCCTGCCTGCTCCAGAGCCAACCTTTTCCGTCTATTTGCAATAATCACGTTAATATGGAAAATTGGGGTGGAATGGACAGTGTATGTGACTGCCATCTCAAAATCCTTCACCTTTCTAAATAATTAGTGCAAGAATTATAAAAAGACACATATAATGAGCTCTAAGTTGATCTGGGGTACAGACTGACCCAAATTATTCTATTTAAATTTCTTTGAAAGAGCCTATACACTCACTGCCTCCAATTTCTCACCAGGATTTTATGCCCCTATCCACTGTAGTGTGTAATTTCAGTGACCACAACTCTCTGAAATTAAGCCTTCCATGGTCCCTGTGATCTCCTCTTCCTTGCTTATCTAATTCCTCAGAGAACTGGGAGAAACCATGACATCCAAATAATGACCACATTCTATAAACTCAACTTTCTCAACATTTCTTGAGCGATGGCCTCCTCTACTCTGGTGCACAAATGTGGGTCTGGGGCTCTGAACCAAGAGCCCTGGGAGAGATCAGGTCTAGCTTTTGTCTCTGCAAGAAAATTAGGCCGAGCACAGTGGTTCATGCCTATAATTCCAGCACTTTGGCTGGCTGAGGCAAGAGGATAGCTTAAGCCCATAGGTTCGAGGCCAGCCTGGGCAACATAGTGAGACTCTGTCTCTAGGAAAAATAAAAATTAGCTGGGCATGGTGGCACACACCTGTAGTCTTGGCTACTTGGGAGGGTGAGGTGGGAAGACCACTTGAGCCTCGGATGTCGAGGCTGCAGTGACACAGCCTGGGTGACCAGAGTGAGGCCCTGTTTCAAGAAAGAAAAAAAAGAATTGTCTGTGCTTAAGGTGGGGACAGAACAGGAAGCTAAAGAAGTTCTTCTAAAAGGGCAAATCTTGCTCCCCTCCCATAACTGGAATACAAAGGGAAAAGGCACCTCCTAAGAACAGCCAGGCACTAGAGCCTTCTCCAGAGGGGGTCCCTCTTCAAATCCCATATTTGTTCACTTTCCCCCAGAATGTCCTTCTCATACACATCCTTTTGGTCTTCTCAGTTCCTGATAATATATAACCTTCTGGGCTCTAACCACCACTTCATGCTGATGACTTCTAAATTCAAATCTCTACCTTAGAACTGTTCTTGGTCGTAGGCTTATATTTCTAACTGTCCTTTGGGATCTCCACTGGGAAACGGAGAGCCAAATCTTATTATAATGTCTCTGAGTAACTCTTGAACCAAGTCTCCTATCTGCAGTCCCTATTCCAGTTCAGACCATCATTACCCATCAATAGAACCACTGAGGTGATCACTAAATTGTGTTTTCTGTTCTTGGTTTCCTCCCCGTCTAATCTACTGTTTATATCACTGCCAGATTCCTCTCTCAAAAATGATCTGGTGTTACTTTCCTGCTTAAAAACATTCAGTGGTTCTTTAGCTCCTAGACAAGACACGGCCTTTACAAATCCCATCCCAACTTAACTCTCTAGCCTCATGTCCTGCCAGGCTTTCCCTGGACCTCAGCCTTCAAGCCTCAGTGAGGCCACACATGCTGACTTCTCCACACCTGTTTGCTTATGGAAAGAACACACACTTTAGCGTCACATGAAATTGGGTTCAAATTCTAGCTCTATCATGTGATTGTGGGCAAGGTCCCCAAACTGCTTGAGCTTCAGGACTCATGGGGCAGGTTATTTCCAATGCTAAATAATTTTAGGCAAGACTTTAAGTTAGAAATTTCTCATTTAAGCCCGATTTCAATATAAAAACAAAAGTAGATTATGGAAAGTATTCATTATTTAGTTATCCATTTCTGGAAAATAATACTTCCAACATTCATATTCCCATATGATTGCAAAAATAACATAACATCTCATTATTTTAGAAAATAACCATTAATTCCTGAAACTGAAAAAAAAGTCATTATTTTTACATGCTATTATGTTCTGATTTGTATAAATCTAAGATTTCTACAGAAAGGTCAGCATGACCCAGTTACAACCAACAAATCTTAGATTTGTTGCTATTTAATCCCTGTAGACACTCACCACTCCCCAACTTCAAAGTAATGCTAAATAAAAATCCGAACTGAATAGCCACAGATAGGGAATGAGAGGTCAAATTCAGAAGCATAAATATAAATGTAATTACAATTCTCTACTATAAAACTTTTCTGGTCCTCTTGAATGTTTTTCCTTAATAAGAAAAGACATACATTTTACATTATGAGTTGTTTAGTCACACTGACTTCTTTTGCTAAAACTGAAAGCCTAATTTGATAGTATTGACATGCAAGCTAAGATATGAAGTGTTGAAAACAATAGTGGTTCAGTATGGGCCCCAGGTATGTATGGGGGAGGTGGGGAGGAGCCACAGAAATGACAGGATGGTTGAAAGGAAAATGCATGAGCTTCCAGGAACAATGCAGGCATCACTGGTTTTCAGTCCAGAGGAAGACAATTAGTGTCCCCAATATCAGATAAAATAGAAAATGAATTCCGGATAAATCAAAGCCCTAAATGTACCAAATGAAATAATAAATACATGTAAAATTTTGAAACTGCTTTTATAACCTTAGAGAGGCAAAGATATTTTCAAGGAAGGCAGGGAAAATAAAGGAAAATATGGACACACTTTATACACTAAAAATCAAAAAGTTGCCACTTCCCACCCAAGAGGATGGCTATTATCCAAAATAAAGCAAACAAACAAACAACAAAACAGAAAATAACCGCTGTTGGTGAGGATGTGAAGAAACTGGAACCCTTTTGCATTGCTGGCAGGAATGTAAAATGATGCAGTTGCTGTGGAAAATGGTACGATGATTCCTAAAACAATTAAACATAGAACTAACATGTAATCCAGCAATTCCACTTCTGGGTCTGCACCCAAAAGCAGTGAAAACAGGGACTTGGACTGACGTTTGTACACCTCCATTCATAGTAGCATTATTCACAACAGCCAAAAGGTAGAAGCAACCCAACTGCATATCAACGGATGACTCTGTAAACAAAATGTGCATATACACACAATAGGATACTATTCAGCCATAAAAAGGAAGGAAATTCTGATGCATACAACCACATGGATGAACTCTGGAGACGTTTTGCTCAGTGAAACAAACAATCACAAAAGAACAAATTATATAATTCCACTTATACCTAGAGTAGCCAAATTAATAGAGAGAGACAGAAAGGAGAATGGTGGTTGCCAGGGACTGGAGGGAGTAGAGAGTGGGGAGTTTGTGTTTAATGGGTACAAGGTTTCATTTGGTTAAGATGGAAATGTTCCGGAGATAGAGGGTGGTGATGTTTGCACAAGGCAGCATAAGGGAGAGGTGTAGTGAAGGGGCCACGTCTGGGCCCTGCAACCAGACTGTCTGTATTTGCATTCAGCCACCACCACTTATTAGCTCTGTGTCCATGGGTAGGTCCCTTAATCTCTCTGTTTCCTTATCTGTAAAATATGGGTAATAATAGTAACTACCTCTGGGGTTTTGAGACTTCATTATTAATGAGAATAGCATATAAAAGTAGTACAACCCTGTGGCTGAATTTGGAAACAACTATTAAAATTTAAAATGCACCTACTCTTTGATCTAGTAATTTCACTTTCCAGCAGAATTAGCACTCAGTAGAAACTGTTTTTCTCCTTTTCCTCCCTATCATCATCATCATCATCATCATCATCATCATCATCATCATCATCCCTATGCAGCCAAATGTCCTGATGTGGAAAATTCTGTAAGGTATTGTTAAGTGGAAAAAGCAAGGTATAGACAAGGGTACAGTAAGCTACTTTTCGTCATTTCTGTATATATATACATACACACATACATACATATGTTCATATTCCAATATGCCTAACTATGTATAGACTATCTTTGAAAGACTATTCAAGAAACTAGTAATGGATGAATCTGAAGAGGTGAACCAGGTGGCTGGGGACAGGGATAAGAGGAAGTTTTCAATATATACCTTGTTGTTCTTTTAGAATTTTGATTCATGTACACATATTAACTATTCCAAAATTTATACTTATTATAAAGAAACAAAATCCCTTAAGCCTTCATTTCAGTATGAATCTGTACTCAGGCCTGAGAAGTTAGAGATCTGTTTCCCTGTCCAACTGCAGGGCAGTGGATAAGGAGGTAATGAAATACAATAAAATGTCCTGCAACTGTTACAATGACGTTCCTACATTATGAAGGCTAGCCACAGTACTGGAAAGTGCTTAGATACAGTGTCAAGTGCAAAAAGCATAATATAAAATTCTTTTAGAGAGTACAACAAGTAAACAACAACAAAAAAAGCACAGAGGAAAAAACAGAACCACTAAATATGGCTGTTTTGAAACAACAGAACTATGGTAATCTTTTCTTCTTTCCATATAAATGTATTATATAATTTTTTTATTTATGAGTTCTCTCATTATAATAAAAAATCATATTAAAAAGGAAAAATATAAGCAGGGATTACTGGGTAGTGACATAACAGACTATTCATTTTTTTTTTTCCTTTGTATTTATATAAAAATAAGCTAACAATATTTTTTAAAAGAATAACTCCATAATGGGGCTGGAAAGCAAGAAAGGGTGGCATCTACAAGCCAGAAATGTTGAGAAATTTCTGAAAGAGAGAAAGCAGATGGGATCAGAATGATGGTAAAACCTATAGGAGTTTCTGTAGAAGAAACTACAACCTAAAGCAGACTCCAGGGAGGACCATTCTGCCTATAAGAATGCCAGAGAAACTCCAAGCTTGGAAATAATTCAATAACTACCCACGTAACAACAAATGGTGCCCCTCCCTTCCAATACATACAGAGGTGGCAGTGTTTGTCCCTAGCCAGATTTTCTCCAAAGTGGCAAATCTCTTGGGGGAAGCTTTTATTCTAGGGGATGGGTCCGAAAGAGAAGAGCTGATATCGAGGCAATTCTGCACTTCGATAGCAGACAAGGAAGAAAGAAAAAATAGAAGGCAGTACCACTGAGGCCTGAAGTATGACATCATGCTTCGTCCCAGAGTAAACCTTTGTTCTCTGGCAATTGTGGGGTTTTTCAGCCTCCTTCTTGCTCATCCACCCTAAAGGGAAGCTCTTGTGTTGGCATATGTTGCACATTCCAAAAGGCCCACAGACTGCAGAGAAAATCCATGCCAGCTCCTCAAGATAGTCAACCTGGTTCTTCATCATACATTTGAAAAGGCAACCAAGGGCTACCAGACATTTGAGGGAAACCAACAGCATAATAGATAAGGATCAAGGTGCATAAAGAGAACACCTGGAACAGGAGATAACAGAGGTAATGCAGGACAGAAGAAAAGAACGCAGCCCATGCAATGAGAACCTTCCTTCCGTACCCCGGGATGTACATGCCCCTCATGTGCCAGCATGTTTTCTCTATCTGGCTTGCAGTTTCAGCTCCTGCTAAGGGAGTCCAACAGAAGGTATGATAACACGGCACACAATATGAATGAATCTCATAATCCTAATGTTGAACAAAAGAAGCTAGACACAAAAAAGGATAAACCAGAAGTAAAAAGATCAAAAGTAGATTTAAAAAACTAGCCTGTGCTGGCCGGGCGCGGTGGCTCAAGCCTGTAATCCCAGCACTTTGGGAGGCCGAGACGGGCGGATCACGAGGTCAGGAGATCGAGACCACGCTGGCTAACACGGCGAAACCCCGTCTCTACTAAAAACTACAAAAAACTAGCCGGGCGAGGTGGCGGCGCCTGTAGTCCCAGCTACCCGGGAGGCTGAGGCAGGAGAATGGCGTAAACCCGGGAGGCGGAGCTTGCAGTGAGCTGAGATCCGGCCACAGCACTCCAGCCTGGGTGACAGAGCGAGACTCCGTCTCAAAAAAAAAAAAAAAAAAAACTAGCCTGTGCTATTGGAAGTCAGGATAGTGTTATCCTTAAGTGGGGTTAGTGACTGCAAGGGGCTGGGATGGAGCTTAAGGAATATATTCAGTCTGTGTAAATTAATTGAGCTATACACTTTAACAGTGATAAAAGGCACATATAATTAATGAAGAAGATAGAACAGTTGAGAACTTTTTATAAATCAGACAAAACATTAAATGATATGAAGCAAAACTGTTGGGAATACAAAAAAAATTTTACAAATTATAAATAATAATGGTAGGATTTAACCATCTCTTTCAGAAATATACAGGTCAAATTGGAAAAATGTAGGAATATTAAAGATTGAGCAATTAAATCAAAAAGCTTAATATGTGCATATATGTATAGCCAATAAATATTTTTAAATTCTTTATAAATATTTAGGGAATATTGTATTAGGCCACAATAAAACATCCCAATAAATTCATCAATGTTTAAATCATACAGGCCATATTTTTTAACCATAGTACAGTAAAAATAGAAATAAATACAACTGGATCATGATTACCTAGCTTTAAAACTCAAGAAAATAAACTGAACAAACTATTAGAATCAACAAGATTCTAATCAGAATCAGCAGAATGGTTGAATATATAATCAACACACAAACATCACAAATTTTCTATATGCCAAAATCCATTAATAGTTATTCACAATATTGTAAATATAACACCCAGGAAGAAATACTGATCAGAATCTGATCAGAAATTACTTTAGTGAACTTTACAAGCTCATTGTAAGATTTCCTTGGAGGGGAAAATATACAAGAAAAGAAAATTTTGAAAACTGTCTTACCTGCCAGACATCTAAAGTTACTACAGAGATGTGCTGTCCAATATGGTAGCCACTAGCCATACTGGATATTTAAATTAAGATTAATTAAAATTAACAATTTAGTTTCTCAGAGGTGCTAGTCACATTTCCAGTGTTCAACAGCCACATGGGAGTGGATGTGTGTGTGTGTGTGTGTGTGTGTGTGTACACAAATACATAAATATAAACTCATACTTTTAGCCTATCATATTTATATGTATGATTTAACAAATAATAGTAAAGAGAATCTACAAACCAATAAAGTTAACCCAATAGAAAAAGGGCATTTCACTGAAGAATAAATACAAATAAAAAATAAATTATGAAAAATGTTCAACTTCATTTGTAGTAGAAAAATAAAATCTAAACAACAAACAGATCTCATTTTTAAGTCTCATATAGATAAAAATTGATACTATCCTTTGTTGGTGAGAGTGCACTCATGCACTGTTTTGGGGAAAGCAGAAGAAGAGTACAGCAGTTTTAAGGACAATGTGACAGTATCTGTCTGATAGAAAATCTTCATGCTTTTCTCCCCCATAATTTCATGTCCAGGAAGTTATCTACTAAAATATTTATGTATTTGATCAAAGAAATACATAAATACAAGACTGTTCAATATAAGCAGTATTTGTAATTGAACAAAACTGGGGACCAATTAAATGTCTACCAGTAAGAGAATGATTAAATAAATTTTGATATATTCTTGCTGTGGATGAACTATTTAAAACAAAAAGAATAGGCCGGGCGCAGTGTAATTACGCCTGTAATCCCAGCACTTTGGGAGGCCAAGGTGGGTGGATCATGAGGTCAAGAGATCAAGACCATCCTGGCTAATATGGTGAAACCCCGTCTCTACTAAAAATACAAAAAAATTAGACAGGCGTGGTGGCGAGCACCTGTAGTCCCAGCTACTTGAGAGGCTGAGGCAGGAGAATGGCATGAACCCAGGAGATGGAGCTTGCAGTGAGCTGAGATCATGCCACTGCACTCCAGCCTGGGTGAAACAGCAAGACTGTGTCTCAAAAAAGAAAAAAGAAAAAAATAATAGCTAATATTTATCCTGTATTGTACTTACGATGTGTCAGATACTATTCTATTAACTCATTTAATTCTCATTTAATCATAAATCACAATCCTATGATTTGGATATTAGTATTATCAAATATCATTTTCTCAGTGAGGGCTTCACTGATTCCACTTTTTAAAACTGCAAGTGCCTCATCCCCTGTACACCCTTTTCCTTCCCTGTTTTACTGAACTTTTACCTTCAGATATACTATATAATTCACTTTTAAAGTTTATTTTATCTTTTTCCCACTTCTAAAATGTAAGCTCCATGAGGGCAAAGTATCTTTTTCTTTTCTGTTCACTTGCCATAACCTTGGTGCCTAGAACAGTGCCTTGCACATAATAGATGCAAAATAAATATTTTGGATTGAATGACTCATCCCTTGATGTGGTTTGGCTCCATGTCCCCACCCAAATCTCATCTCAAATTATAATCCCTATGTGTAGAGGGAGGGACCTGGTAGGAAGTGACTGGATCATGGGTGGTGGTTCCCCCATGCTGTTCTCATGATAGTGAGTGAGTTCTCACAAAATCTGATGGTTTAAAAGTGTGGCATTTCCCCCTCTCTCTGTCTTCCCTGCCACCATGAAAGATGTGCCTTGTTTCTTCTTCACTTTCTGCCATGATTATAAGTTTCCTGAGGCCTCCCCAGCCATGCAGAACTGTGTGTTAATTAAAGCTCTTTCTTTTTTAAATTACCTAGTAACAGTGTGAAAACAGACTAATACAGAAAATTGGTACTGGGAATTTGGAGCCAAATGTTAACAGCCAAGATAATGGGGAAAATGTCTCCAGTGCATTTCAGAGATGTTCATGGCAGCCCCTCCCATTACAGACCCAGGAGCCTAGGAGGGAAAAATGGTTTCATGGGCCAGGCCCAGTGCCCCACTGCTCTGTGCAGCCTTGGGACATGGTGCCCTGCATACCAGCTGCTCCAGCTCCAGCTGGGACTAAAAGGAGCCAAGGTACAGCTCAGGTCATTGCTTCACAGGGTGCATGCCCCAAACCTTGACAGCTTCCACATGATGTTGAGCCTGTGGGTGCACAGAAGTCAAGAATTGAGCTTTGGGAACCTCCATCTCAGTTTCAGAGGATGTATGGAAATGCCTGGATGTCCAGGCAAAGTTTGCATTTACAAATGTGCAGATGTGTGGCCATGAGAAAGTTACATAAAATGGGGATATATTATTCCTTTTTCACACTGCTATAAATAACTACCTGAGGCTGTAAATGCAGAGAAGATCTAAAACACGCTTTAAAGGGGTCATCTCTTGGGAGGAAATGGGACTGTGCTGAGAGGGTGAGCATGTTCTTCACTTGTTTCCTCTGTGTAGTAGGACTGTATTGTTTGGAAGTTGGTCTAGAAACATGGCCAAGAATTGTAGTTTTAAAAAATACATAGCCGGGTGCGGTGGCTCACGCCTGTAATCCCAGCACTTTGGGAGGCCGAGGGGGGTGGATCACCTGAAGTCAGGAGTTCAAGACCAGCCTGACCAACACGGTGAAACCCCGTCTCTACTAAAAATACAAAAAATTAGCCGGGCCTGGTGGCAGGTGCCTGTAATCCCAGCTACTCGGGAGGCTGAGGCAGGAGAATCACTTGAACCCAGGAGGCAGTGAGCCGAGATCGTGCCACTACACTCCAGTCTGGGTGACAGAGTGAGACTCTGTCTCAAAAAAATAAATAAATAAAATACATAAAGAAAAAACAACAGACTAAATTTAACTGACATACCTTCCTAGCAGATCCTTGAGTTGTACCAAATCACAGAGGGACCATATCATGAGAGGAAGAGTCTGCTCCAAGACAGGGCCTCCATACTTGAGCCAGCTCTCAGGCACAAGGCACTCCTCCCCTGGCTTGTTTACCCAGTCACAAGACTCAGCAGTCGAAAATGTGCACCCTGAAAAAAAGTCATACTAACCTCACAAATTTCCTGTTTTATTCTTAGAGATATTCAGAATTATTCCTATAATAAATCATTGGAAAATAAACGATTCATGAAGACTCTCTATTCATTCCCTCACTTGCCATCCATTCATGGGGAGTTCAGGCAGTCTCTGGATGCTAATGATGGAAGACAGCACCTGCCCTCATCAAGTCTATAGTCCAGTAGAGGGAGACAAGTATTAAAGAAGAAATTTCAATGTTGGTCATCAGAGCTATGACAGGTACACTTCAGGGCATTATGAAAGTACACGGCAGGGCTGCCAGAGCTAGTTAACAGGTCCTGAGAGGCCTCTGTGAGGAAATGATGTTGAAGCTGAAGATCTATAGGAGTTAGCCAGGTGAAGGGAGATAGGAACGAGGGGTGAGAAGTGGGGAGCACTTCAGGCAGAGGGAACAGCATGGGCCAAAGCCTGGAAAGAAGAGTAAGCATGGTGAATTTGAGGAAATGAAATAAATCTTGCAAGGGCTACTGAAGAAAACAGGAGAGAGTCAACTGAGGTAATAGAGGAAAGAGGGCAGGACCGGAGGAATTTGCAAGCCATGCTAAAGATGTTAGACTTCATGGGGAGCCACAAAGTGACTGAAACAGAACAGTGAGATGATCAGATTTGCATTTTAAATGGCCCTGTAAGGAAGAGAGGGGAACAGGACTGAACACAGGAAGACCCACTAGGGAAGTTTTCACTTCAGACAGGCAGGTGCTGATGTTGCCTTGAAGCAGGATGGCAGAGACAGAAAGAAGTAGATGGGCACCAAAAGACATAGACTCAGTAAGAACTGTGGGAACCTTAATGTGGGTGGAGAAGGAAGGGAAGAGTACGGGTTGACTCCCTATAGTGGGTTAAATGGTGGCCCCTAAAAGGTAGGTCTACATCCTAATGCCAGAAACCTAAGAATGTGACCTTATTTGGAAGTCTTTGGGGATATAATTAAGTTAAGGATATTAGGATGAGATTACTTTATATTACCCAAGTGAGCTCTAAATCCAATGACAAATGGCCTTATAAAAGACACACAGAGTAGAGAGGCCAGGTGGAGAAGGCCGTGTAAAGATGCAGGCAGAGATTGGAGCAATGCAACCACAAGCAAAGGGATGCCTGGAGCCACCGGAAGCTGCAAGAGGCAAAGGATTCTCCCTTAGAGCCTTCAGAGAGACGTGGGCCTGCTGACACACCTCGATTCAGACTTCTGGCCTCCAGAACTGTGAAATAATCACCTTCAGTTGCTTAAAACTAGCACATTTGTTGAGGCAGCTCTAGGAAACGAATACACTCCTCAGCTGCTAGCTGGATCAGCAAGTGCAGTGGTCCCCATCCTTTTTGGCACCAGGGACCAGTTTCATGGAAAACAATTTTTCCACGGACCAGGTCGGGGGATAGTTTCAGGATGATTCAAGTGCATTACATTTATGGTGTACTTTATTTCTATTATTATTACATTGTAATATATAATGAAATAATTATACAACTTGCCATAATGTAGAATAAGTGAGAGCTCTGAGCTTGTTTTCCTTCAACTAGACAGTCCCATCTGGGGGTGATGGGAGACAGTGACAGATCATCAGCCATTAGATTCTCATAAGGAGCGCGCAACCTAGATCCCTCATGTGCACAGTTCACAACAGGGTTTTCACTCCTATGAGAATCTAATGCTGCCCTTGATGTGGCAGGATGTGGAGTTTAGGTGGTAATGCTCACTCACTGCCGCTCACCTCCTGCTGTGCAGTTCGGTTCCTAATGGGCCACTGACCAGTATCAGTCAGTGGCCCAGGGTTTGGGGAATCCTAGAATTAGTGGATACAGGTGCCATTTATTGAGACAGGGAATGAAGGAGAAGCAATCTGAAGGCCAGATGACTTCAGCTTCAGATGTGCTGAATTTACAGGGCCTGGAAAACATTCAAGTGTCGGCATCCATTTACATGGAGCCACTCCACCGTCACAGCTGCCTGACCATTTGTGGCAGCCCTGGCTCCAAAAGGCAGTGAGATAGATGGATCTGAGACTCAGGCAAGAGGTCCACATTGAAGTTCTAGGTTTGAGAACTTCCAGTATATTCCTAGATTAAAGTGATGGAAGTAAAAGCCATTGTTGGGGGAGATCCCATAGAAGTGGAAGGCCTGGGACTCTACCCTTTCGAGTGGCAAGTATGTGAGCCCTGGGAAAGGAAACTGAGAAGGAAATGAAAAATGGTCAGGGGATCAGAACAGAATAAGACAGGGGAATCTTTTAATTATTCCAGAGTTAAAAAATGATCTTTATGAAATTTCAGATAAAGTTGATAAAAATAATTCACACTCCTGTTTTTTTCAGAGCTTCTGTTAGTAAAGAAGAAAAAGTCAATAGTGCATGTGATATATCATAGTTCATGCTAGACATGGAAAAGAATAAAATCTCACCATGACATTGCTATACTTTGATTGTGACTGTGTACTCGGCAGGTAAAGTCAAAATTTCATTTAAAATCTTCTTTTCATATCAATACTTAGCTACTCTGGAGACACTGCTCTGATTAGATTAAATCATCTGTGGAAGAGCAGTCAAACTACACATAGGTAAGATGAAGGAAGAATGACCATGTAAACATGACATGAAAAAGATCTAAGATCATGATAGGTAAAATTAGATCATGAGTTAGAAATTCAGAGCTACCTCTTAACTAACCAAGCAGAAGAAAAATCATCACTGCCCACACAAAAACCAGCATGAAAAGATGCACAAGAACCCAGCATAGTCCCTCGCACACAGAAAGTGCCTAATTAATGTGAATTTCCTTCTTGTTTCCTAAGGTCTTTCACTGAAACTTATAAATGAAAACATAATAATTTCGATATATGAATTCATTTTCCTCTGATATTTGGTATTGCTTACACCTTTATTTAACTAGAGCAACAGCCAAAGTGAGGGAAGATGAAGTAGAAATGAAGACATGAAGGTGAGATGAGGTCAGATGGAGGTGGGTAGGGCCAGGGGAGGGCAGATCATGTGGGACCTTTCAGGCCATTGTGTTTCAGATTTTATTCCCAGTGATACTGAAAGCCTGTGGAAGGTTTTGAAACAGCGTGATTAATATTATATCAACAACAGTACACAGTTATGAATCAATAAATGTTCTAAATCCATAAATATTAAAACAGTAAATAAGTATTATAAGAACTTTTTGGACTGCTTAAGCCTTTGTAACTTTCCTAATGTTGGTTATTATTGTGACCTCTCATCTGCTTGAGTTGAAAAGGACATCTTGATATATGTCTTTTATCTACCATGCCTGGCTAAATTTTTGTATTTTTAGTAGAGATGGGGTTTCACTGTGTTAGCCAGGATGGTCTCAATCTCCTGACCTCATGATCCTCCTGCCTTGGCCACCGTGCCTGGCCAAGATCATTTTTTAACTCTGGAATAACTAAAAGATTCCCCTGTCTTGTTCTGTTTCGATCTCCTGACCATTTCTCATTTCCTTCTCAGTTTCCTTTCCCAGTGGCTCACATACTTGCCACTTTTTAGTACCTGTGTGTTTTGGAGAAAGTAAGGAAGAACAGGGTCTGCTGTGTGAAGTCTCATGAGTAAGGAGGAACCCCCATGACAGAGAGGATGGTGGAAAGGAAAGGAAAACAGCCAAAATTTGTGGTCTATTTTTGAAAGGCAATTCTCCATGGGTCTCCCACATCTCTGTATGCCTTTCAAGCAAAGACACTGACAGTGTTTCCTCCAGAAAATATGTCCTATATTCTTGTTTATATAGCAAAAGCCTTGGAAGACAGAGATGGTGTCTCTCTCAAGAGAAAAGGAAAGGCATGCTTATTGTCCATTAGCATTATTTTAGTAAAAGCACACAGTTATGGGTCAATAAATGTTGATCCTTTATATTTGGATTTGGATTCCTTATGTCAGACTTCATCTCATGTAATGCAACCATTACATATCTAGTATCTCCTGGCCCTGATCACATAGCTCCTGTGGGACCTGAGGACAAGGAGAATAGATGCAAGAAAATGCAAATACACTGGATGTTACTATTGACATGAGTAGTAAGTCCTTTTTCTCTGACCCAGGAGTCATGTGTCTTCCACCAGCATCCATGAAACTATGGCAGGCTGACTTGCTGGCCTGCATGTAGGATAAAAATTTCAGACCTTCTACAGTTGTTGACACAAATGAGAGTAAGACCAAAGCCCAGCAGTGGTCAAGAATTTAAGCACAGGTAATTCCCTGATACCTTTAGGATATTTTAGTCTCAAAGTAGTGGTTCTCAACCAGGCATGATTTTGCCTCCCAGGGGATATTTGGCAGTGTCTGGGGACACTTATGATTGTCACAACTGAAGTATGCTACTGGCATCTAGTGGGTAGAGGCCAAGGATGCTGCTGAACATCATATGATATGCAGGAGATCCCCCAAACACAACAAAATAATTTTCATCTCCAAATATCAATAGTGTTGAGGTTGAGAAATTCTGGCCTCAATTAAAGAGGCCATATAATCAACACAAGCACTATAGGGGCCAAAGAGAAATGTGACCCTGCTCCTGCCCTCGGGGAGCTCTCAACCTCAGTCCAGTCTTCATCTTTTCCTTCTGACATCTGTTCCTGTTCATCCCACCTGCCCCCTTTCCCCCACCTCCTATCACTGCTACCTGCTGTTAGTCATCCTATATCCATCACCCATAATTATCCTCTGAGTTCATTCATTATGGGCATAAAAAGTTAGAAACCATACCATAAAATTAAGGTCACACAGGAATCCTATGACTGGGTCAGGAGAGGAAACTGCTCACCAGGTCTTGCCCAGACAACCCCTCAACTATGAAATGCCTGGGGTGTTTAAGAAACAGCAAAGTGACCCATGTGTACAGCATGGAGTGAGCAAGGGAGAAAGTGGTAGAAGACAAGGTTGGAAGGGTGATGGCAAAGGGAAAGACTGCCAAGGGCAGAGCTCCTCAAACTTTTAACATGCATGTGAACCACCTGGGGGATTTGCTCAAAGCAGGTTCTGATTCTGTAGACCTAGGAGGGACAGGTAATTTTCTACTTCTAAGGAGCTCCAATATCAATGCTTTTAGAAAATGTGCCATATTCGAGTACAAGAGTATAGGGTCTCATAGGCCTTTGCCAGAACTCTAGCTTTTACTCTGAAAAAGATGGAATGTTGCTGGAGGGTTTGGATCAAGAAATTATGTAATTTGACATTTCAATAGGACCATCTGACCTCTGTTTTAAGAATACTGAGTACTCAAGAGGAGTGAACACATGTTTTCATTCATAGCAGCAGTTGTCATAATAGACTCAAACTGGAATTAATCCACATGACCATTAACAGTAGAATGGATAATTACGGTTTATTCATATAATGGGATACTATAAAACATGGAAAAAATAATGTATTACTTCTACAAGCAACAATGTAGATGAATTTCACAGATGTAATGTTGAATTAAAAAAAACAGACATAATAAAGTACATGGTCCCATATATAAGGAGCGTTAAAATAGGCAAAATTAATTTATGGGGATAGAAGTCTAGAGAGTGGTGACTTCTAGCAGTGAGAGAGGCGGGAGGAAGCATCCTGGGGGGCTGGAAATGATCTATCTTTTGATCTCTGCATTAAGTACACAGGAATAAACATCTGCAGAAATCAAGCTGTACCCTTAAGATTTGTGCACATCACTATATCTATGTTATACTTTAACATAAGAAGAAAGGGAGGAGATATTGTAGAGGGGCAAGGGTAACAACAGGGAGAACAGTTAGGAGGCTATAGCACTAATCCAGGCAACAAACAGGGGTCTGGGGTAGAGTGACACCAGTGAAAATGGTGAGAAGTGGTTGGATTCTAGATATATTTGGAATTGGGAGCTGAAATGATTTTCTAATGGACTGGATATAGGTGATATGACGTGTCAAGCAGGCAGTTTGGTAAAGCAGTCTGTAGTTATGGCCAAATTCTGGGTTAGAAATATTAATTTGAAGGCATCAGTTATGTGGGTGGTATTTGAAATTATGAGTCTGGATGAGATGCCCCAGGAAGTGAGTATAGATGGTGAGAGAAGACAATGGCAATCTGAGCCACAGCCACTCCAGGAATGTGTAACAGTCAGGGAGAAGAGGAAGCAAAGGAGACTGAGACAGCATGATCACGGAGACAGGGAGACAGCCAGGAAGTGTGGTCCCAGAAACAACTGAGGAATGCTTTTCAAGGAGGGAGGGATCAGCTGTGTCAAAAGTTGCTGAGAAATTGGGTGAGATGAGCAGTGAGATATCGCAAGCTTGTCATTGATTAGTAAACATCTAAAATTGTGCCTGTCACAGAGAAATCACTCAATAAATAGCACAGGATGTATGCAGATGATACATAAAAATCTATATAAACTCACTGTTCTTGCCAACAGATCATATTTCTGCATTGAAGAAAATAACAAATCTTCACAAACTGGCCTACTCTTTCACTCTTTCCCCAGTCCTTGAGGTTTTGACTTAAAATGAGCAAGTATAGAGGACCTTCTCCCCATTTGGCATAGCCCAAGGGCATGAGCCTAGCTCTCAGTCACCCATGGAGACATGAAGTGTTCTCTTGGCCTGTTCTGTAATTTCTGCTCAAACTTGTGATGAAATGTTCCTCTTTAGAGAAACAGGACTTCCACTTAATCTCTCTGTGCTTCAGTTTCCTCATCTACAAAGTGGGAATAATAAAATTGTCAATCTCATAATTTGTTACAAAGATTAAAGGTGTTAATATATGCAAAGAACTTACAACGGCATCTGGCACATGGCAAGTGCTAAATAAGTATTAGTTATTTATGATATTGTCATGATATTGACAACATCCTCCAGCTGAAGGTACCAGGAACATAACTACTGTTGATAAAGTTGGCTTATTGACTTGTGCAATGAAGAAGACATGCACAATGGGGAACTGTGGGGTGTCTCAGTAAGAAAGTATTAGAGAGGACTTAACATAGGACATGGACTTGTGTTAGATATCTGGGGGAGGGCTCAAAGATTATCTGGATTGGATGCTGTCAGGAAGTGGCCATAGTTCTATGATGGGATATCTTAAGATTTACTTAGGAGCAGGAAGAAAAAAGCAGGCAACAGTGATAAATAGTAAGGCTGCAGTAGCACTGCTATTAGTCAGCAGGGGGGAATGCTTGGTCATTTCTGTGGTTTTGACAACGTTCATGTGGTTGTCAGTGTTCTGGCATGATTACAGAATGGTCTTCTTTTATGCCTTTACTCATCACAGTCACAGCACGGCCTTGTCTGATGGTGCTGATCTATGAAATTGTTTATGTTCTGCAGGAGAACATGACGGTCTAGCTGATAGTGCCAGGTCAGCCCCCACCTGTCAGGTTATGTATAAAATGCCATGTGCTTTGAGGGGGTCATTGAAAGACTTTGGAAAGACTTTCCATTTCCTCCAGTACCATCTGGATAATGAGTCATCAGAGAAAACCTGGGGAGGTGGGTAGAGAGGAGTAACTGATCTAGGAAGAGCCCAATTGCTTAGTCCTAGACATGCTCATCTTCTCTGCTTTGCACGATTCACTGAACGATCTCAGAAGGGGTTGAGAATTTTGTAGGTGACCCAAAAAAAGTTCATGAAGAAAACAGGAAGAGATAGGAGTTTGTTGGCCTGCACTCCCGGATAAAATGGCATTCTCCCTAATGACTGAAGGCCATTATAAAGACAAAGTAGAGAAACCAGCTTCACAGTACGTGAAACGGACCTTCACTGAAGGACAGCACCTGTGGGAACTCTCAGCCAGAAAGCACATCAGAAAACCTGAACTGCCAGGAGAAATATCAAGGAGGAGTGAGGAACAAGGGTGAGATTTCCAGGGGCCTGAAATGAAAAGTACCCAGGAAGGTTGGTACATCATGTCCAGAAGCACTAGGAAGGTGCCACTGGGGTCAGATTTCATTGAGGAAATCTAGTGGAGTCAGAGGAACCAATGCAGGCTGTCTAGAAGGTTCTAAAATCCAGATACCAGCCCTGGTCTGCTTCAGGACGGGAGGGTATTTTTGCTTAAAATACCAGCAATTTTCAACTCTGTGACTAATTCAGTTCGTGTGTGTGTTTGTGTGTGTGTGTGTGTGTATTTGCCTTTCTCCATGTAAAATTAGCCCTGAAAAACCACAGACTGCCAGAGGAAGACCTAGACATGTGACACTTTTATCAGAATTTATCAAGGTAGCCTCATGCTGGACCAGTTTCAAAATTTGAAAGATCATAGGAGTGGCCAAACAGAGTGGTCTCAGGCAGAGAGAGTCAAAGAGGCAGACGGTCGGGGCTGAAGACCCTTCCTGCCTTGGCTGTCCCCACAGGGTCCAAGGGCAGAATGCAAACACTATCACATCATTCTCACCTTTCCTCTACAAATGATGTTTATTCTCCTTGGCATTTGATAATTCAGCAAATCAAGTTGGGGTTAGTGGCTTTGGAGCCAGAGAGACCCAGATCTTCAACTCAGGCTCCTTCAGGTAATCATTGCCTGATCTCAACCATGGCATTCCTCCAAACTGCAGCTTCCCCAGTGTACCCAGTCACTCCTACCTTGCAAGGCTGTTGTGTGACTTAGAGATAATATGTGTAAAAAGGCAAACCCAGGTGTAGCCAACAAAGATAAATAATACCAAGTCAAGTTTACAGCTATGCTGCTTTTCATATCTGGAGTGGGGATTTTTAAAATGTCTTCAAAACACAAAATGACTAAATCTTCAAAAAGAAAAAAGTTCTATTTACTAACATAATTCTCAATTGTCAGAAAATTATAAGGGGGACATTAGTGGTTGGTTTTGGGTTTTTTTATTTTTTTTTGGTTTTCTTTGTTTGTTTTTGTGCTATTCAGTCTCTCCACCCTAAATATCAAAGCAGCAGGATTTTCTAAGAACAATTAAAAGATACCTAGCACATCCCAATAGCCAGAAAAGTGCTTTGCTGAATTGATGTTGGTCACAAGACTTTAAAAACTTGACTTAAATGGTTAAATGTATGTGTGAGAATGAAGCATCATTAACTTTATCTAAAATCACTGATTTGAGGCAACTTTGTATGCTGTGATATGGTTTTGATTTGTGCTAAGTCAAAATAAGATTATTTATCTTTGAGCCAATTCCAGTTTATGGCATTTGGTTTCTTGGAGTGGAACACAAAACAGCCAACATGTCTTTAAAACATTGCCAGGGAAATAAAAGCTAAGATAAGAAAAGGAAGTCATCCTCCTGCAATACTAATTTCACCTAGATTATCACAACATTTCTCCTGAGGATAGCACACTTTGACTCCATATCAGAAAATTCCATAAAATTAGTTTGTCATATGTAATGAGCTGTGCTTCTGGGTACAAAGATGACATCACATTGGCCACATCTTTGGCCTTTGGTCAGAAGCAGTGATAAACTGGTGTAGACCGAACTCTGCTTTCTCCACATCGCCCTGTAAACAATGACACACACTTTGGAGACTGTCCTCCAGAGTAAAAGGCAGAGTTTGTGGCCTTGAGGCAAGGGTAAGGCTAGCTCTTCTCCATGGATGAACCAATAAACAAAGCAGGCAGCCTCACAGGTGCCCCGATAGGTTCAATCGTATTAATGCTTTGTCTAATTTAGCTGTCCTTAAACTTTTAGCAAGCTAAGACACCTCAAAGCTAGGTTCTCTGTAGGAATTAGGGGAAGGAGTGTTGGCTGGGTAAGCCCTGCAGGTAACTTAGATGCACCTCCCCTCCCTCATCGCTTCCATGCAGAAGTAGAGATGGGCATGTTCCTCTCAGTTGAACAATTCAAGGCTGATCTCCTTAGCTGCAAGGATGCACAGAGGGGAGAAGTTGGCCTGGCCTGGGCAACACTAAACTCATCTCTTAGAGCTCTGACATATATACCACGAGACCTAGAGGGGGAAAGTGTGTGAGGCAGCAACAAGGCTAAGCATTCTGAACACACTGGGAAAAATTGAGTTTTCTGTGCCTTTGGATTTTTCTCCACTTAAATCTCAGACACTGTAATAGCAGTTATATTATCTGATCTCCTCAGGACTACTCCAGAGAGGCGCTTTTAGGATAAATGGATATTTGTCAAGTTGTTATAGATGTTCACAATAAAGATACGATCATAATTCTGATTAATTGCTTAAGGTTAGTATGTTGATATAAATGAATTGCCATTGACAATCAGTCCCAGAGGGATGTATTCTTTATTTCCACAACTTATCTTTAATTGTATCTTAAAACTTCTACTAACACTTTCTATTCACTGTATCATTATTGTGCAATTATAATATGGTTATTCATAAAGCAAACTGCTTAAGGCTAACTCACATTCTCACAGTAGCATGTCTCAGCTTTTGCATATGTCTCATAAATATTTGAAGCAGGAGGAGATAAGCATTCCAATTCTGTAGTCAGGCTCCCTGGTTTGAATCTGAGATTCCCTACATACTAGCTGTGTGACCTCAGGCAAGCTGCTTTTCATCTTTGGGCTTCAGTTATCTCATCTATTAAAAGGAAATAAATAATTAGATTCCCTTACTGGGTGATCATAAAGTAAGAGAATACATAAAATGTTCAGACTAGTAACTGGCATTTAATAAGCACTCAGTAAAAATTAACTATTATTAGTATTTTTGGCATGCTCCTTTATTTAAATTTCTGGATTGATTTTTATTTATTTTATTTCATTTTATTATTATTATTTTTTTTTTTTGAGACAGAGTCTTGCTCTGTTGCCCAGGCTGGAGTGCAATGGTGTGGTCTCGGCTCACTGCAACCTCCACCTCCCAGGTTCAAGTGATTCTCCTGCCTCCAGTAGCTGTGATTACAGGTGTATGCCACCACACCCAGCTAATTTTTATATTTTTATTAGAGACAGGATTTCACCATGTTGGCCAGGCTGGTCTCGAACTTCTGCCCCAGGTGATCCGCCCATCTCGGCCTCCCAAAGTACTGGGATTACAGGCATGAGCCACCGTACCCAGCCACAATTTATGGATTTTAAAAACTATTTGCAACATTATAATAAGATGACTTCATTCTGCCATTTTTATTTTCTCCCTCAGTGAGTGAAGTCAGGATAAACATCCTTGTTTGTTCCTCCTACCATGTACACAATAACAAGAAATAGCTGGTTGGAAAAATGAACATCTCATAATAATATGAAATACATTTAAAAGCCTTCTATTTGCTACACCTCTTGTTGGTTTTTTACTATAGTTACTGTGAAATATGTGGATTTCTTTAAAAAGCTCTAGCAGTTAAATGATGCCGTAGAATCCCAATATGGTAAGTGTAAATAATTCTAACAGTAATTTCTTATTACTATACCTCTCAAAGAAGTTTTGTCTATAATTTAGTAAGGTCTCTCAACATTAGTCATTTTACTCAGCAACAGATATGGACCTTCTCAAAGAGAAACACAGAACAAGAGAATTAATAATCTTATTTTTTTTCTTACCTATTGGTAAGAAAATGAGCTGTGCTGCTCATTTTCAATCTTTTGGATTCAGAAATTCTCTTACTAGTTTGTAGTTTTTGCTGAGTTTTCTTTTTTTTTTTAATAAGCTGGAATAAGGACCAGCTAACTCAAGGAATTAAGTAATTTCTTTCTAACAATATTTAACCATTTACTGATTTAAAGTTGAGCTACTTTTTTTTCCGGGTTGATTCCAAAGAGAATAGGTTTTCGTTTTAAAGATTTTTAAGACTGACAATAAGAAAAAGGCCAATCAAATACAAATCTGTGCCCTCAGCAAATGAACACTGAAAACTATATCCAGATGTTCGATGATCTGGGAAGAAAAGCCTCTTACCTTATAGTGAGATACATTCTCCTTCAGTTGATGAATCTCTAGAAATGACCATCTCCCTAGCCCAGCATTCTATCTAGTGTTGCTATTTTTATTAACACCAAGTTTCATACACATCCCTTTCCTAAGGAACTATAAACACGTTGACTACAAGTAACTTTTAGGAAGTGACAGTTTTCAAAGGCCAAATGATCTAGACTTGTTGATGTTTTGACTAAGATTTCTTTAATTTCTGGGAAGCAAAAGCAGGAAGCCTACATGACTTCCTGATGAACTAAGGGTGAGCAGGGAAGGCAGAGGAGGCAAGACATATTTACCAGTTTCTAACATAGCCATTGAGGAAAGAACAAGACGAATGGCTCAGGTGCAGGGAAATGAAGAACGAGGGAGAAAACATAAACTGAATGGAATTTCCCATGACAATTTTTTATGAGAAGTTTTTTTGTTTGTTTGTTTTTGAAAAGAAGTCTCGTTGTGTTTCCCAGGCTGGAGTGCAGTGGCGCAATCTTGGCTCGCTGCAACCTCCACCTCCTGAGTTCAAGAAATTCTCCTGCCTCAGCCTCCAGAGTAGCTGGGATTACAGGCGACTGCCACCATGCCCAGCTAATTTTTGTATTTTCAGTAAAGACAGAGTTTCACCATGTTGGTCAGGCTGGTCTCGACCTCCTGACCTCCGGTGATCCACCCGCCTCAGCCTCCCAAAGTGCTAGGATTACAGGAACGAGCCACCACATGACAGACAAGTTTTTTTAAAAAATGTAACTTTTTATTTAGGAAAAAGTTCCAATATTGGATGCTTTAACAAAATTTACCATAGTTCCCTCTATCAGTGATTTAAACATGTCTTTTTTAATTAACTTTCTTCTTGCTGCCGGAGATAGACTACAGTGAACTATTTCCAAACAACCAGCCAAGGGGAAGCTGACTGCAACGGAGCCTCAGGGAAGGCAATGAGGGTGAGGGAAGTGGGCAGAGGGGCCCCCATTCTGCAAGGCTTTACAGCAAGGCTACCCAAGCTATCTTGAAAGAGTCTGACTTTTTTGTTTTACATTTTATTAGAAGGCATTATGACAATCAAACATTACACTCAAAATATTACACTTAGATTTTCCTAGTGGTAAAAAGACTTTGCAAAAAAAAAAAAAAAAACTTAATGAAAGATTTTCTTCAAACAGATTATCTTCAAATAGGTGTAATATATAATTGGGGTTTTACAATTTTCAAGAGAAGTATTTGAGAACTAATGGTAGTTAAGTTCATGCACAAATACATTAAGCTGACAAACTTTTATTAGGATTTGAGAAAAGTTACTGATACATGCTGTAGATATATGAAACTAAAAAACTGAATCTTCTTTATGGAATCATTAATCTGAGGCATGATATTAGTTTATTTACAATAATTGGCAAGCAAGCAACTCAGTAAATTGCTGGTACTTCAATTCTGGACTTCAATTCAGAAGTCACTGAAATCCTGGACAGTAGTGCTGACCATTTGTGTAAATAACTGCAGAATTATGGAGCATGGCTCATTAAGAAATAAGAGTAACATTCATTATGAAACAAGAAAGTATTGACTCATGCAGTAGAAAATAATAAAAGAACAGGTGAAAGAAGCATTAAACGGCCGGGCGCGGTGGCTCAAGCCTATAATCCCAGCACTTTGGGAGGCCGAGACGGGTGGATCACAAGGTCAGGAGATCAAGACCATCCTGGCTAACACGGTGAAACCCCGTCTCTACTAAAAAATACAAAAAAAAAAAAAAAAAAAAAAACTAGCCGGGCGAGGTGACGGGCGCCTGTAGTCCCAGCTACGCGGGAGGCTGAGGCAGGAGAATGGCGTAAACCCAGGAGGCGGAGCTTGCAGTGAGCCGAGATCGCGCCACTGCACTCCAGCCTGGGCGACAGAGCAAGACTCCGTCTCACAAAAAAAAAAAAAGAAAGAAGCATTAAACTTAAGAACATCTCTAAATAGTGCAAATTCCTTTGTACAATGATCTCTATTCACTACTTGATCTTGCATTTTCTTTTATCCTCTGAGCTATAAGACAGCATAATAACTTGGAAGCCTGTCTCTTGAAATAAGCAAAAAGAACCAAATCAAGATGTAGTTTCTTCATCCTAATTTGCATAGTTTTCATTTTTCCAAGGCATTTGCATGAAAACATTGACAAAAACTGTGGATTTTTTTTTTTTATTTGATTGGATAACATTAAGAAATGCACTAGGGTTCATCCTCTAAACTAACACTTTTTTTTTTTTTCTAAGACAGAGTCTCACTCTGTTGCCCAGACTGGCGTGAGGTGGCACAATCTTGGTTCACTGCAACCTCCGCCTCCCAGGTTCAACCGATTCTCCTGCCTAGCCTCCCAAGTAGCTGGGATTACAGGTGCATGCCACCATGCCTGGCTAATTTTTGTGTTTTAGTAGAAATGGTGTTTCACCATGTAGGCCAGACTGGTCTGGAATTCCTGACCTCAGGTGATCAGCCCGCCTCAGCCTCCCAAAGTGCTGGGATTACAGGCATGAATCATGACACCCGGCAAACCTAATTCTTTTAATTATATTTTACAATTCTGAAAGAATCTCTCAAGTGGATTTTGGACACTAACAAGAACACAACAAAATGATCTATTTTTTTTTTTTTTTTTTTTGAGACAGGGTGTCACTCTGTAGCCCAGGCTGGAGTACAGTGGTGTGATCTCGGCTCACTGCAACCTCCACCTCCCCGGTTCAAGTGATTCTCCTGCCTCAGCCTCCACTACACTACAGGCATGCACCACCACACACGGCTAATTTTAGTATTTTTAGTAGAGACAGGGTTTCACCATGTTGGCCAGGCTGGTCTTGAACTCCTAACCTCAGGTGATCTGCCCACCTTAGCCTCGCAAAGTGCTGGGATTAAAGGCGTGAGCCACCGTGCCGGGTTACAACAAAATAATTTAAATGAAACATTTTCACATATGAAAAGTTAGTTTTAGAACTGCATTTAATGACTCTTTATATCCAGAAGGCATTTAAAAATAATAAATAAAGACATTTTAAGAATAATTCTTATTATTAAGAATAAATAAAGACATTTCTGCTATGCTCAGCAACAACCTAGCAGAAAACAGTTTTGTCTTCTAGCTAGTCTGTGCTGGAAGACTGGGTAGAAATTACGCATTTTATCATTATCATCTGAATGTAACAGATGGAAGCCAGCTATGGATAAATCTACAACTCCAACAAAGACTAGAACAATTTAGCTCATCAAAATTAGGTACTTTATTTTCAGTGAGTTGAAGAATCACAACATGATTCTCATCTTAAAATTATACATTTCAATGTGATTCATACTTTACAGTAACAATAAAGGTAAACATAAGACTATTCTTCTACCAAAGCAGAATTTTTGAAAATCACAGTTTTAATCAAAAGTTTAAATTAACTTCCAAACTTATTTTCTCTCATGAGTAAATTTTGATGCTGGAAGCAAACATTTTAGTGGTAAGTATGAATGTGAAGGCTACAAAACAAAATTGTAGGCTTCCTACTAGTGGCAACAGATTGTAGGCTACTAGTGCCTACTAGTGGCAACCCATTAGGAAATGAGCTCATGGACTTTCTTCAAGGTAAGATCAAAGAAGTGAGTGTGCTTACTACCCTCATCTTGCACATGGCTTTCCCCTCACTTTATTCACATTTCTATTCAAATACTTCTTTCCAAAGGCAGCTCTTCCCTGACCTCTACATCCAGCTATAGTGTTCATCATAGCACTTAGCTTGATTTACACTTTGTATTTCTTTAAATACTGTCTGTCATTTCTACTAAATGTGTAGGCTGTATATGAGCAGTGACTGAGTTCAATTCTGTATCCCAATCACCTTAGATAGGGGTTCATCAAATATTTGTTGAAAGAAGGAAGAAAAGAGGGCAGGAAGGAAGGAGGGAGGGAGGGAAGGAAAGAAAGAAGGAATGGAGGGTGGGGGAAAGAAATGGAGAAAAGGAGGAAGAAAAGGGAGGGAAGACGGGAGGGAGGGAAGACAGAAGGAAGCAAGTAAGCAAGCAATGGTCAGTGGCTTGAAGGTATCTGCCTAAACTAATGCACTGTGGCTAAGGAAAAAGGAAAAAGCAAGAACACTAGAAACAGTTGTCCCAGCTGCCCACAGGTCACTGAATTTACAGAGCATAAAGATACAGGGAGCACTGGCTGCCCTTGGTGTCAGCTATGCTCAGCACACTCAAGTTTGTGAGCTTGTTCCTATTCTCTATCTCTAGCTTTGAGGTAGCCCTGAGAATATTGGTCACTTTCTTCTCCTCCTTATTTCCTTTTATTTCAAAACTAGAACGGGGAGGTATAGAGCTTGAAGGAGGACATAGCTGAGATCTGTACAAATATGAACTTTGTAGCTTGGGGCCCAAATCCAAATGGATGGGTAGAGCGAAGCCTGAACCACACTGAGGACTAGAGCAGGTAGATGAGGATATCAATGGATGGACAGCAAACGAGGAGCAGACAATGAATAAGGTCCCTTCCAAGTGTGAGCTTCTCTTTGTGACTCTGGGAAAGCTGATAGGGCAGCAGCTGCACCCTGAGCACTCACCAACCACAAAAGGAGAAACATAAGGTGTGGGTTACCCTCCAGCAGGGCTGTGCTGCTCAGATTTAGGAAGGTGAGAAACCTGCTGCCCAGTCACAGGACTACAGCATGCCAGGGACCCTCCAGAAGCAATAGGCTTTTAATCACAGATGAAAAGTACTTAATAGTTACTGAACTACATAAAAACAATGACCAGCGATCCAAGGAGAGAAGTTAATTCTGTTAAGCCAACCAAGTGACACAAGGTTTTGCCTGGAGGAAGGAAAACAGAGAAGCAAGCTGTGATCTTCCCTTTTTATAGCAAGTGCTTTGAATCTCCTTGGAGAAGGAAGTCCACAGAAAACAATTTGATTTCTAAGTGAGTAATAATTAGATGCTCTAAGTTTTTAATGTGATAAAGCTACAAACATCCTGGCATTTCTTCTCCACTGTACCCCAATCCACAATAGCATATGGGGATATAAAGCCTTTGGGATCCTCTCACTGGAGAAGTCCATATCTGAGATACCTCATTTTACATCATAAAGCTTTGAGGAAATTATATCACGTCTAAAGACTTTTTAAAAGAAACTGCCACATGATGTTATAACATTGGGTAGCATTTTACCACCAAGTAGTGATGGGGTCAGAACAAGTCATCCCAAAATATGCCACTTGAGGTATTATTTTGAGCTAAAAGAAACTGAGAACCAGTCAATGCAGAAAAAGCACTTTGCCTACCCATTTGCTTAAAGTATAATTTCCCATTCATAAAGGATATTTTTATAAGTAAACGTATCTATCTTTGCCAGAAAGAGAGTTACTCATAGATAACTTTTTCTCACCGGAGAGACTTTTATCTGCATACCAAGGTAACCTTTATTCACCACACATTTCCTCCTCCTGCCTTCCCACAATTCATCTCTACCACTCCCCAGTACCCCCAAATCCTTATTCCTATTCCTTACTCTAGCTTAAGATAGTATCTGTCTCAATCATGTGGCTGCTTCCTGGAGTCTCATATTTTGGTGGGACTCCTGTGCATATGTGAGTAATTAAATGTTTTTTCTCCTTTTAATCTGTCTAATGTCAATTTAATTCATAGACCAGCCAAAAAATCTAGAAGGGTACACAGAAGCAATTTTCCCTCTTCTACAGTAGTTTTTCTCCTAAAAAATATATGAAGAAAATAAAATCCTTGCCATCATTATTTCACCTTACATAACTTCTGTTATAAAAGGTTACTTATTCTTCCCATTAATATGGCTCAATAGGCAGATTTTTTACCTTTTCTTTAGAGTTGTGCATTTTTAGGGTGTCCAGTCCTTGCAACTGACAGTTCTTGAATATGAAAGCTCTAATTGCTATATTTATTAAAGGTACATAGCAACAAACTATTACTTAGAAATGAATTAATTTTCAGAGGTTTTAAAATATCTAATCTAATAGAATCTCCCTTACTTGTAAGTATACTAATGTCTTTAAATACACAAATGTTTAAATACTGAAAATATAAGCAAAATATGGAATTAAAATACGCAGGCCAGGCACGGTGGCTCATGCCTGTAATCCCAGCAATTTGGGAGGCCAAGGTGGGTGGATTCACTGGAGGTCAGGAGTTTGAGACCAGCCTAGCCAACATGGCTAAATGGCGTCTCCACTAAAAGCACCAAAAATTAGCCAGGCCTGATGGTGCACACCTGTCATCCCAGCTACTCAGGAGGCTGAGGCAGGAGAATCACTTGAACCCAAATTAGAGGTTGCAGTGAGCCAAGATCGCACCACTGCACTCCAGTCTGGGCAACGGAGTTAAGACTCTGTCTCAAAAAAAAAAATGAAATAAATAAATAAATAAAGTGTTATTCTAATCAGCTCTTAAGGTGGTGGTAGTAATTTTTATTGTAATATGTGCAAAAAAAATTCACCAAAATTTGTGGGTAGATTAGCAGTTACTAATGCTAAAGTGCAGGGTCTACAGCTGAAGTTCTCCTTGTGTTTTTTACTTGCTTATGTACATTAAAAAGAAAACATACCATCACAGATAGATTTTCCAAGAGAGGAAAATTACGCATAATCACCACTCAATATAACTTCTAATACTCTAAGCTCTTCATATTCAAAATTCCCTCAAAACAAATGTGGCTTCAAATTTTGGGGTGCATAACTGAAAATAATTATTTTACATTATAATTTTACATTTAAGTCACATAAAATGATTTAAAAGTCAGACCAAGTGTAAAATAAATTCCAATTCCAAATGACATAATCTTGTTACTATAATGAAATAAATCCCTAAACTGATGGTCCCTGTATTTCTAATTTGTCTTTGGTAAATATACTTGAACTGAACCTAAACAGAACTTTAACATCATAAACCTACCAAACAGATTCAAAGATAACACAAAATTTGTGTTTACTGAACATCATCCAAATATTTCTTCTTCTAAGAAAAGCACTGTGTAAAAAAATTTGAACCACCAGAACATATAAATATTATTAAAGTACTCAACCTTGTCTTTTCATCTTTGTATCCTCATTTGAATAATACAGAGGCTAGCATATTGTTATTGTTTAATAAGCATTGAATAAGTAAACCAGTATTATTCTCTTTGGGGTTTTATCCTTAACATAAACAAATGTGAAGACGCAAATTAGAAAACCAACATATTCCACTACACTGCTATTCAGCCATATGATGTAATTCTAACACATTTTTTCCAGAAACATTCTGAGGCACTGCTTTGCAAATTCATGCCTAAGTGTAAGGATAAGTGTACGAGAAGTGGGATGTTGGGAAACTTTACCCTCAAAAACCCCAGAAACCAAGTTAGATAAGATCTTAAGATAACTGGCTTAAAAATAAAAACATAATATTTTTACTTTAAAATTTTATTTTTTAAGGAAAAATAACTGCTATTGCTGGCCTTTCTTATTACTGTTATTTTGCAGGGACAGGTGGCTGATAGGGGAATTTAAGGCTGTCATTTTCAAGTATACAAGCTTATTATTCCATTACCCAGTCTACACAAGACACATGACTATAAGCTCAAGTCTTAGAAACTATTGGAAGTCTATCAAAGACAAAAAGAAATAAGAAGGGCAACAAATTTAAATATAGGATGGGCTAGAAAAAAATATGTAGATTAGATTATGCTTTTCTAGAAAACTGCATTAATGGCCGGGCGCGGTGGCTCAAGCCTGTAATCCCAGCACTTTGGGAGGCCGAGACGGGCGGATCACGAGGTCGGGAGATCGAGACCATCCTGGCGAACACGGTGAAACCCCGTCTCTACTAAAAAATACAAAAAACTAGCCGGGCGAGGTGGCGGGTGCCTGTAGTCCCAGCTACTCGGGAGGCTGAGGCAGGAGAATGGCGTAAACTCGGGAGGCGGAGCTTGCAGTGAGCTGAGATCGGGCCACTGCACTCCAGCCTGGGCGACAGAGCGAGACTCCGTCTCAAAAAAAAAAAAAGAAAACTGCATTAATTTGTCCACATTAAAGCTCTAACACTATTGTGTGTTGCATGGCATTTAGAATGAGGTAAATATACAATAAAACAAACAAGAAAGCTTAATAAAGCAATAAAGAGAATTTGTAATTAAGACTGTTAACCTCTAGCAAACTTCTATGGCCTTTAACCCAGAGAAAGATTAGAAATGACTCCAATATACCAAATAAGCTTCACAGATGAACAGGAAGACGGTATCAAAAAAACATTTTTTAAGCAGAGCCTTTCATCTAAAAACAATATATACTACTTAAAAATAAAATAAACCAGTATTTTTTACTTTGGTTTGATGTAAATTTGTTAATTGTTATATGAGGAAAATGGGTATTCACAAGCCAGTATTACCTTAATTTATGTTCCAGGTGAAGATAAGCGTTGGAGTTCTATAATTTCTTTGAGGTTCCAATATTTATATCTGAAAGGTGACATCATTTTTTTTTTTTCCTTCCCAATGGCAGTGTCAAGGGGACATCAATTATATTGTGGAAGCAGCTTCTCTATTATAAAATTCATGTAACACACTGGAACGTTCTTTTCTCTTTGGTCAACAAACACTTGTCTCATGTTGAATGTGGGTATTTTTTAATTACCACAGTTACAGCAAAGTCTTACCCAAAAATTTAATTTGTAATTAGGAAAGGTATCTAAAGCAGTTTGGGAGCATCAGATTCAATCTAAAATTGCTAGAAAACTTGTTACAGTTTAATAAACAATTACTTTAAATGTACATTTTTAGTGTTCCTGAATAATGCAGGTTTCTATTACATTTTAGAAAATCGTTTATAACAAAAACACGAACATACCATTATTTTGTTTGATTAGTGTCAATAGAAGGTAGAGATAGTATTCCCTCAAAAGAGTTAAACAGAGAAGAATGTAATGAAAGAACTCTGCACTTTCTGTGGACAGGGTTTAAGGTAACCTCAAGGGATGAAAAGGCACCCAGGGGCTGACAATAGCAGGAAACCATGAGCTCTTTTAGGCTCGAAGGGGAAGGGGAAGGAAACAGTATTAACCAGATCCAGCAACAGGTGGAGCTACTGAAGTGGTACTGTCTAAAAGGATCTGTGACTTAGGAACCCACTGCCATAGCCAGACCACATACATTCCTAAACTCACTGTCTCCCTACCCTCCAGACTCCTGCTGGGAACCACACTGGCTGATCCCCATCGAAGCCAGAGGGCAAGGGAGCCTGGGAAATGCAGTGTGGAGGGTCAGACTCAGAGCACAGGGCAGTGACAGACAAGGAAAAGTAGGATATGGAGGAGCCAGGTGGGGATGTTGCAGTAGGGCATCAAACAGAGAATGCTCAGGTCTCCAACCGATGTATGTCAAATAGTGATCTGAGTCAGCATGACAGACTATTTTTAGAGTTCTTGTTTAAGTCAGTTTCAAAATTTTTATAAAGTGTAAAAGTAGGACAGCAAAATTAAGTACTTAATGTTTTTTAAATTTAGGGAGAAATGATGGTTAGCACAAATCAGAATTAGCTGTAAAGTAAATATAAGTATTGAAATAGAAGGCAAATGTCTTGACAAGAAAAAATTGAAAACAGAAATGAGCAAGGGACATTAAAAGTATTAAATAAAGAAATTTACAGAACAGATCAAAGCCTAGCAGAAAAAATAATATTCTCCCCTGGATAATAGGTGGTGGAAGGCTGGGTAGAAATAAGGTTTATTTTGCTGCGTTTAATCATTATTGGTGTCAATGTAACAGATGGAAGGTGGCATTATATAATTTTAAACAGACAGCAGATTGGAACAATTTATTTCACCAATACTAGGTGCTTTGTTATAGAGCAGTGAGTTGAGGAGTCGCTAAATGATTCTCTCTCTCTTTTTTTTTTTTTTTTTTTTTTTGAGATGGAGTTTCACTCTTGTTGCCCAAGCTGGAGTACAATGACGCGATCTCAGGTCACTGCAACCTCTGCCTCCTGGATTCAAGCGATTCTCCTATCTCAGCCTCCTGAATGGCTGGGATTACAGGCGCACACCACCACGTCTGGCTAATTTTCTGTATTTTTAGTAGAAACAGGGTTTCACCAAGTTAGCCAGGCTAGTTTCGAACTCCTGACCTCAGGTGATCCGCCCACCTCAGCCTCCCAACATGCTGGGATCACAGGCATGAGCCACTGCGCCCGGCCATGATTCTCATTCTTAATGCTGTAAATTTTGAAATGATTCATACTTCACAGTTAGGATAAAGGCAACAATAAGATTGTTCTACCAAAGCACAAGAAAACAATATCACAGTATTAATCAGAAGTTTATAATTTAATCCCATTCTATGTCTCTATTAAGTAAACTTCTATCCTGCAAGCAAATATTTTAGTGATGAATATGAAGGGGAGGACTACAAAATAAAATGGTGTCCTTATTAATGGTTACAGATAAATCAATCCATGAGAAAATGGGCTCATGCACTTTTCTTCACATCAGATGAGAGAAGGAAATACCATTTCTATGGCCTCTGCCTGTTCATAGGTTCCACCTTATCCTACAAGACTAATAAAGAAGAAAAAGCAGAAGATTCAAATAAATACTATCAGAAATGACAAGATGGATAACACCACTGACCCCACATAAATACAAACAACCATCAGAGAATACTATAAACACTTCTATGCAAATAAACTGGAAAATCTGGAAGAAATGGGTACATTCCTGGACACATACACTCCCTCAAGACTGAACCAGGAAGAAGTTGAATCCCTGAATAGACAATGAGTTCTGAAATTGAGGCAGTAATGAACAGCCTACCAACCAAAAACAGCCCAGGTCCAAGATGGATTTACAGCTGAATTCTACCAGAAGTACAAAGAAGAGCTGGTACCATTTCCTCTGAAATGATTCTAAATAATTGAAAAGGAGGGACCCCTCCCTAACTAACTCTATGAGGCCAGCATCATCCCGATACCAAAATCTGGCAGAGACGCAGCAAAAAAAAAGAAAACTTCAGGCCAATATCCCTGATGAACATCGATGCAAAAATCCTCAATAAAATACTGGAGAGCCAAATTTTGCAGCACATCAAAAAGCTTATCCACCACAATCAAGATGGCTTTATCCCCAGGATGCAAGGTTGGTTCAACACACACAAATCAATAAATGTGATTCATTGCATAAACAGAACTAAAGACAAAAACCATATAATCATCTCCATAGATGCACAAAACACCTTTGATAAAATTCAAAATCCCTTCATGTTAAAAACTCACAATAAACTAAGTATTGAAGGAACACGCTTCAAAATAGTAAGAGCCATTTGTGACAAACCCACAGCCAATATCATACTGAATGGGCAAAAGCTGGATGACATGATCCTATTTCTAGAAAACCCCATTGACACAGCCCAAAAGCTTCTTAAGTTGATAAGCAACTTTAGCAAAGTCTCAGGATACAAAATGCATGTGCAGAAATCACAAGCATTCCTATACACCAACAATAGACAAGCAGAGAGTCAAATCATGAATGAACTCCCCATTCACAGCTACCACAAAGAGAATAAAATGCCTAGGAATACAGCTAACAAGGGAAGTGAAGGACCTTTTCAAGGAGAACTACAAACCACTGCTCAAGGAAATCAGAGAGGACATAAGCAGATGGATAAGAAGAATCAATATTGTAAAAATGGCCATATTGCCCAAAACAATTGATAGATTCAATGTTACTCCCATTAAATTACCATTGACATTCTTCACAAAATTAGAAAAAAAAGTATTTTGAAATTCTTATGGAGCCAAAAAAGAGCTCACATAGCCAGACAATCCTAAGCAAAAAGAGCAAAGCTGGAGGTATCATGCTACCTGACTTCAAACTATACTACGAGGCTACAGTAATCAAAACAACATGGTACTGGTATTAAAAAAATAGACACATAAACCAATGGAACAGAACGGACAACCCAGAAATGAAACTGCCTATCTACAACCATCTGATCTTTGACAAACCTGACAAAAACAAGCAATGGGGAAAGGACTCCCTATTTAATAAATGGTGCTGAGAGAAATGGTTAGCCATATGTAGAAAAATGAAACTTGATCCCTTCCTTACACCCTATACAAAAGTTAACTCAAGATGGATTAAAGACGTAAATGTAAAACCCAGAACTATAAAAACCCTAGAAGAAAATGTGGGCAATACCATTTAGGACATAGGCATAGGCAAAGATTTTATGATGAAATTGCCAAAAGCAACTGCAACAAGAGCAAAAATTGACACATGGAATCTAATTAAAGTAAAGAGCTTCTGCATAGCAAATGAAACTATCATCAAAGCAAACAGACAACCTACAGAATAGAAGAAAATTTTGCAATCTATCCATCTGACAAAGGTCTAATATCCAGAAACTACAAGGAACTTAAGAAAAGTTACAAGAAAAAAAACAAACAACCCCATCAAAAAGTGGGCAAAGGATATGAACAGACACTTCTCAAAAAAAGACATACATGCAGCCAACAAACATATGAAAAAAGCTCAACATCACTGATCACTAGAAAAATGCAAATCAAAACCACAATCTCATACCAGTCAGAATGGAAATTATTAAAAAATCAAGAAACAACAGATGCTGGCAATATTGAGGAGAAAAAGGAAAGCTTTTACACTGTTGGTGGGAATTTAAATTAGTTCAACCATTGTGGAAGACAGTATGGCAATTTCTCAAAGATTTAGAACCGAAAATACCATTTGACCCAGCAATCCCATTACTGGGTATATACCCAAAGGATTATAAATCATTCTATTATAAAGACACATACATACATATGTTCATTACAGCACTATTCACAATAGCAAAGACATGGAATCAACCCAAATGCCCATCAATAACTATCGGGGGAACCACCCCAATAATTAAACGTAGGTTCTTTTCTATTTTCCCTAAGTGTTGGCCGGTCTGAGAAATAAAGGGAAAGAGTACAAAACAGAGAAATTTTAAAGCTGGGTGTCCAGGGAAGACACCACATGTTGGCAGGTTCCTTGATGCCCCCTGAGCTGCAAAACTAGCAAGTTTTTATTAGCGATTTTCAAAGGGGAGGGAGTGTACAAACAGGGTGTGGGTCACAGAGATCACATGCTTCAAAGGCAATAAAATATCACAAGGCAGAAGACCAGAGCAAGATCATAAGGTCAGGGTGAAACTAGAATTACTAATGAAGGTCCATGCCCCACTGGGCACACATTGTTATTGATAAACATCTTAGCAGGAAACAGGGTTCAAGAGCAGAGACTACAATTCTGACTAGACTAGGGATCATGCTACCTGACTTCAAACTATACTACGAGGCTACAGTAATCAAAACAACATGGTACTGGTATTAAAAAAAATAGACACATAAACTAATGGAACAGCATAGATAACTCAGAAATGAAACTGCATATCTACAACCATCTGATCTTTGACAAACCTGACAAAACGACTAGAATTCGCCAGGCTGGAATTTCCTAATCCTAGCAAGCCTGGGGGCGCTGCAGGAGGCCATGGCGTGTTTCATCCCTTATCTGCAACTGCATAACACAGAGCAGACACCCCCAGAGCAGCCATTTCAGAGGCCCCCCAGCCGGGAATGCATTCTTTTCCCAGGGTTGTTAATTATTAATATACCTTACTGGGGAAAGAATTCAGCAATATTTCTCTTACCCGTTTTCGGTAATAAGAGAAATATGGCTCTGTCCTGCCTGGCCTACAGGCAGCCAGACTTTAAGGTTATCTCCCTTGTTCCTTGAAAATTGTCGTTATCCTGTTCTTAAGGTGCCCAGATTTCATATTGTTCAAACACACATGCTTTACGAACAATTTGTGCAGTTAACACAATCATCACAGGGTCATGAGGCGACATACATCCTCAGCTTACAAAGATGACAGGATTAAGAGATTAAAGTAAAGACAGGCATAGGAAATTATAAGAGTATTGATTGGGGAAGTGATAAATGTCCATGAAATCTTCACAATTTATGTTCTTCTGACACGGCTTCAGCAGGTCCCTCCATTTGGGGTCCCTGACTTCCCACAACAAATAACAGACTGGATAAAGAAAGTGTGGTACATATACAGCATGGAATACTATGCAGTCATAAAAAGAAACAAGATCATGTCCTTTGCAGGGAAACGGATGAAGCTGGAAGCCATTACCCTCAGCAAACTAACGCAGGAACAGAAAACCAAACACCGCATGTTCTCACTTACAAGTGGGAGCTGAACAATGAGAACACATGGACACAGGGAGGGGAACAATATTCACTGGGGCCTGTTGGGGGAGGGTGGGCCAGGGGGAAGCACATTAGGGAAAAGAGCTAATGCATGCTGGGCTTAATACCTAGGTGATGGGTTGACAGGTTCAGCAAACTACCATGGCACACGTTAGCCTATGTAACAAACAGGCACATCCTGCACATACACTCTGGAACTAATAAAAACCTACATATTGGCTACAACATACACTACTCAGGTAATGGGTGCATTAAAATCTCAGAATTCACCACTATAGAATTCATCCATGTAATCAAAAACCACTTGTACCCAAAAACTATTGAAAATTTTAAAAATATTTAAAATAAAAATGAAGTTAAGGTACAAGGTCTACAGTTGCAGCTCTCACTGTGCTTTTTGTTTGTGTACATTATAGAATAAAATGTAACTGCAGTTTTTTTCAGGAGAGAAAAATCACCCATAGTCCCTCACTTTTATATTGCTTTTAAAACTGAGGTCTTCATGTACAAAATTTTCTCAAAGTAAATATTTCTTCAAATTAATATTTTTATTTTGGAGTACATAAATAATTTTATTCTATAATTTGGCATCTAAAACATGTAAAATGATTGACAATCAAATGAATGCTCCCATATATAACAAAAATTCAGATGCTAAATGATGAAATTATCTTACCATAATAAATAAATCCCTAACACAATGGCCTCATATTGCTAATTTGTCTTCAGTAAATATATTTGAACTGAACCTACCCATGAACTTAAACTAACATCACTAATTTTTCATATACACAAACACCAAATTTGTGTTTATTGAACACAATCTAAATAGTTCTTCTTCCAAGAAAAGCACTATGTGATATAATTTGAAACACTTCAGAGCATTTAATTATTATAAAACTTCTCAACCTTGTGTTTTTATCTTTATATCCTTATTGACTAGCACAGGGCCTGGCATATTGTCAGGTCTTTAAAAAGTGTTGAATATATAAATTAGTATTATGATATTCTATTTTGGGTTCTATCCATAATATAAACATGTCTGATTATACCTCTAGGCGGCATTATAATGTTGTTCTTACAAATTTTTCCAAAAAAAAAAAAAAATTCTGAAGCATTGCTTTGCAAATCCACACCTAAAGTGATGTCTCAAGAATAGGGGAAGTGGAGAATTTGGAGACTTTACCCTAAAAAACCTAGGAATCAAGTTAGATAAGATCTTGAAATAATTGGCTTAAAAATAGAAACATTTGGCCTTAAAACTATAATTTTAAAAGAAAAGGAAAATGCTATCACCACTCTTAATTGCACCTGTAACTATATGTGTGTGTGTGTGTGTGTATGATTGATATTAGCATTTAATGCTGCCACTTTCAAGTACTACAAAGGTTTAGTGTTTCATTGCCTAATCTGTATATGGACAACTCTATTATAAGCCCAGGACATGGAATTTAACAGAAGCCCACCGAAGACATGTAGAAATCTTCCCTGAGGGAATAACTGGTCTAAATTTGGAGGGACTAGATAAAAAGTTTTATTTTAGATTATATTTTGCTATAAAATCATATTATCTTGTTGACACTGAAAGTGGCTTTTGAACTGTATAATGGGCAGAGGTTGGAAGAGTGTGGAGGGCTCAGAGGAAGACAGGAGGATGAGAGAAAGTTGGATCTTCCTAAAGACTTGTTGAATGGTTGTGACCCAAATGCTGATAGTGATATGGACAGAGATGGCCAGGCAGATGAGGTCTCAGATGGAAATGAAAAACCTATGGGAAGCAGAGCAGTCACTTTTGCTAAGCTTTAGCAAAGAGCGTGGTTGCACTGTGCCCTGCCAAGGGATATGTGCAACTTTGAGCTTGAGAGTGATGATTTAGCGTATCTGGTGGAAGAAATTTCTAACCAGCAAAACATTCAAGATGCACACTGGCTGCTTCTAGCAGCCTAGGCTCAAATGTACAAGCAAAGAAATGACCTAAAACTGGAACTTATATTTAAAAGGGAGCATAGAAGTTTACAAAATTTGTAGCATGGCCATATGGTAGAAAAGAAAAGTCCATTTTTGGGTGAAGAATTCAAGCAGTCTGCGTCAATTTGCATAAGTAAAGAGGAGGCAAGTCTAATAGTCAAGACAATAAAGAAAAGGCCTAAAGACATTCAGAGACCTTTGCAGCAGCCCCTCCCATCACAGGCCCAGAGGCCTAAGACGACAGAATGGTTTCCTGGGCCAGGCCGAGGGCCCCACTTCCCTGCACAGCCTCGGGACACTGTTCCCCATATCATTGTCACTCCAGCTCCAGCCTTAGGTCAGATACAGCTCAGATACTGATACAGCTCAGGTCACTGCTTCAGAGGGTGCAAGCTGTAAGCTTTAGCAGCTTCCAGGTGATGCTAAGCCTGTGAGTATGCAGCATATAAGAGTTGAGGCTTGGGAGCCTCTTCCTAGATTTTGGAGGATGTATGGAAAAGTCTGGATGTCCAGACAGAAGCCTGCTGCAGGGGGAGATTCCTCATGGAGTACCTCTATTAGAGCAGTACGGAGGGGAAAGATGGGGTTGAAGTCCCCACACAGATTCTACTGGGGCACTGTGATGGTTAATACTAAGTGTCAACTTGATTGGATTGAAGGATGCAAAGTATTAATCCTGGGTATATCTGTGAGGGTGTTACCAAAGGAGATTAACATTTGAGTCAGTGGGTTGGGGAAGGCAGATCTACCCTTAATCTGGATGGGCACCATCTAATCAGCTGCCAGTGAATATAAAGCAGGCAGAAAGATGTGAAAAAGTTAGACTGGCCTAGCCTCCTGGCCTACATCTTTCTCCCATGCTGGATGTTTCCTGCCCTTGAACATCGGACTCCAAGTTCTTCAGTTTTGGAACTCGGACTGGCTATCCTTGCTCCTTAGCCTGCAGACAGCCTATTGTGGGACCTTGTGATTGTGTGAGTTAATACTTAATAAACTCCCCTTTATATATATACCCAGAATGGCAGATCCACTGACAGCTTGGACCCTGCACCTGGAAAAGCCACAGACACTCAACACCAGCCTATAAGAGCAGTTGTGGGGGCTGAACCTTGCAAAGCCACAGGCGTGGAGCTGCCCAAAGCTTTGGGAGCCCATCCCTCACACCAGTGTGCACTGGATGTGGGACATGAAGTCAAAGGAGATTAGTTTGGAGCTTTAAGGTTTAACGACTGCCCTGCTGGGTTTCAGATGCATGGGGCCTGTAGCCCCTTTCTTTTGGCCAAATTCTCCTATTTAATGAGAGTGTTTACCCAGTGTATTTTGGAATACCTCCACTGTATCTTGGAATAATGAAATTCTAACTTTTTTTTTTCCAGAAACATTCTAAGGCATGGTTTCTCAAATTCTTATCTAAGTTTAAGAACAAGCATAGGTGAAGTGGGACCTGGAGAAATTTTTACCTTTAAAAACCCTAGAAACCAAGCATATAAGATGATAAAATGATTGCTTTTAAAATAACAAAATAATATTTTGACTTTAAAACTTTATTTTTAAAAGCATTTTTTCTAATGCTATTGCTGGCCTTAATTGTACCTATTCATTTTTCTATTTGTGACTGAAATAAGCATTTAAGGCAATCATTTTGAAGTATAAAAGTTTATGCTTCATTACACAATCTGTGCAATCAACCTCACTATAAACTCAAGACATAGAAATTAACAGAAGTAGGTGGGCACAGTGGCTCATGCCTGTAATCCCAGCATTTTGGGAGGCTGAGTCAAGTGGATCACTTGAGGTCAGGAGTTTAAGACCAGCCTAGGCAACACAACATGGTGAAACCCCATCTCTACTAAAAAAAAAAAAAAAAAAAAAATACAAAAATTAGATGACATGCTCACGTGAACCCAGGAGGCAGAGGTTGCAGTGGGCAGTGGGCCAAGATCGTGCCACCACACATCAGCCTGGGTGACAGAGCGAGACTCTGTCTCAAAAAAAAAAAAAAAAAAGAAATTAACAGAAGTCACCAAAATCATGGTGAAATCATAATTAAGGCAATAAGCAGTTTAAGCAGGCAGGGTTGGGAAAATTATGTTTTAGAGTTTGCTTCTCTATAAAAATGAATTTGTTCATATTGAAACTTTGTCTAACACTATTGTCTGTTGTATAGCTCTTGGAATAAGGCAGATACACAGTAGAAAATTAAAATGGTTCACCTCTAGTACAGGTTTATGGCCTGTACCACAGAGAAAGATTAGACATGGCATCAGTATATCAAATAAGCGTTCACAAATGAACAATAAAATTTTGTCTCCATTTTTTAAAGCACAGCCTTTTACCTTGAGACCAATAAACAACACTCTAGATGAAATAAATCAGCATTATTTACTTCAGCTTGATATAATATTGCTAATTGTTAAATGGCTAAAGAAAATGGGTATTTGTATGACAATATTTAGCTTAACTTACTCTCTGGTTATGTATATAATGAAACTAGAGATGAAAGAAAGAAAGAAACTAGATGATGAAAGAATGGAAGAGTCATCATAAGCAAATAAAAGAAAGCAGGTAAGAAAAGAAGGAAATGGGTCGGTTGCGGTGGCTCACGCCTGTAATCCCAGCACTTTGGGAGGCCAAGGTAGGCAGATCACCTGAGGTCGGGAGTTTGAGACCAGCCTGGCCAATATGGTGAAACCCCATCTCTACTAAAAATACAAAAATTAGCCGGGCCATGGTGGCATGCATCTATAATCCCAGCTACTCAGGAGGCTGAGGCAGGAGAATCACTTGAACCCAGAAGGCAGAGGTTGCAGTGAGCCAAAATTGTGCCACTGCACTCTAGCCTGGGAGACAGAGCAAGACCCTGTTTCCAAAAAAACAACAACAACAACAAAGAAAGAAAAGAGGGACACATTATTGAGCATCTACTCTGCTACATGAACCAGTTCTTGGGTATCCTTCTCCCCATCTTAGAGATGAAGAAGCCAGACTCAGAGAGCCTGTGTCACTTATGCATGGCCACTGAACCAGTAAGTGATAGAGTCAGGTTCAGACACAGGTATGTGTGACTCCAAAGCCTGTGAACCTCCAAGTGCACACAAAGAAGAATGAATCCACAGCCCTCAGTAGCCATATCATGACATTAAGCCACTGCGAACACAGCCCCTTGCTGGCTAGGGAAGAAACCCAACTATAAGAATATATTTCTGGCCGGGCGCGGTGGCTCAAGCCTGTAATCCCAGCACTTTGGGACGCCGAGACGGGCGGATCACGAGGTCAGGAGATCGAGACCATCCTGGCTAACACAGTGAAACCCCGTCTCTACTAAAAAAATACAAAAAATTAGCCGGGCGAGGTGGCAGGCGCCTGCAGTCCCAGCTACTCGGGAGGCTGAGGTGAGAGAATGGCGTAAACCTGGGAGGCGGGCTTGCAGTGAGCTGAGATCCGGCCACTGCACTCAGGCCTGGGTGACAGAGCGAGACTCCGTCTCAAAAAAAAAAAAAAAAAAAAAGAATATATTTCTAATTACTGATAAGATATGACATTTTTAAATTTAACTTAAAATTTCAGTTTTTCATTGGTTTAGCCTACAGTTTATTTATAAGCTTCTGGAAGACATTAAAATAGACTTAAACGAATGGAAAAACATTTCCTATTCTTGAATAAAATGACTCCATAGTTCTTCATAAATAAACTTACAAATTAATACAATCCCAATGAAACATATCAACAGACTATTTTATACTTGGGCATGTTGATACTAAAATTTCTGTGAAAAATCAAACATGCAAGATTATCCAAGAAAACACTGAAAAAGAAAAACTACAATGGCATACTAGCCTCAACAAGCATTAAACCGTACTAAAAAGTATCTGTAATTAAAACACTACAGCACTAGTACATGACTAGACAAACTGACCAATGAATTAGAGTGTCCAGAAATAAATGCAAGTACATACAGAGACTTAGTATGTGATAAAGGTAGTATCTTAACTCACTGGGGGTAAAGATAGACTTTGTAATAAATGGTATAGGTACTGCAAGGTAGCCATCAGAAAAAGATAAAATTAGATCCCTATCTCATATCATATATGAGAATAAACCCCAAATGGATTTGGAATCTAAATGTCAATAAATGAGGCTATACAAGTTGCTATGGTTTGAATGTGTCCTCCCAAAGTTCCTGTGTTAGAAACTTAATCCTTTATCCTCATGAATGAATAAATGCTGGCTCTGCACTCATGAATAAATTAATGTCCCTGACATGTAAGTAGGTTTGTTATTATGGCTTTGTTATAAAACCAAGCTTTCTTGGGCTTGCTTGCTGTGTCTCACCATGTGATGCTTTCTGCCATGTCCTGATGCAGAAGGAAGGAGACTTCCCAGCCTCTAGAACCATGAGCTAAATCAATCTCTATTCTTTATAAATTACCCAGTCTGTATATTGGATTATAGCAACAGAAAATGAATGAAGACAAAGGTACCACAGGAAACAAGGATAACTGTGGTATAGGGAAAAGCTTTCTAAATCAAGAACCAAAATGTAGAGGCAATAAAATATTAATAACTTGATCACATAAAACTAAATTTTTTTTCATGGTGTAAAAAATTTTAAACCACCATAAACAAGTGACAAACTCAGATAAAATATTAGGAAGATATATCCATAGACAAGAGGTCAATACTCCTAATATACAAAGAACCCTTGAGGAACAGTAGATAAAAGCCCAATAAACAGAAAATTCACAAAAAACAAGATGTATAAATGGCCCTCAAACATGAGAAAATGTTCAAACTCACTCATAATTAAAGAAAAGCAAATTAAAGCAAGACTGAGCTACCACTTCTTGCCTGTCAGGCTGGCAAAAACTAAAAAGCAAGACAACACACTTTGTTGCTGAGACTTTGGGAAAATAGCCACTTTCAGATTGATAAACCCTTCTGAAGAGAAACGTAGCAATGTCTAACAAGTACCTGCCTTTAACTCAGCAATCTCAACTCTAAAAATCTACCCTGAAGATACACCTCCAACAATATAAAAATATGAAAGCACAAAGTGATTCACTGAAGCACCGTTTGTAATAGCAAAATATTGGAAATAATCTAAGTACCTGGGGTGGGCAGAATAATGGGCCCTCAGAGAAGCCCATGTCTAATCCTCAGAACCTGTGAATCTATCTCCTTACATGGCAAAAAAGGACTTTGTAGATGTGACTAAGCTCAGGATTTTGAGATGGGAAGAGAAAAGTATCCTGTATTATCCAGTCCCAGTATAATCACAAGGGTCCTAAAAGTGGAAGATGGAGGCAAGAGAGTCAGAATTAGAGAGAAGTGAAGATGCCATGCTGCTAGCTTAAATATGGAGGAAGGGCCCATGAGCCAAGGAATGCAGGCAGCCTCTAGAAACTAAAAAAGGCAAGGAAAGAGTTTTTCTCCTAGACCCTCCAGAAGAAATGCAGACCCCCTCACATCTTGATTTTTATCCATTGAGAACCATTTCAAACTTCTGGCCTTCAGAAATATAAGATAAAAAATTTTATGTTGTTTTAAATCACTAAGTTTGTGATAATCTGTTACAGCAATAGAAAACTAATACAGTGTACATATATTATTTGAATAAATTTTGATATAGCTACACAATAAAATTATATGCAACCATTTTTTTAAATGATAAAGATCTCTATGAATTGATTTGGAGTGGTTTCCAGGATATACTGTTAAATGAAAAATGCAAAGTAAGCAAGGTATCAATAATATGCTACCCTTCGCACATAAGAGAAGGGGGCATGAGAAAATACACATGTAGCTATTCACTGTACCAAATCAATGTAGGAAGGACAAACCAAAGATTTACCTTGGTTAAGAAATTAAACACCTATAGAGGAAGGGTGGTAACAGGGTATTATAAAGAGGAGAGGGAATGGGAATGGGTTAATAGGGAGAAAGAGGAAGAACATTTCTTGAAGTGTATCTTGTTTGTTTGTTTGTTTGTTTAAGACAGGGTCTTGCTCTGTCACCAGGCTGGAGTGCAATGGCGCCATCTCGGCTCACTGCAACCTCCACTTCCTGGGTTCAAGCGATTCTGCTGCCTCAGCCTCCCCAAGTAGCTAGGATTACAGGTGCCCGCCACCACACCCAACTAACTTTTGTATTTTTAGTAGAGACAAAGGTTTCACCATGTTGGCCAGGCTGGTCTCAAAGTCCTGACCTCAGGTGATCTGCCTACCTTGGCCTCCCAAAGTGCTGGGATTACAGGCATGAGCTACCATGAATGTATCTTTTTATATAGCTCTGACTATTAGAACCATAGCCATGTTTCATATACTCCTCAGCCCTATAATTAATTAAAATCAACCAGATGTGGAGAGAATACAAAGTATAACAAATAAACCCAACTGCATTACAAGTCAATAAACTAACACTGAAGGAGCCAGGAAAAACTAACCTTATTAACTTCTGAAATCAGTATTTTGACTGGATACTGTGAAGACAAAAAGAACATACAAATAATGTCCTCTAGTTATTGAATCTGTTTCTTACAGGGGTACATATGGGCAATTCTAAAACTATTTTATGTGTCTACTGGGATTGAAGTGAATATAGTGTAAAGTGTCTCAGTACCTAAGGAAAAACAACTTACAGAAAAAGAAAAGGAAAGAGCTAGAATGAAATGTGTCATACTGGATTGGAATTAGAGGTGCCAATATGAACTTGTGGTTTAGAAAATATATACAGATAGGTAGATATAGAAATAAATACAGATGTGCGTCTATGCATGGGTTCATATACATACATGTCTTTACTGAGAGAACCTAAGGACAATCATCGTAACAGTGAGCACACCCAGAGCCCAGGTCTTGATTTCCAAATATCATTCTCTGACAAAAGGAACCAGGACTCCATGAAGAAGTCAATAATTCCAGGCCTGGAACAGGAACAATATAAGATGAGCCTGGCATATACTGTGATCACAGAAAAGAAGCAAGTACTCAAAAAAGGATGAGTTCTATTGAAATGATATAGAAAGCAAATGGAAGTTGGTCAAAGTCAAGGCTGAAACAATCTGAGCCACAAAATAAATAATGATGGCACTAGCTTATAACCCATAGAACAAAATGTCCATGAAAACATATTGATATAAATAATTGAATAAATAAACACACAAAGAAGGGATGGCTCTTCCAATTAACAAATACAGATGAAATGAAGTAAATAAAAAAAATCAGTATTAGGCAAACCTCAGAGTAATAATTGTTGCACGTAAGATCCCACCAATGAAAGATGAAATCAGTGGGCAAAAGTTCAAGAAGAAGCAGGATATTAACAAAGTCTCAAAGTATTTCCTCAAAGATATTTATCAATTAGAAAGAAAAAACAGTAACTTTACAGTGTATATAAACTTGATGGATACAACCTTAACCAAGTGATCAAAGTTAACACCACTAGCAATAAGACATATCAACTTCATGTATCCTCTGATACAATGCAACAAGGAAGACACAAAAGCATTTTATGGTTTAAGAAAAATAAGCAAAAACGTTCACAATCTCAGTCGAATCAGGAGAAAATATTGAACAAACCCAAAGTAAGAAATTCTACTAAATAAATGACCAGTATTTCTCAAAAGTACTTATCATAAAAGCCAAGGAAAGAAAGAATAACTGTCACAGATGGGAGGAGATTGAGAAGACACCAATTAAATGTAAAGCAAGATCTTGGGTTTGATCCTGGAACAGAAAGGGGACTTCAGGAGAAAAACTGGTGAAATGAAAAAAAAAAAAAAAAAAAAAAAAATCAGTGGTTTAAATAGTATTGTACCAATATTAATCTCCTGGTTTTGATCACTGTACAATTATTTTGTAAATTGTTAATATTAGAGAAAGCTGGATAAAGGATATACTTGAACTCTCCATGTTTTGCACCTTTTCTGCAAATCTAAAATTATTTCAAAATTAAGCATTTTTTAAAAATACAGATTCACGGCCGGGCGCAGTGGCTCAAGCCTGTAATCCCAGCACTTTGGGAGGCCGAGACGGGCGGATCACGAGGTCAGGAGATCGAGACCATCCTGGCTAACCCGGTGAAACCCCGTCTCTACTAAAAAACACAAAAAACTAGCCGGGCGAGGTGGCGGGCGCCTGTAGTCCCAGCCACTCGGGAGGCTGAGGCAGGAGAATGGCCTGAACCCAGGAGGCGGAGCTTGCAGTGAGCTGAGAACCGGCCACTGCACTCCAGCCTGGGCGACAGAGCGAGACTCTGCCTCAAAAAAAAAAAAAAAAAAAAAAAAAAAATACAGATTCACTTTTATTCTGAATATCATGAGTTTATTCAAGTCTAAAAATACTTCAGATCGTTTTCCTTAATACTCAACATTAAAGACATCTATGGGGGCTTTTTTCTCTCTCTAGAAATCCTCCTCCTCCTGCTGCCCTAAATTCTTCATCAACTTAAGGAACCAGGTAAAGTAGAAAAAAGACATGTAAAAGTCTAAAGATTTTAATAACAAGGTTACCTGAAGTTCTTTTGAAATATGGTACGGTGACTATGTGTCTATCTGTATACATATTATCAAAATGTATAAAGAAGGCAAAAACAATTAAAGCTATAGGATCATTTTTAATCATTTTGCACCTGAAACCCTGCATATAGTAGGCATTTTGTAAATGCCTCACAGAATTAATAAATATTAAAGCAATCCACCCCCTTGCCCAAGCAATGAAGAACAAAAATTAACAAAAATTTGCTCTCTTCAGATTTATGAAAATAAAATTATAGCTTGGAGGAAAAAAAAAAAAAGCTTTCTGATGGTTACTAGATTCATTGGTCTCACTTAAGTTTGTGAACAAATCTAAAAACTGTGTGTCTGCCCTGGAGAAGTGTCTGTCCTGGACCCATTGTTTGCATGGAAGGGCTAGGCAGCCAAGGATCAGCTTGGTGGCTTGACCTTTCTTTGCCATTTATCTACCTTTGTAGAAAAGTGCCTGTGGCTCTAATGACCTTTATTAAGTGTTCTACTTTCACTTCTTACCATTTCTGGACATCAGAATATAGGAAATATTAAACATATTTTCATTAGCTCCCCTAAGTGACTGCAGACATATTAGTATCTGCCCCACATTTTAAGAGACTTGGTGGACATTTTTAGTAGGCTCTTTAAAAGTTAAATAATGCATAATAGTATTTGCATTTAGATACAGTCCTTCGTACTATAACTAAGCTAACTTATTTCCACTCATTCCAGCTTTGAAAGAGAAAGACACAGCAGGTTGCCACTCAAACTTTGAAGACCAGTAAAGGTCAAGATGCACTTTTCAAAGGGGCTGTGTGGGCAGAACCTGGTGAGCAGTTTCTTTATCTGAGCCAGTTAAAGACTTAGTATGTGACCCCTAATCTTTACTGTACAGTGTCTAGCTTCTGTATACTCATGAAGAATGGACCTCATACCAAGACAGCTAGATATCCACATGCAAAAGAGTAAAGTTGGACCCTTACTTCATACCATACATAGAAATTAACTCAAAATGGACCAAAGACCTAAATTTAAGAGCTACAACTAGAAAACTTTTAGAAAAAATACATAGGAGCAAATCCTTATGAAGTTGGATTTGGCAATGGTTTCTCTGATATGACACCAAAAACAACAAAAGAAAAATAAATTGGACTTCATAAAAATTGAAAATGTGTGTTTCAGTGGACACTGCCAAGAGAAAAAAAAAACCTGCAAATGGGAGAAAATATTTACAAAACTTATATCCAATAAAAATCTAGTATCCATACTATGTAAAGTACTTTTTTTTTCCTCATGATTTCTCAGTTTATTGCGCCCCTATTGGGCTTTCTGTTTAATAAACACATAGAAGCTCTAATTACAAGTGAAGAAAATGAAGGTTCATGACAAAACACAACACAATGGAGACACTTGTTAAAATATTTTCTCAAAAAATAAAAACGACTGTCCATTTTGACTTATTTTGTTTTGGTGCCATTCAAAATGTATAAAAAGCCTTAGCAACTAAATGAAGACTGAGTTTCAAGGAAAAAAAAACGTAAAGAAGTCAGTACTGCATGTCTTAACTGAATTTTTACATGGATTTGCAGGTTTAATTCTCCTTGCATACGTAGCATCTTTGTTTTAATCTAACATATTTAGAGAAGATCACATTGTACGCACTTGTAGAGTTTAATGTCTAAGTAGAATATGTCGATCTCATAATATGATTTTGAAAAATCAGAAATTACTGTCCATTTAATACACGATTATGAGGATGCATACGATCATCTTCAAAGCTGTTGCCATCAATACTCAGAGCAATTCGCCTGGTATCTTGTTGAGACCTCACCTTCTGCCCTTCATGTCTGTCTTGGGGTAAATCAAGAGGCAAACCAGAGGCCAGTGCTCAGCACCAAATGGTCAGTGTCGCCCCTCATCTTCTCACTGGGATCTCATCACCAACATGCTCAACCCCTAAGTTGGCACCCACAAGAGACTTCCCTGCAGCCCTCTCCAGCCACAAGATGTCACAGTGAAATGCTTAGAAATGCAGGACATGTTATGGAGCACGATGCTGAGGGGGAAGACCAAGACCCAAGCCACCAAGATGACAGTGCACACCCCCAACCAGATGGAGCTTTCCACCACACCCCGCCTATCCTGCTCCTCCTCCGCTGCCTCCTGGGGAGCCCGGCCTTGCAGAGGCTGCTGTCCAGCAGGGAGGGTCACCACAGTGACGGACTTCTGTGGGCTCCTGGGAAGCAGGCGGTAGCTCATGTCTCCGGGCAGCAGCACATGCTCCTTGGAGATGGGCAGGGGCAGCATGTAGCACCCATTGCTGGGAAGTCTGATGAAAACCAGCATGTGCTCGGAAGTGTGTGGAATGGTGATGACAGCCAGGACCTTGGGGTCATCGAGGAGCTGCGACACGGAGAAGCCGGGGGGGCAGCTTGGTGACACCGCTGCACCAGGGTCATCACACCTCCTTCTGGCTGGTCATCTGCTGGAGGCACACTGAACAGCAGGTGTGCTTGCAATCCAGCAACTTGGGCCTTCGCTAGGGGCTGTAGTAATTAAAACAGATCTGACATTCTAGCAGAGTCCTGGGACAGCGTCTCCATGGTGGACCCTGAGCAGGAAGGACAAGGCCAAGGGGAAGGGGAGGGAGCTGGTCTTCAGAGGCCGCCGCTTTGCGTCTTTCCAGTGCAGGTGATAGGGAGCTCACAGGCATCAACACTCACAGGTGTGTTCATTTTGTCAAAGGCAAGGGCGACCTCAGCGACAGGCACTCAGAGCCAGCAGTGGGGCACATCTTCTCTCAAAACACCCAGGAATACAAGGCCAGCAGCAATGGTAATTTTCAAAGACCATGGCTTCTGGAAATAGTGGTTCCCAAGGAAAACATTGCAGTATGATTATTTATCCTCCAAACTGAATATGTCACTGAGTCCCTTTCACCCCATTCTGCGTGATGACATCAAGTGGAAATGGTACGCGTTTGGGAGGCAAGAGCCAGGAAGCACAACTGAGACTGAGCTTTCTTCAGCGGAACTTTCTCCATGGCGGGTTCAGGCGCTCCCTACAGAGGCTGCAGCATCAGCATCCGGGGTGGTCCTGGCGCGCCCGCCCAGCTGAGCCAGACAGGCCCTAGGGCCAGCAGCCACCGCGAGCCACAAAAAGGACACACAAAAGACTAGAACTGACTTTTCACCAAAGCAGATACACAAATGGCCATTAAGCCCATGAAAACATATTCAATGTTATTAGCCATTATGGAAATTCAACTCAAAACCAGAATGAGATATATTTCAAAATCACCAGATGACTAGGATTCGAAAAAAAAAAAAAGAGAGAGAGAGAAAATAAGATTTGGTGAGGACATAAAAAATGGTAACCCTTACACTTTACAGTGGGAATGTAAAAAACTGCGGCCATGGTGGAAAACAGTTTGGTGGTTCCTCAATAAGTTAAGCATAAAATTACCACATGGCTCAGCAACTCCATTACTAGATATATACCCAAAAGAATGGAAAACAACTGTTCAAACAAAAACTGGTATAAGAATGTTCACAGCAGCACTAAACAATAGCCAAAAGGTAGAAACAACCCAAATATCCACCAACAGATGACTAGGTAAACAAAATATGGTATATCCATACAATGGATGATATTCAGCCATAAAAAGGAATGAGGTACTGATACATGTTACAACACGGATGAATCTTAGAAAGATTATGTTAACTGGAGGAAGCCAGACACAAAAGACTATGTATTCTATGATTTCATTTATAGAAAATGCCCCAAATAAGCAAACCCATTGAGACAGAAAACAGATTAGTGGTTGCAGAAAGCATAGTAGTGGTTGCAAAGGGCTGAGGAAGGAGAGGAGGAATTTGAAGTGGCTGGTTAGCAATTATACGGTTTCCTTTTGGAGTGATGAAGTGTTACAGAATTAAATAGTGGTGACAATTGCACAACATTGTACATGTACTAAATGTCACTGAATTGTGGTAGATTTTAAAACGGTTACACTTATATGATGTGTATTTTTTTCACAAGTGAAAAAAACGAACTTCGGAAGAATGACTTCAGGTGAGGAACATGGGGAGACTAAGGCAGGTGGTGGGTACAGGAGGTATGGGCAGAAATGAGTCCCAGAAGGACAAGCTAAAGACGGTGTGGATCCAGGAGTTAAGTCGCGCACGTACCCCCACTCCCTCAGCGAACTTGTGTTGGCCATGCCATCCCTTTATGCAAGACACTTCCAGGTTAAGTCCACTCACACTTCTAGGCTCTGGGCCAACTCCCACTCACTACCTGGTCTTTCTACCTACAAAACTTGTGCTGCCTTCTTCTCCTCCACCTACTCTACATTCCGGTTCCCTGTCACCAAAAGCCTCTCTGCAAAGCACACACTGCACTTTCTTCCTTTCCTCAGAACATAGGACCCTTCCTATTTGAAGATGTTAGTACGGTCTTCTCCTCAAAAAACAAGCAAGTAAAGAAAAAAACAGATGGGAGGGCACAAGTATGACACATATTAGAAGTTATAAGGATTTAAGCAACTTTTAAATGTGCTCGTAATAGTTGTTTGCTGCTTTTTTATGTATTTGAGAAAGCATTTATTGAGCACACACTATATTTTATATTGCAAAAACTATCAGGTCACATCACTACTCCTCTCAAAACCCTTTAGTGGCTTCCCACATCACTCAGAATACATTTCAAAACATCTGTCCTGGGTACAAAGCTTGAACGACCTCTCACCTCATCTCTCTCCACTCCCCCGCATCCTTTCAGAGTTCTGGCCACACCAGCCTCTTTGCTGGTCTTCCAACTCACCACGAGTTCTCCCAGCTCAGTGCCTCTGCATTCACTTTCCTTCTGCCTGAAACTCTTTCCCCGGCTATCTGCATGGCTCACTTTGTCATTTCCCTCAAGGCTCAGCTCAAAGGTCACCTTCTGAGGCTTGCACTAACTACTCTACCAAAAATGGGATTTCCCACTCACCCACCCACTGTCTCCCATCATCATCCCTTACTCTTTTTCCCCTCACAGAACTCATCACCACTAAGACACCGTGGTTGTTGGTTTGTTGCATGTGTTCCCACTGGAGTGTAAGTTCCACAGGGGAAGGGTTTTGTTCACTGTTATGTCTCCCCATCTAAATACTGCACAGTGTAGAGCAGGGGCTCCTCCATAAATATTTGGTGAATGAATAAATGGCACATCTAATTAGAAAACGTTTGCTTTAATTACTGACTTTGCTGAGTGCTTACATGGGGCAGATGCTGTGTGCTAAATTCTTATTATGTGAGACATCTCACTTAATCCTCAGAGTAACTCTACAAAGTATCATAATCCTTATTATTAAACCATATACTCACATGTGGGAAATGAGACACAGGCAGGCTAAAGCAACGTGCCTACAATCAAGAATTAAGTGGGTCTTATCCAAGGGACATAGGAATCAACTTGAAAGAACTTCCAATAGCCAAAGATGGGATAACTTGAGCAAGAAGAATAATGACTACAACTGATTAAAGAGTTTATAGTCATAATATGCAAATAAACAAAAATTATTTGGTCACCTTTGGAGACTTCTAGAGTATCAATTCACTATTCTGAAATTGCTAAATAAAAGGACAGAATCAAGCATTTATTTTTGTTTCCTGTACAAACTACATTTCAGGATAACCAAATAGGAAGAGAAAGTTCTTAATAAATTTCCAGACAACAAATGTCAAAGGAATGAGAGAATATTGTTCAACTGCCATTTTTTTCAAGCCCTAATGAAGTCACAGATGTAAGCAATGATCATGAGTGGATGGTAAGGCCAGTTGATCACAGGTTGATGGGGAACTTTATAACGGGTAGATGAGGTTGATATGACTAAAGGAAAGACAACCAGACCTCATGAGCTTTATGATGTGATGTATTAGGAAGTACACAGTGCCATCTAGAAAAGATTCTTGCTAAAAGAACTGAACCTGAGTCTCATCAAACCTCTAGGTTTACCACTTCATAGGAAGAATGAAGTATAGAAGAATATGTTAAAAAATACCATGAGGAGGCAATCAGCCAAATACAAACTGTAGGACGTTCCATAAAACAGATGAGCTGGTTTCTTCAACTAATAAATGGTACGACAAGTAGGAAGGAAGGGATAGTCTCACAATCTGAGAAAGACTTAGGAGTCATAATAATCAAGTATAGTATGAAAACTTTGCTTGGATCCCTGTTTCTTTTTTTTTTGAGATGGAGTCTCGCTCTGCAGCCCAGGCTGGAGTGCAGTGGCCGGATCTCAGCTCATTGCAAGCTCCGCCTCCCGAGTTTACGCCATTCTCTTGCCTCAGCCTCCCGAGTAGCTGGGACTACAGGCGCCCGCCACCTCGCCCAGCTAGTTTTTTGTATTTTTTTTTTAAGTAGAGACGGGATTTCACCGTGTTAGCCAGGACGGTCTCGATCTCCTGACCTCGTGATCCGCCCGTCTTGGCCTCCCAATGTGCTGCGATTACAGGCTTGAGCCACGGCGCCCTGCCCTTGGATCCCTATTTCAAATCCAACTGTAAAAGACACTTGTGAAGCAATTGAAATTAGGTTGCATATGATAGGAAGAAATTACTGCTAAGTTAGTTAAATATGGTTATATCCATATCTGTTACAGATTCATACAGAAATATTTACAGGTAAATTGAAATTTGCCTTAAAGTATATTCCAACAAAAAGGGGCAAAAAGGCAAAGGAAGATGGAATAGAAGAAACAAGATTACCAAAATGTTGGTTTTAAAGTTTTTTTAAAAGTTTTCCTCTCCTCTACATGCACTTTAGCAAGTTAGATTTGCTGGTGGGTCTTAGTATTTCTTTCTAAATTGATGAAACTATATCTTCAGTTAATTTTTTTCAAAACACCTGGCTGACTTATTTTCTTAATATTTGCATGTTTAAAATTTTCTTTTTATCAGCATGCATGTATAATTTACCTAAAATTTTGGGGTTTTTCTCTCAAAATTCTGAAGATATGGCTCCATAGTCTTCTGGCACTTAGAAGACATTTGAAGCCAGACCAATTTTGGTTCACAAAACACTCTAGAATTCTCAGTTCTTAACACAATATTGAAACTGTTTGTTATCACTACCACACCACTACCCTGTTCAAGAGCTGAGTTCCTTGAAAGAGGGGATTGTGCTGTTTTACCAAAGTATCTCTAGCTCCTAATTCAACTGGCATATGATAGACACTCCATAAAGTGTATTAAATGTGTAAGTGAATGTTGCAATGCCAAAGGAATACCTCCCAGTATGTGTCTGGAAGTATGTTTCTTCTTATAATTATATTTGGAACATATCATATCTTTTACCTGCATAGTAAGATTTCACAGAAAACTAAGGGAGTCTATATACATTCTTCCTTCGTTTTATCCTTATGTACACTCAGGCCTTTACAGACTTGTTTCTTCCCTCATACTCTACTGACATGGTTCCTCCCAGGCACTGACTTTTTTTTAAAGGCCTTTGACTTCTCTGTCACATTTGACACCATTGAAAACACCTTCTTTCTTCTTGAAACACTCTATGAACAGACTGCCAAGCCCCAGGTACCTCAACAACAGCTCATTAAGAAATTCAGATGGGAAATTTCTTTTTTATTATTTTTCTTTTGCTTGAGACAAGGTCTTTCTCTGTCACCCAGGTTGCAGTGTAGTGGCATAATCACAGCACACTGCAACCTTGACCCCCCAGGCTCAAGCAATCCTCCCACCTCAGACTCCTGAGTAGCTGAAACTATAGGCACACATCACATTGCCCAGCTAATATATAATAATCTATAATACATATAAAATATATGTAATATGTTACACATATTATAAAATATATGTAATATATGTTGCATATACTACAATATATGTAACATGTAATATGTGTAATACATAATATATGTAATATGTAATTATATAATATATGTAATATACGGTATATATCATGTGTTATTATATATTATATATATTAGCTGGGCAATGTGATGGGTGCCTATAGTATTATATGTAACATATATTATTATATATGATATATTTTATATTTTGTATACATATATAGAGAGACACAGAGTGGAGAGAGAGAGAGAGAAAGAAGAGATGGGGTTTCGTCATGTTGCCCAGGCTGGTCGCAAACTCCTGGGCTTAAGCGATCTTTCTCCCAAGTGGCACGAGCCACTACGCCTGACTAATCTTTCTTCTTGTTTTGTAGAGATGGGGTTTCACTGCGTTGATCAGGATTATAGGCATGGGCTACCCCACCCAGCCTATACATATTAATATTAAATAACTATATTTTTTGGTTCATAGCTATGCCTCATTTTCTTAACACCAAAATCTAACAATAGACATGAAGATCAAAGTCTAGATCTCATGTATTTTTTTTAAATCTTTAGTTTGCTGCTTGAACACAATAAACAACAAATAAACATCTGTTTACTACCCAACTAATCTTTACATTGATCATAACTGCTTTGCCTACATAGCACTGTAGCATAGCATGGACCTATAGAATATGTTCTTCCCTTATTCTCAAAATGCTTTTCCAGCCACTCTAGTTTAGGTGTGCCACCTAGTGGTATTTTAAGGAAGTATTTAAAAGGAGTGCTAGTTTACCACTCATCCACCATCCAAACACAGGCTAGAAAGAAATTGAAGTTTGTTGATAATCTGAAAATACCATTATAACTAGTAGCATGAATCCTCTCCATCACAATTTGAAGCAAAGTTGTTAGCTAAAAAAAAGAAAACCTTTTGATTTGAGGCCTTTTACAAATTTGATTAACCAGACTCCAGTGATTGATTTAATTTCATTTCCTGATTGGCTATTAATTGAAAACTTGTTTGGTTTCTATCTCCAGTATAGATTATATGAAATCACTGACAATCACCAATTATAATTATGTAACATCACGGAAAAAGAAGGGAAAAAATGGTTCTCACCCCAGGCCATGCATTACAGTCACCTGAAGAGATTAAAATAACAACTCTGTGAAGGTCTGAGGTGGGACCCAAACATTCAGAAGGCCCTGGATGAATCAAATGTGCAGCCAGGATTGGGAGCCTGGCCAGTGGTATAAGAGATGGGGTTGAATCATGAGTGGTCTTTTCCCCCCACAAGAAAAAAAAAACAGTAACACAAAATTATTGAGTTGTGATTTATCTTTTTTTTTAATCAAAAAATATAGAACTAAAGAAACTCCAGTAGGGTAAGATTTTAGTTATTAGATTTACTTTAATAAATGTTTTGCTTTATTTCTTCTATTTATCCTTTTCATGGAGGTGCCATTAAATTAAAAAATAGCCACAAGCCTAAATCACAGGCTAAATATGTCATTTGGACATGGTATTTTAATCAGAATTTTTTTTAAAACTTCACCTTTGAGGACCCTAAAAAAAGATCATCTTCTAGCCCAGTAGTCAAGTCCATTTGATTTCCAGGATCCTTTTCAACCCTAGAGACTTCTGGGACATGAGGTAAATTCCAGCCCAGCCTTAGCTATTTGGATTCACTCAACACATAGGGAGGAGAACCCCCAGGGAGCTTCAGGAATATTATCATAACAGAATTCTTAAGTTTAGTGGGAGATTCGCTGGTGTTCATCTTATACTCCATAACTTACATTTGATATAAATATATTCTGTGGTAAATATCAAGTATTTCATACTCTTAAAAAGGGAAAGAATAGCTCTATACCCTAGAATGATGCTAGAAGTTTAATTCCTTAAGTAGGACACATTCAAGGAGCAACCTGATCTTCCGAAACTGCTGTAGATGAAGATGTTTCTCTCTAGGCTGCCCCAGGTAGGATCAGAACTCAAGTATCTCTAGAGTTAGAACACTGGCTCAACCATGTTGGCCTATATTCCCCTGTTCATCCTTTCTTGAAATTAAGAAATAAATAATAAATTGTATCTTGATCAACAAGTAAAACCTAGTCACCTTAAGCAACACACGGGAGAATCAGTCCACCATGGGCCACGTCTTCCTGCACCATCTTGTTGGGTAGGATGAGGTCACAAGCCCTGACTGCTCTTTAGCTGGGTCATTTCCCAGAGTTGCATTTGCAGTAAACAACCTTGAGGGATGAGGTACCATCTCCTTCCAGTCACAGCAGACTTGCTTATCACTCATGATGAAAGTGATAGAGTCCACAAGCTCAATGTTCCTCAGCTATGCCACAAACCCAAAGCATCCATCCCAGCATCCAATGAGGCTCTCCTTCATCTCCTCTATGGGACTTGGAGTGTGTGCTGCTTTCTGTGCTACGAGGAATAAAGTCTTCCGCCAGCATCCAAGAAATAATAACAGGCTAATTTATTACAGCGGTCCCCTCTTATCCACAGTTTGAGTTACCCATGGTCAACCTCAGTCTGAAAATATTAAATGGAAAATTTCAGAAATAAACAATTCATAATTTTTAAATTGTCCATCATTCTGAGTAATGTGATAAAATCTCCCACCATTCCAGCTGGGACATGAATCATCCCCTTGTCTAGTGTAGCCAAGCTGTACACACTACCTGCCTGTTAGTTACCTAGTAGCCATCGCAGTTATCAGATCAGCTGTCACAATATCACAGTGGCTAGTGTTCAGGTAACCCTTGTTTTACTTAACCATACCCCCAAAGTGCAAGAGTAGTGATGCTGGCAATTTGGATATACCAAAGAGAAGCAATAAAGTGCTTCCTTTAAGTGAAAGAGTGAAAGTTCTCAATAAAAAAGGAAAAATCATATGCCAAGGTTGTTAAGATCTACAGTACAATAAGGTATTTTGAGAAGGAGAGAACATACACAAAACTTACAGTATATTGTTATAGTTATTCTATTTTTATTATTAATTATTGTTAATCTCTTAGTATGGCTAATTTATAAATTAAACTTTATCACAGGTATGTATGTACTGGGAAAACCACAGCATACACAGACTTCAGTACTATCCATGATTTCAGGTATCCACTGGGGATCTTGGACCATATCCCCCACAGATAAGGAGGACTACTGTTGTTTGCAAGTAGCATAAAATCTCAGACACTTTACATGCCCTGATAGTTTTGGTGGCCAATGTGAGATGCTCATATAGATATCTGACTTTCTGGAAAAGGAGGGACAAGGGCCCTGGTTGGCTGTATTAGAGGACATGAGAAAATTCCCGGAGATCTGGTAGTAAATGATCTTGCCTAGATAGTGATGAGGATGGGAAAGTGGAATAAGGGTTCCTCACTGTCCTATGTGTTAAATGTGGTTGAACAACAAAAGGTAGGGTTGAAACAAGGTGTCCTAATGGTGCTTTGGCTGTGTCATGCTCCCTTCTGGGGTGGGAGAAGGGAGGATGTTATCAAGACAATGGGGCAGTAAGTCCCATGCTCCAGCCAAACAACAAGGCAATGTGGCTACGGCTGCTGAATCTAGGGGTCCCCAAAGCTGAAATAAATGGTGTCAGCAATGAGGGTAGGGAACTGTGGGTAGACTAAAAGCATCAGAAACTTGTTTATTGAGCCCAGTGGCAGGAGGCCACTTGAAACTGAAAGTAAATACAAAGCCTTGCTTACTGGCACTGAGCTGCTGTCTCCCTCCAGTCCCCTATTCCTCCCCTGCCTCTCCTCCAACTTCTGCTGCTTTAGGGAAGTATGCTAAGGAACTTCAGGGAAGGGAGGGACTCAAACTTTTATGGCTCTGTTGGACTGGACACAGGTGCCAAAGTCTACTTGGTCTCAGGGAAGGCAAGTATGCTAAGCACTGGGGTGGCCCAGAGCTCCAAAGACTGCAAGGCTGTGCAGTGGCACCAGCAAAGGCTGAAATAATGATGGCTCTGAGTGGCAGTTCTCTCCAGAGGCCAGAGAACACAGGAGAGGAAGCAGCACCCATTCTAGGACAAGGAGCCAAAGGACAAAAAGCCCTTACTACCCCTTTCCCCTAGCTGAAGACAGCATAATCTCTTGAAACTATTACAACCACCCTTGAAGTAACTATGTTAAACTCTTTGGTCTCTGTTCTTTTGTTATTGTTTTGGTTTTTTGAGATAGGGTCTCGCTCTGTCACCCAGGCTGGAGTACAGTGGCATGACCACGGCTCACTGCAGCCTTGACCTTCCTGGGCTCAAGCAATCCTCCCACCTCAGCGTCCTGTGTAGCTGGGACTGTAGTTGTGTAACACCATGACTGGCTAATTTTTTTAATTTTTTAAATGGAAATGGAGTCTCACTATGTTGCCCAGGGTGGTCTTGAATTCTTGGGCTCCAGCAATCTTCCTGCCTTGGTCTCCCACTGTGCTGGGATTACAGGTGTGAGTCATCATGCTTGGCCACATGTGTGTTGTGACTAGGCGGGGGAAAGTAACTGAATTCAACTGATAGAGTGTGAGCAAACTTCACAGTGAGTAAAAAAAATTAAAGGAACCTTTAGCCAATTCAAGATACTGTGATGCGTGTCAACACTGTCCCTCCCCACTACATACAAATGTACAATGACATTGATGTATTACGTGCTTGTATTATACGTAATACGTAACTCATGGTGACCAAAACGGACTCCCCAGTCAGGGATTCCCAGACCCCTTCCAGGTGGTCTAACAGAAACATAGAATCCCAGGGAGAAAAAGAAAATCCCTATCAAGCTCCAGAGAGGCCACTGCCCAATACAGCAGCACCACCTGCTGGGCACAGGCGCCAAATACATCCTATATTAGTTTGCTGGGGCTGCCATAACAAAGGACCACAAACTGAACGGCTTAAGCAACAGGAATGTATTGTCCCTGTTCTGAAGGGGAAAAATATAAAATCAAGGTGTCTGCAAGGTTTGTTCCTTACTAAGGCTGTGAGAGAAGCATCTGTTCCAGGCTCCTTCCTTGGCTTGTAAACAGCTGTCTTCATATTCACATTGCATGCTCCCAGTATGAATAGTCTGCTATGAATTGTATGATCTTGTGTCCAAATTTCTTCTTCTCATAAAGCCATCAGTCACATTGAATTAGGGCCCATTCTAACCACCTCATTTTAACTTGAATACCTCTGTAAAGACCCTATCTCCAAACAAGATCACATTCTGAAGTACTAGAGGTTAAGGCTTCAATATATTAATTTGGAGAGGGGGGACACATTTCAACCCATAACACACCCCTTTCAAAAATGGGAAGCAATCATTGGTCTGCTGCTGAGCTCTTCTTAAAAATGAACTCCTGACCCATGGAGGCTTGTAACTCCCAAGTCTGACATCTCCATTTGGGACGGGTCAACCAGGACACAACAACTACAAGGAAAGTAGCTCCCACCCTCTCCCCCTGCCACAACCCACCCCTTGCTCATGGCCCACTGTAAAAGCAGTAGATTCTCTAACCTCAACGCTGCTCAACTGTGACACAAATCCACTGAGTGCATAGCACTCATTTCGCCCATGCCCATCTTTGTCACCTCAGTGAGTTTTGGAGGACATGGGGAATTAACACCACCACACTCATGCTGCTTGCTGTGCTGTGAGTAATAAAGTCCTCTGACTCTGATGTCGGTGTCTCCAGTCTTCTGTAATAGGCTAACTTGTTAGCTTGCAAGTAGGGTAAAATCCCAGACCCTTCACAGACCCTGACTTCATGGGGACGAACATACAAGTAAAAATCCTGTAGTTTCCAAAGGTCTTTGACAAGGACATGCTAAGCATTGGACACCTGGCTGATTTGTAAACCTAATACTTGGTCTCCCCTTGGTCACTGCTCTGTTACAATAATTCAGTTGTCCATTCTTTCAATTGCATAATCCAGGATAATCTCCCCATCTCAAACATCATCTTTGGGGGCAGGGGGCATTATTCTATGTACCACATACTCTAAGCAGTTATCTCTTCCTACAGAATGGAAATTTTTACACAAATTTATCTGGATTGGAGATTTAAACTAGCCCATTCACCAAATAATTAGTAATCCATTTTATCTTGGTTTTGAGGATGCAGCCCCAAGAACATTTTATTTTTGGGGGTCAAAGAGAATGTAGGGCTGGAGCACATGTGGTAGAAACTTTAAACATTATAACAACATAATAGCTTAATTATTTTAAAACATACCTGAAGTCGAGCATTCATAAGCATGAACTCCTTTTGATTTTTCATGCTTTCATTCATAGATTTTGAAAATATAAACCCCATTTTGACCTAAAATGTAAAAAAAGCAAGGAGACTTATAATAATATACTACATGCATTCTTGTATGCTCCACTTTGAGTTACACTGGGCTTATGACAAAGTAAAAAAAAAAAAAGTAAACTTTCTGACCTAGGAACACAGTGTGGATTCTAGTCCTTGCTCCTAACTAGCTGTCTGACCTCAGGCATATTTAACAATTCTGGCCATCATTTTACTCACCTAACACCAACTGATTGAACTAGATAATTTCCAAAATCGTATCCCTGCACTATAAGTATATGACTGTTTCCTGATTTTTCTTCCCACCATAAATCTTGAAGACCTGAATTCTTGAAGAAAAAAACAACTCTCTTTTTTTGTGAGGGGCCGGGTGGATACCATCCATCTTCTTACCTCTGTACAATTAGGCAACAGAACATTTGCATCTGAGGAGGGGTGATTAAGAAGATGCCTTGTGCATCTTGAGAACATATTTCTTTGTACTTTTGCATTTGCGTTTTAAGAAGATTGAGCTGTCTCAAGGTCAGATCAGTTATTCTTCCTGTCATCCCACCACAATCCCTGTCCCTCTCCTACATGCCCCTTATTTCCATCCACCCACTGCTGACTGCCTTAGCCATCCTCCTCCAGCTTCACTCTCATTCTCTCCAAGATAGTATGTACTAAAGTTCTCAAAAATGGAAAAACATACGGATACTTAAATGTCCTGAGAAATGTACCTTTTAGATGAATGCACAGTAGTGTCTATCTTATGTAAGTTTTCAAGTGGGCCGTCAACTCTACATGGGCCAGAACTCCAATTTTTGTTTTCAATCCAACTGGGTGGGTACAGAAGACCTTGAGTTAGTTGGTTGCATTTCAGAATATTGCAAAACTCAGGGGAAAGTTACAACTGCTCTACCCTTCTCAACAATGTTGCTGATACCTTTTCTCTTTAACAGGCTGTTGAGTAGGGTTGTGAACCTCAGGTAAGAATGGCCAGTCTTAATTCATTACAGCCAGGATTCACAAGTATTCTGTGGGAAGCCCTGCTAATGGGGTTCCAGGTGAGTGGGAACTGCAAGCAAGACTTCAGTTACTTCCTTGTATTCTGGCCAAGGATACACCCTGGAGTTTCAGGGCTGTGTGCCAGAGTCAGCTTCAAAGCTGAGCACAGGATACCAAATCACTTACCAGGATGAAGAGGCACAATGCTGAACAGGCCTGAGGTGGTGAGATCTCCCTCCCCCTCTGCCACTGTGCCACTCCAGCACCCTGTGACCAGAGTTAGAGGTCACTCACTGACAGCAGGGCGATTTGGCAGTTCTTTCCTTTCTCCAAACGCTAACAGTCCCATGTGACTCATCCCTAACGGCAGACCAGAACCTGCCTGAGGTTAGGAGTGAGACATTATCCATCTTGACAGTCTCCATCGTGTCTACTTCCCCTAAATGTTTGCACAAAGCATGAGAGAGATAAGAAAAACTGTGGCTCAGGCCACTTGCCATTACTTATTTTTCTTCTGAACATAGGAGTGGATGACTAAATTTTTACACCTGCTGCAAACATTTATAAAAAAAAAAAAACAACTGTACTCTAGTACTATTCCTCCACATACCCTGTATATCACAGAACTGTGTCCTTAAAAGTGCTCCTGTTTGTAAGGGGTTAGGATCTCCCCTGAAAAGAGAGAGAGTCCTCATGTCAATCATCTGGGAAAGAAACACTGTCTAGGAAGTTAGTATTTAGACTTACCTCTTTCTGGGCCTTGCTCTCTTGGGTCTGGACTTGTAGTCTGAATGTGTTACAGGATACTCCCAGGTGGAAGGGTTAAAGGTGGAAGCCAAGCAGGAAGAAGAGCTTCCTTATGGGAACCACACCTGAGAATAAATGCACCACACCTTGTAAATTTCACTGTGGAGTTCAGAATTTTCAACATCCTCTCCTTTCCCAACTTCCCCATTACTGACAAAGTCATTTCCCAAAGTCTGGGAATATACCCTAGGGTGTCTAGAACACTTTCAGCTATCTCCTTTTGCTCACAAAATATGCATCAGAAAATAAGCAAAAGTTGACCTTGCAATACAGATAACTTTGATTTCACTCACTTGTATAAGGTAAGTCTTTTAAAAACTAACACTTTTTACCATGGGTAAAAAATGTCTTGCTACTTATACAATTTTAAACATCACTGTGTCTCAGAGAGATGTTTTGCAAAGAATGCTGATTTCAATCCCTCTGCCTTCATTTTTCCTTTGATTCCTACTGATATCTTGGAAGGGGTCTTTAATGCTTCAGCCTTGCCTCTCAGGTGAACTATAGATTACTATGAGAAGGTGTATTTCTGGGGAGAAGTGGGGGCTGCAAGTTCCGGACAGCCTTTCTTCCAGTCACCCGTGAGTACCTGGATTTGATTTTACTTGGGGGGACAAAAAGGATTAACTGCATGAATTCTGTCATCGGGATTACTGCGCTGACTTATTTCCTGATCAGATGACACATTGCCTGAATGTGTGATTGATCGTCTCACCACAATCATTTCAATAAATATTTGCATTCCATTCAAACTAGGCCACATCCCCCTGCAAATTCCAGTCCAGAGCCCACAGCTTCCGGAGGTTTTCTGTAATTAACACCGCCCTCGCTCCCTGAGGCCAATTATTGTAATTTAGGTATTCCCCGCAATGGTGTGCTGATTTCTGTTGAGACCACTCTGCCTGTTTTTCTCAACTCTATTTTAAAGCTACGGAGAGATCCGGAGTCCACGCCAGGAGACAAGAACGCGCCCTAATGGAACGAGGTTGGCAATACCTATCAGCACCAGGGGCAGTGCGAGAGCCAAGGGCAGGCGCTCACGAGGAAAGGGCGCCCAGCGCGGCCTGGCAAGCTCGTAGCCCAGGAGATCGCGCTGACTGACATGGCCGGAGTGACCTTTCTCCCCACCCGCCTGCGGCCGGTATTCACTCACTGGGCGGCACTGGTTCCGGGACCAGGCGACCGGTGCAGAGGCCTCCAGGCCCGGGCTCCTTTAGCCCGCGGTAGGGACCGGGCCTCACTCCGCCCAGCGTCGGGATTGGCGCCGAGCCACAGTAGATGACGCGCCTCAGCCAAATTCGCGCAGCCCTCGGCTTCTTTAAAGGGCCAGCACGTCCGCCAGAAGTAGGGTGTGTCCTTCCGGGCCAGGCTCAGTGTTACCGGAGGTGGAAGGGGAAGGTCAAAAGAGGCAAATTCAAAACCGCGGCGACTCAGCTGCCGGGTTTTTGAGATAAGGCAGAGGAAGCGAAGTGGAATTCTCAATTAAAGGCCTCTGTCCCCTCATCTGTTAAATTGCCACTCTTAAAGAGGCATAAAGATAAGACAGAAACGAAAAAGAACAGAATTGACCGAAATTACCCATTCTCTTTTGAACAGAGCCGTCTTTCTCCCCTGCTGCTGAGAGATGTCAATCTTGTCTCAACCTCACCAGCAATTTCCATCTTGAATAAGCCAAGTCTCTCTCCCAGCCTGAGAGAATACTTGAATCGTTGGCACTCTGTTCTTTGCTACCAAATGGCTTGGAAAAATAGCATGAACGTGAACAGTCTCTGGCCTTCAGGAAAGTCCCCACTAACCACCATAGCGGTGGGAAGGCGTCTAACTTCCTCTAGGCTCAGCGTGTGAGTGAACACCGCCCTGACCTCCTGGGCGCGTCTTGATGCTCTCAACAGCAGCCCTCAGGATTCTGGAGCCTGGGTCCCACATTCCGGATACCATTTGTTGAATAGCTGGATGGGGAAATTACAACAGCACCCTCATTTCCAGTCGTAGGAATGGGCGGGTTACCAGGATGTTTGACACTCTTTAAGGGAGATTAACAACTGATGCAAGAAGTAGGGAATCGTGTTTGAGTGCACAGATTAACATAAACACGCTTACCTTCAATTTCTAGCTCTGCCACTGTCACTCTGTGACTTTATTACCTCTGCAGTAGGACTAAAGCCATCTAATGTATTGGATTGTGAGGACTAAAGATAATATATGTAGGCACTTAGCACAGTGCCTGGCACATAGTTCGCCTCCAATAAACAGTAATAACCAGTAACAGCGGGGAGTTGTTACTAACTCTAGGGCTGAGGGGAAGGGGGAAGGAAGCAGTTACTAAAATCAGGCGAGAGTGGTAGCTGTGGCTATAGGAGAGAGTAACCAACTGGAACTGTGTTGTTCAGTAGGGGAAAGCCAGCAATGCCAACTTTTCACCAAGTAAGGTGAGAGTGTATAGTTGTAGCCAATGCTGACACGTCAGCCCAAAGCAGGGACAGAGTGGAGAAGACCCACCTCTCTGTTCTCCCAGCTCTGATATCCAGCTGGGGACTTCCATTGGCTGATCCACCAGAAAGCCAGAAGACAATGGAGCTAGGTCTGTGTAGTCTGTAGAGGTCAGCCTCCTAGGCACAATGCTTGGAGGGATAAATAGAAAATATCCAGCACACCGTTTCTACAACCTTGGGTTTATTGTGTTTGGAAGCCTAGATCCAAAGAAAGGAATGGTTCCACTAGAAGACCCAGTCACTGAATTGAATTGAATGTCAATTCACTGATTGGAAAGCTGAAACTGCCCTCTGGTCATTTTGATTCTTCACAGCGATAGAATGGTATGATTGATCCCAATTACCAAAAGGAAATTGGGTTACATCTATATATTGAGGGCAAGAAGAACTATGCGTGACACCTGGAGATTCACTGGGCACTTCTTAATACTGCCATGTGCCATAATAATGATTATCAGATAACTGAAGTAATGCAGAAATTTCAGATCATGCAGAAATTAAAGTGTTGAAGCATACCAGATAAAAATTCCTGATCTACCTAGGTGTTGGCATAGGGCAGGGGAAACATAAGTAAATGCATAAGAAGCTATGATTATTAATTTTAGCCTTGTAACAAACTCTAGAGGCAGGAATTATAGTAGCTCTCCATCTAAAATGTTAATTACTTCTTCCCTGACCCTCTTTTCCTATTACCCTGCATGAAGAGTACAATTTAGTTTCTAGATGAGAATGTAGGTGAACTGACATCCCCTCAAGGCAATATGGTGGCTGATGGGGCTTGTTAAAGAAAATCAAAGCTGGACAATAGTTGTAGCAGTAAAAACAGATTTTTATTCAGCAACTTTTGAAATAGGGGGAAAGAGGCCTTGGTAAAGAACTGGGCTCAATTCTGAATACAGTAAGGATAAGTGGGGATTTATAGCCAAGAAGTAGGTTGTGTGGGTGGCAGTGTGGTCTGTGGATGGAAAATTACTAAGAAGAGACATCAAGGGTAGGGGAAATCCTTGCTAAACTAACCTAACAGGATTCTTGCTGAAGGCAGGCCAGGGTATCAGACATCACCTGGGGGCTGGTGGGGGTAAGGAATTTGATCAGCTATAGAGGGTGGTCAAATCTTCAGGGTGGGAAGATCCTCTCTAAACTGACTTAGCAGGATTCTTGCTAACACTGACTCTGCAAGGATGAACACTGCAGCCTAAGGTCAAGATCTAATCAAGGAGATAGCTTAGAGGAGCCTGACAAAAGTTTGGTCGAGAAGAAATCTTGTCACACTCAGTTATTCTCATATGTAAGGGATGAGCTTCTCTTCATCTGAGCAAAGGAAAAATATAAATTCTGGGTGACAAAACAATTAGACTGTCTAGGTTTTCTGTTTGCTTTCCATCATATTCATTCTCCTTGCTTCCCTGCCCTGTTCTATACCCCAAAGCTGACCTCTTTGGACGGCACCACCTGGGCTCTCCTCAGCTGGTTTCCATTTGGGTTTGGACAGCGGGAGGCATTCAGGGAGATGGGAGGCAGGAGGAAAAAGACATCGGGGTGTATTTTCTCTGTTCTTTCTCCGTTTGGGGCTAAGTATCTGGTGGTGGTTGTGTTTCTTCACAACTGCAGCTCTTAGCAAGTGGTCCCTTCTCCATGGCTCCAGCTCCGTGGGCTCTGGAAACACTTTTCTCCCTTACTATGTAGCTTAGAGACAGCGCAGTCTTCCTGTTGTTGCTAGACTCTGGATGCCTCAACTGGATGGTTCTCTTAACTTAGTCATACTCCTTTAAGTAGTGTCTTCACTAATATCTCTTTAATCAAACCAACTGAGTAAAATTCTGATTCCTGATGGATACACCTTAAACTGAACACACACATTATAAACATTCTTGTATGTATGATATTGTTCATAATTTTAAAACATAAGTGAAAAAAGTGACCATAGAAAAATGACCAGGAAATTGAAAAAAAAAAGTCTTGGTATAGATATTGGACACATTTTATAAAATGCGGAGTAAGAGGGTTAAAGGAAATTTATTTCAGAATCAAATGGCATATAACTTTAACTGGTATGTGAATTATTTTCAGTTGTATGAATTTGTGAATATATATGTGTATATTTTTACACACATATATAAATATGTTTTATATCATCTTGCCTTATAGCATAAGGATTTTTGTGTTGCTACACTGCATTCATATTCACCATTTTTAACAGCTAAAGGATTTTCAATAAGTGTGTCTATAACACCTTCCATTGCTGGATATTTCTCAGTATATTTATGTATGTATACATATATGTGTATACATATATGTATACGTGTGTGTATATTTACATATGTGTGTATATGTATATATACATATCTATGTGTATGTATACCTACATGTGTGTATACGTATATATACGTATATGTGTACATATGTATATATGCATATATGTGTGTGTTTATGTATGTGTGTATATATACACATATACATACATATACACACACACACATATATGTATGTATACACTGAGTTAAGTAGTATAAGTATTTTAGAGAAAATTGAGGTAAAATCCTCAACTCATTTGATGCTCCCTATCCCAGGACAGTAAAAGTGCTCACTATTTCCCTGGACCTCCATAAAGAAGCAGCTTTTCCAAAAATAAAGTGTTTGGAACTTTAAGATGTGCCTAGCGATATCTCCTTTTAACAGAGATGCTTTCACAAGGATTTGAATTTCCCCATTGATCTGGGAACCAAGTTTAGCCAAGAACTTCAGTCTGTGAAGGACTGCAAATAGTTGCACAGTGTGGGGCTGAGGCTAGAACCTCCTTAATATTAAACCATTCTGGGATGGTGCTTCCCAAATTCTGGATTTTAACCTTCACTCCAATCCTGGGGCACCTCTGCAACTTAGGTATGACCTGGACACAAGCTTTGTAGAAGCCTTCTTTGGACTTCCTCCATTCCTCAACAGTGACACCACGTGGCAGTGTAATATAATGACATCAGTGGGTTCTCTCCCTACCTAGAGATTTTTAAAATTGAGATATATAATTCACAACCATAAAATGTACCACCTTAAAATGTACAATTTAATGGTTTTTAATATATTCAAAAAGGTGTACAACCATCACCACTATCTAATTCCATAACGTTTTCTTTGCTCTAAAAAGAAACCTTGTAACCATTAGCAGCCAGTCCCCATTCTCCCCATTCCCCCCAGTGTCTGCGGACCCCTAACCTAATTTCTGTTTTTACAGGTTTGCCAATTCTGGACATTCTATATAAATGGAAGCCTACAATGTATGGCCTTTTGTGTCTGGCTTGTTTTACTTAGCATGATCAAGGTTCATCCAAGTTGTAGCATGTACCAGAACGTCATTTCTTTTTATGTCTCATTAATATTCCAACGTATGAATATACCACATTTAGTTTATCCATTCAAAATTGTGGGGCATTTGGATTGTTCCCATTTTTTTGCTATTATAAATAATGCTGCTAAGTTTTTATATGAATGTATGTTTTCAATTCTCTTAGGTATATATGTAGAAGTGGAATTGGTGGGTATATGGTAACTCTGCATTTAACTTTTTGGGGTTCAACAAATACACCGTGCCAGCAGTGAATAAGGATGCTAATTTCACTACACCCTTGCACAATAGTTAAGAGCGTAAATGCTGGAGCCAGATGTCTGGGTTTGAATCCCAGCTGTGCTATCTCCTAGCTGTGTCCTTTAGACAAGTTACCAAAGCTATGCGCCTCAGTGTCCACATCTCTAAAATAGAGGCAATAATAGTACCTTCCTTATAGGATTGTTGTAAGATTTAAATGAGCTAATATGTGTAATCACAAAAATAGGGTCTGACATTTTTTAAATGGTTTATGTTTTACTATCGCTGCTATTTTAATCTTTATTATAATTATTGTGTTTTGTTAATTTGATAGTTTTAAAAGGTAATGATACAGTTTATTGATGTTTGTTATGAAAAGGAGTAACTGGAGAAGATAAAAATGTAAGGGGTAATAAAGTCAAGGAAGCTTTTTTGAGCTGAAAATGATTATATTTCAGAGTGTAACCTGAATAAAACTGAGGCTTCACATGGCTCAGTCCAAGCAAGTAATAGCATTCTAAGAAAACATAACCTGAATGAAAACATAAACTTTGAAGCATGAAGAATAATGAGGGTCTTCACCTTACGCTTTCTTAAGGAGTCCCCGCAAATGTTTCACACAGCATATTGAACAAGAAACTCCTAAAATGTTCTCTAGATATTTCTCTCTTTCCTATTTTTTTCCACTCATAGTAGCCCCTTATATCTATCCTCCTTCTCAACTGTGAGGTCACTACAGCACTATACTAAGCCCCTGTTAACTTCCTTCTCTTGAAACCCATGCAGCTCACATGACCCTATTCTCAGTCTGTGAATCTCAGCCTCCTGCAATACTGTGAAATTCAACTTGGTCTCCTACTGTGAATGTGTATAAAAATAACAGAGAACAGTTCCTGAATTCTGTTATTGTATTGATCCATAGCTCTGTTGTGAGTAAAATCATCTACCTTATGATATGTGGTATTATAATATACATTTAGTTTCTGTCCCCATTTTCCAGCACACAGCTCCTAAAAGCCTTGTATCTTCCTGAGTGATAGGTGTGCTGGGTATATCTTTTGTGTTAGGGGATCTTTGACTCCAGTTCTTGATACAGAGCTCCTGATCCCTTGGAATTTCCTTAGTGATAGGCGCATCTTTTGTTCTCCTGAAGTAACTCTTGGTGGGCTTCTGAATGGGAGCTGGTCACAAGAATGACCAAGCCATGATTAGAAGCTTGGAACTTTCAGCCCCTACCCCATCCTGTGAAAAGGGGAGAGGGGCTGAAGATTGAGTTAACAATTGCTGATGTGTACATGATGAAGTCCCCATAAAAATCCCTAAACGAGGGGGTTTGGAGAGCTTCTGGAGGTGCTGAATATGGAGGTGCTTGGAGGGTGGCCTATCCAAAGAGGCCATGGAAGCTCTGCACTCCATCCTCCATACTTTGTTCTATGTACCTCTTCATCCGGCTGTTCATCTGTATCCCTTGTAATATCTTTTATATTAATTGATATAATAAACTGGTAAATGTAAGTTAACTGTTTCCCTATGTTCTGTGAGCTGCTCTAGGAAATTAATCAGACCAAGGAGGGGGTCATGGGGACCCACAATTTAAAGCCAGTCAGTCAAAAGTTCCAGAGGCCTGGACTTTCTATTGGCATCTGAAGTTGGGGCAGCCTCATGGGACTGAGCCCTTAACCTGTGAGATTTAACTTTAACTTCCTATAGATCGTTTCAGAATTGAACTGAATTATAGGACACTCAGGTGGTGTCCACTGGAGAACTGCTTGTTGTGTAGGGAAAAACCCTACACATTTTGGTAACTAGAAATATTCTGTGCTGAGTTGAGTGTAAGAGTAGGAAAAACAGTTTGTTTTTTCCTGTCCCATTATATATTCCCCCTTCTTTGCAGTTCTTCACAAGGGAGACATAGTATCTCTTTGTGTCACTCAGGGACACACACACAAAAAAACCTGGATGTCAGTCTTCTTTCTTTTCTCCTCCTTCTATGGTAAGCATCCCTGGACGTGCTGGATAGCTTGGCCTAGTGGTGTTGATCAAAGTTCTTCCAAACAAACCTGATAACAGGTAACACATATGTTAATGTTAGAATGTATTCTTTCCCATGTCAAGTCTCCATCTTCCTCTTGCCACCCAACAACATATGAAAAAGGAAGAGTGAACTGTGTTAAAATATTTGTAGTCGCAGAAGGCATTAATTACCCTGTTAACAAAAACCAAGTACGTGAAGGTTATTGCTATTGCCATAGCTATTGGAGTGTGGGAAATACAGGGTGAAGGGTACCCAGTGTACCAACTTTTCTACACCAGAAAAGAAGGGTACCAACTTTTCTACACCAGAAGTAATAAGTCCACCTTTTCCAATCCAAACTTAAGTTAGCCCTTACAGGGTTTGGAGAGGCTGCTCATCTCCAGCCCCTGGAACCCTGCCTTGGGAGAGTTGGACTTTATGGAGTAGAAGTATGTCTACATTGTTTCTGACTCCCCAGGAATGTCATTATTCGGGCTTACTCTGAAAATGCTGCCACATCCCTCTTTTGCTTTGTCAGCGCTGATTAGCACGCAATCAGCAAGAATTTCTGGGTTGGCGGCCTTTACTTGGAGTTGTGAAATGTCTATAACTCTAGTCTGTAATTCACACATTTCTGTTTGGCTTGTTCATACACAGGCATGAATTAAACCTATGCTTTTCCATTTCTCTCCACCCTGTCATATTCGTAAGGAGGTAAAACAGTTCATCTCCAAACAGAGTTCACACACTCACCTAAGTGCTGATGCCTCACCTGATGGCATTTCTCAGCCTCTGAGGCTTTCCTTCTTTGTACTTGGTCAAAAAAAATGCTTTAACCATAACCCACAGCCCTGCTTGTGAATTTCTCCAAAATGACTGGAGCCTGGTTAATAGCAAACCTCAGGAGCATGACTTTGAAACACTGTCAACATACTGCCACCAATTTCTCCATTTCCAGAAAAGTCTGTAATTTTTTCTTTAGAAATCGTGACTTTCTTGATTGGTTTAGACTGGTTTCCAGTAGTTCATTTACCAAGAAAGTTTCTGTTTGTTTTTTAGACTTCCTTAATCTAGAGAATGCACATAAAATTGAAACTGACTATAGTATCCTACTTTGGAAAAACATATTAAATACATACAAGTATATATGTAATGTATATAAATATATACAAATATATTTGTAATGTATATAAATATATACAAATATATGTGTGTGTGTATGTATCTTCCTTGATTTCCTTTTATCCATTACTGCTACTATCCCTCAATAAGTCCTATTGGTTCTACTTCCAAATTATATTTTGAACATGGTCTACAGAAACAGCTCCTAAAGATTTTCCAGTCTCCATGAATGTAAGGCCCCTCTACATTCCATTCTTCATACTACAGCTAGAGTGGTATTTTTAGAACATTCATCAGGCAACCCTGCTCTAAACCATCTGGTGGTTTTTCATTGCAAGTAGAATCCAACTTCTCCCCTTAGTCCTCAAGGCTTTTCATGATATGATTTGACCCACCATCCCTCTTCCTCACTGTCTACCCACAATTTTCTTCTTTTCATCCTTAGAACTTGCCAAGCTTATTCCACCCTTATAGTCTTTGTACCTGTCTCTTCCCCCGGCCAAATATGCTCTTTTGGCAGATCTTTCCATGGTTATCTTCATGATTCATTTCTCAGATATCACCTCTTATACGTTTCCTGACCACCATAACTACAGGAACCTCACACCTGTGTACTTTACCATATTGCTCTGACTTGTTTTCCTTTTTCTCTTATAGGACTTTTCAGTATCTGCAATTTTTATTGATTAGTTTCTGTTTGGAACGTATCTCTCTCAGAACAGAAAGATCTTGCTGTGCTTTCAAGGAAATGGTGGGGAAAGAAAAAAAACTACTTCTCATTCTTTTATGATGAGCCTACAAAAATAAATGGGTTAATTGGGTTCTTGATCCAGTTCACCTTAAGTATGGTTACCAAAGGAAATGATTCACAAGGTGACTATTTCCTTTGTGTGACACTCACTTATGTTATTAGTTCTAGAATATTAAATCAAGAAATATTTTCCAGGATCCCCTGAAAGAGTATCTCTCAATTGTAAACTTTATCTTTAGTGGCATTCTGTTGATTTATTGAGATTCTCTAGAATTAAAATATTTACCACAGAGTGTTCCCCAACTCCCACAGCATTTATCCAGGCCATAACTACTTATGTCTGGGTTTATGAACTCACTGTGGGTAGGGGAAATTGTTGGAGGCCTCATCTTTGTTTTAAAGTACCTGTGGCACAGGATCTGCCCATTGAACGCAAGAGCTCTTCACCTGCCCAGCTCTTCCCCAGCTCAGGATAGGAAGGAGAGAGACACAGTGTGAGTGAGAGAAGCATCTGATTGTGGGTGTCAGATGAGGACAGCTGCTACTCTCTGGTCTCCCATACATGTTAATTACCCCTGTCATTTAAACCATTGTTTTGTGTAACCAGAACAAAGTATTCTATTCCACAAAGCCTGTTTGATATGAGACACATATAGGATGTGAGTCTGTGACAAGGGTAGGGGCAACAAATGTGAGGGGCTAGATGAGAACAGAGGAAGAGAAATGAGCATTGCATAGGACAGTGGTTTACAACCCTACACGATCAAAAATAGAACGTGGAGACAAATCTGGATATTGTCTTTATACATAATAAAATACATTTTAAAATATTCAATGCAAACAAAGCAGTTTGTCCATGTCTTTTGTTTCGAGTCTCTTTAGTATATGCTGCTTTTGAAGATCAAGAACATTTACTGAAAATTGCTCCTTCACCAGGAATTTGCTTACTTCTCTTCAGGTCCACTTGTAAGACCTTGAAATCAGTCCTCCTGAGATCAGTACAAATGAGGATCATCTCTCCTGTTTTAGAAGCAAAAGTGGCAAGTGGGGTAGACAGAGGCAGAAGGAAGGGTGGTGTTGATAAATCAGCCAAATTAGATGGAAAAAAGGGAGTTACAGCTGTACTTGCAAAGAACTCTGGGCTCATTTTTTCCTTAAATATTAAATCACTAGTTTTCAAAACTTCAATGTGAACATGACTCACCTGAAGACAATGTTAAAATGTTGACCCCCAAGACCCTGCCCCCAGGTTTGGATCCCAGGCAGAACCCTAGAATCTGTATTTTAAACATTAACCCCAAGTCGAGTGTAATGCAAGTAACTGTCAGAGACACTCTGAGAAACAGCACATTGGCAATGATGAATTTATATGTCTAAAAATGAATAGAGTAGGTGTTATATGAATGGGAAGTGGTGGTATTCAAGATGACCAGAGTATCTAGCTCTTCGGCCCTGGCTCCCCACTGCTCTTCTCCTATCTCAGCACTTCTCCATCCATTTCGTCCAAACAAAAAAATTCACACAGAGTTTCAGGACTTTTCCCCCCACTCATTAGCCATCTGTTTCGCTTTACATATTTTTTTAAGGTGATAAAATTTCTCTTTTTCTAAACACAGCCTGTTTTTCAATCTCCAGATGGCTGATCAATTGTATGGGAAAATGAATGGCTGAAGGGTAGAAACAGGTGGGAAAGATGAACAAAAACACAAATCCTCACATTACTAATATGCAAATCACTGAGCAGCAAGTTGAGCAAATACCCTCAATTCCCATCAACAACTTTAGAGAAAGGCAAATTCCATTTGCCTCACTGTTGATCATTTAGGTCGACCCTGAACACTGCTTTCACAAAACAAACAAAAACAAAACACCCATCCCCAGTTCAAAAAATTATTCATAGATCATCCAGTCCATCTAGAAGGATATGATTTAATCCTGGCTACTTAGTAAATTATTTGCCCAAGTTAACTCAGTTAGTTAGTGGTAGATGGCTCTAAAGCCAGTTTTCTTTTTTTGTTTTGGTTTAGTTTTGTTTTGTTTTTATTATTATTATTATTATTATTATTATTATTTTGCAGACCTCAAGAGTCATGATGAACTAGTAGAACATGAAGTTTATGCCCTGGGTTTATTGAGAAAAAAAAAAAACATTAAATGAAAATATCAGAGGGCATTGCAGATAGTAGGTCTAAGTATTTTTTCATGAAACTTGTTTGTACATGTGTGTGTCATACACAGACTATACATATGCAGTACCTGTAAACTATATTGCCACATAATGTCTATATTTTCCTAGAGGACACAGTCCTCTAGGACTTTTGGGGAACTTTGGGAAGTCACCCAAACTCACAGTCACCAAAATTGCTCTATTCTACTATGTGACCTCAATAGAGATTTGAAAGAAGGAACATCTGAGCTGGGTCCAAACCCTATTGCAATTTTATTGAAGCCAAAGAGAACTCCACACTCCTGCCAAATCAAGGCACTGTCAGCCTCAATAATTTCCAAGATAAAAATAAAAATCTGTGATATGATCAGAATGTGAAAAATCTTATTTGGAAAGCAAATGTCATAACCAGTGCAAGGGCCATCTCAATATTCATTCATTATGCAGTATTTTGAACTGCAGTTGAAATGAATAAGAAGGAAAGGCAAACAATGAAGAGTTCAATTTCTTAATTTAGAAAAAGAGAAAAAAAAAAGAAAAGAAAAGGGAGCACACAGGCACGGTGGCTCAAGCCTGTAATACCAGCACTTTGGTGGATCACTTGAGGTCAGGAGTTCGAGAAAAGGGAGCACCTCGAAGTTCAGCAGTGGATAATACTTAAATAAATTATGACACCATTGTCTGTCATCTTGGGCCCATTCACTAACGCAAAACTTTTAAAAGGGCTTTCTTAACCCTCACCTAGAATAGGCTTCCCCAGCCTGAATCCCTAGGGTGGCAGAATAGCAGGGACCCTGAGCATTCTTAAAAGATGTAGCTCGGGATGGGAAGTTCTTTTAATGACAAAGCAAATGAAGTTTCATTATGTCGAGGAACTTTGAGGAAGTCACAGAATCCACGATTTAAAAATATATTTCCTATTATACACCCATACACACATACACCTACTTTCTAGAATAAAAACCAAAGCCATATGGGTCTGCTGTTGACTTTCTATATGTTGTAGAGTTATATCAAGTTAGGTCAAGATGTTCAGCCACCTTGAAGACGCTTTTATCAGAAAGGGGGAAACCTTTCTGATAAAGGTTAAGGGGTAACCTTAAGCTGTTACCCCTCTGAAGGTAAAATCAAGGTGCATTCAGATGTTGGCTTGTTGTAAATTTCTGTTTATATTAATAACATACCAAATGTGGATTTGGTTTAATCTTCGGAACTCTTTCCGGTGAAAACCTCATTTACAAGAAAACTGGACTAACAGGTTTCACTTTCTGTTTCATTTCTATACACAGCTTTATTCCTAGGACACCACCGCCACTAGCTACCCAAACTGAAAGCTTCCCCGATTCCGCCGAAGGTCAGGAAAGTCCAATGCCCGGCAAACTGGATTTGCTGCCTTGCGCAGAGGTGGGCGGGACCCCGCCTCCGGGCCGGGCGCCAAGTTGAGCAGCTGGCACACCTCGCACAGCCCCAGTCCTGAAGCCCCAGTCCTGCGCTGCTTCCCGAGGCTCCGCACCAGCCGCGCTTCTCTCTGCCTGCAGGTAGGGAGCGTTGTTCCTCCGCAGGTGCCCACGGCCCAGCATCTCTGGCTAACTCGCTGGGCACTTTAGGACGGAGGATCTCTACACCCTTTCTTTGGGATGGAGAGAGGAGGAGGGAAAGGGAACGCGATGGTCTAGGGGGCAGTAGAGCCAATTACCTGTTGGGATTAATAAGAACAGGCAATGCATCTGGCCTTCCTCCAGGCGCAATTCAGTTTTGCTCTAAAAATAATTTATACCTCTAAAAATAAATAAGGTGGGTAATATAGGATAGGTAGTCATTCTTATGCGACTGTGTGTTCAGAATATAGCTCTGATGCTAGGCTGGAGGTCTGGACACGGGTCCTAGTCCACCGTCAGCTGCTTGCTAGTAATATGACTTGTGTAAGTCATCCCAGCTGCAGCATATAAGTAAGTCTCTTCCTGCGCTAGGCAGGTCCAGGACCCATGAACGGAATTTATTTGCTCTATCCGTTCTGAGAACCCAAAGGAGTCCTAAAAGAGGAATGGAGGAGCCTAAGAATAAAAATAGTATAATAAAACATTTCTTAGACACCTTGACCTTGGCCTATGTCAAAGTTCAGTCTGGGTTTGTCTTATAACACAAGGAGTAAAAGTACCATTGTTCTACCTCTTTTTTTAATACTTGAAAAAAAATTTACTGTAGATGCTTTTCTGTTAATTAAATAACCTTCTAAAAAATGTTTTTATCGCTGCATTCGATTAGGCTGGATAACTAAATGAAATTAATTCCTCATTGTTGGGTATAAAGGATATTTACAGTGGTTCTGTCTTAGCCATTCACTGAACATCATTGCATATATATCTCTGGAATATTGCTGATTGTTTCCGTCAATAAACTTAGAAGTGTAACTACTTAGTCAAAGAGACTGAATATTTTAAAGGCCTTTTGAAGAAAACTGAAAATGCTTTCCAGAAAGGATGTATCAGTTGACACTGATGGTCGTCAACAGTATTTAAGGAGAACTATGATACTCTGAAGAAAAACTTAGCCTTTCTCAGTAGAAGCAGGTAGGCAGAGGCCACATGACAGCAGTTAGAGTGTGGTCTTCAAGGAAGTCACAGAAATACTGTGGGGAATTGAAACCCCACATGGAAAATGCACAAGAGTGTCTCAGTGTGACTGAGAAGGAGGTTGGGCTTGGGGTTTAACTTAAGAATTTTTTTTTTTTTTCTTTTATGGAGATAGGGCTTTTGTTATGTTACCCAGGCTGGTCTCGAACTCCTAGCCTCAGGCGATCCTCCCGCCTCAGGCTCCAGAAGTCCTGGGATTACTGGCCAGAGCCACCATGCAGGCCTCTTACTCCTCCTTTTGAGAAAGGAAGCTTAACCTTTTTTTGTTTGTTTTTGTTTTTTTTTTTTTTGTTTTTTTTGAGACGAGTCTCACTTTGTTGCCCAAGCTGGAGTACAGTGGTGCAATCTCAGCTCATGGCAACCTCTGCCTCCTGGGTTCAAGTGATTCTCCTGCCTCAGCCTCCTGAGTAGCTGGGACTACAGGCACCCACCACCACGCCCGGCTAATTTTTGTATTTTTAGTAGAGATGGGGTTTCACCATATTGGCCAGGCTGATCTCGAATTCCTGACTCAGGTGATCCACCTGCCTCGGCCTCCCAAAGTGCTGGGATTACAGGCATGAGCCACCGCACCTGGCCACTTGACTTTTTCTCTATCTCTTCCTCCTACCCATCCTACCCTTGGAAGATAGAGAAGTAGTATCAGTTCCATCGTGTTATACTGGGCTTCCCCCAGGGACAAACCAACTTCCCCAACCTGAATGAGCCATCACTTCTTCCCCAGTTTACATTTCATTGCTCTTTGAATGTCTCCGTTTGGATATGGGAATTCACATATGGTCATAATTCTTACCTGAAGAAGACGTCAGTCTTCTTCTCTTAGACCAACTGCCCTGATGTGAGGTTTAGAGGTTAAAGAACATGTGTGTATTTACATGATCTTTGTATTCTGCCTTTTCGTCCCTCACTAATGACAGCTGAACCCCAAGGAAATGGAGCTGTGGAGGAGAGGGTTTGATGAGAAAGTAGGTAAATATTGGATCTAATCCATCACCTTCCAGGAAACCTCCATTACTTCTAAAAATTTCAACCAAATTTGTTAAAGGACAAGAACTCCACCAGAGTAGGCCATAAACATTGGCAAAATTAGTTGTAATCTATGACTAGATTTAATGTCCCTTTGTTTTATTCACATATGGTTATAATGCTTTGCTTGGAATTAGGGGTATTTTAAGTTTTCTTCTGCCTAGTAAGTGTATTTGTGCTTATAATACAATAATTATAAAATATCACATTAATATTTTATAACTGTACAGTTAACTCTGGCCCAAGGAAAAGATAGTCCGATAGATGCTGCAGCCCCATTTTGTATCTAACCCTGGCAAGAGGATGATGACTCATGTTATTTCACTTACCCTTTTTACCTTTTAACATGAAGGACTCATATAGGTCAATAAGAAACTAGTGATATAAAAAGACCAAAAAATGGTCAGATCTTTCACATTAGCAAAAAAAATATTTTTTAAACAATACCCAGTTCTGGGTGAAAATACAATGTAACAGTATCAAGTATCAACATGTGTCAAGAACCAGAAAAATGTTCTTTTTCTTTGATCAACAACACTATTTGAGGAAATCTATCCTCAGGGCCTAGCCTGGGGCCTGGCACACAGTAGGCACTGAACAAATATTTGCTGAACACACAAATACTTATGATATTTTAAAAATTGGCAACAATCCGATACCTAACAATAGAGGAATTAAATATTATGGAACTGTTAAATAAGATGCTTACAAATATCATGCAGTAAGATGCGCAATATTCATATCATAAGCTTAAATGAAACCAATGGGTATTAAAGGTATGGTAAGGTTATAAATTACTTTTTAAAAGATTAAAGGGAAAAGACTGAAAGATATATACTGAAATGCTCACAGTGTGACAAGGTTTCCCAGCCTTGGCACTATTGACATTTTAGGCTGTATGTCTTTGCTGTGGGAGGCTGGCCTGTGCACTGCAGGATGTTTGGCAACACTCTTGGTTTCTACCCCTAGATAGCAGTAGCAACCCTCCCTCAACCAGCCCAATTTTGACAACCAAAAATGTTTCCAGGCGTCACCAGATTGTCCCTGGGTGAGAGTGATGAAACAGTAGGTGATTTTCCCCTTCTTTTCTCATTTTCTGTAATTTTGTCACATTACTTTAATAATAAGGAAAAAACATAAAAAATAAATGAATTTATTATTCTACCTCAGTTTGGATGTTTGGACTCCATTTTGGGGTTCTTTCCATTATATCACTTGGTCTGCTAAACATTCTATGGTTTGGCAAGGTGAAATGATTCATGAAATTTTGTTTTCATTTTTTACCTGATACTAAAAGTAAAACATTCATTCACTTGAAAATTTGGACACAGAACACCAAAAAAAAAAAAAATCCATAATCTCATCTCTCTTATTCTGTCTTTTCCTTCCTTTTTTCCCTTTAAAAACAATAAAGAGTGAAAACCTACCTGTTCTCCCTCCAATTTAATTCCGCAATATAATCACTGTTAACATCTTGGACATTTCCTGTGTCTAAACACACATACTCACTTTTTCTTTTTTTTAGCAAAAGTGGATTTCTGCTACATGTAGTGTTCTGCAACTTCCTACATGTTTACAAAATCAGTACATTTATATATGCTGAATTCAGTCCTTAATGGTATTATATTTTGTGAATATAACAAAATTTATTTAACCACTTAGACAATCTAGGATATTCTCAGTTTGCTGTTATGAGCAATGCTCTTCCTTTACATATACATATGTGTGTGTGTGTGTGTGTGTGTGTGTGTGTGTGTTTGTTTTAGTAGGATAGATTTCTAGGAGAGGGCGAAATGTCATATGACATCCACATTTACAATTGTAATAGGAAGTATCAAAGTGCCCCCTAAAAAAAAAAAATTCCTCCCATTAGTGGGTGAGAAAGCCTATTTGTTCATATCTTCACAAACACTAAATATTAGAAATATTTACAATTGTGTTCAAGCTAATAAGTGAAAATGGTATTTCATATCTTATAATTTTTATTGTGAGACTGAACATCTTTCCTATGTTTACATGTCACCTGTATTTCTTATTCTTTGAACTATACGTTATGACCTTTCACTTATTTTCCTCATGGGTTATGTGTAGTTTGTGTAGTTGTCTTATTGATTATTAAGAGCTATTTATATACTAGGAACATTAATCTCCTGTCTTATATGTATGTGGCATTGATTAGTTGATCATTTGTGAGTTCATGTCTGTATACAAAGATTGGAGAGGCACTAAGAGGGAAAACTTACCTCTTTCTTATCAAAGTTTGTAAATATATGTATAACAGAAGAGAGAGAAAACATTAATAAATGCTGAAATAGAGTATAAATCTTTTACTCCACTACTTCAACATAAACTACAAAAGGAGAGTGACTTTTCTTTCATGCTGACTTCCATATTCCCCATGCCTAAAATAGTGCCTAGCACAGAAGAGGTGCTCAATCAGTCTTTGCTAAATGAAAGAATTAGTAACATTTCAAGCAGGATGACTAAATGAAGACTAGAATCCAGGCAGATACTCTGGAAGAGTGACTGTGAGTCATTCATGGTCTTGGTATGAATTAGTCAAATCCAGCTTTCTCCCCTTCCCACTCCCCACTGTTAGTAGAATAATCTGTTTATTGAGAGAATAGATTTATAATTTAGAATAAGTGAGAGGGGCAGAAGAGGAGATTTTGAAGGATGGCACCTGAAGGAGGACTAGCATGGCTGAGATAGTGAAGTGGAAGTCTTGAATAGCTAAAGGGTAAGATGAAAGTATTTAGCCATAGGGGGAAAAAGCATTGACAGGTTGGAAATGTAAAAGTCAGATTCTCCTTGCTTTGAAATTTTGTACAGGGCAGGTTCTACTAGGTATGTTACAATGCAGAAAAAACATGAAATAGTTGAGAGGAATTTGGTGAAATATTATCGTCTTGGCTTCTTTTGAGTGAGCAGATTTTTTTCCGGGCCTGTAACTATAATGAATTTGAAACTTCTCATCTTTTAGTAACTTTTTTCACTTAAGTTTATGTGGCTGTGGGCAATGGAATGAAGGTATTGAACTTCCAATTCCCTGTTGGGTTTCCACAATTACAAGTCAATCATGACTGGTTATTAGAAGACTATTTCAATTAGAACCACCAAGTCCCATAATGTCATATTGTGTGTTTAATTATTAAGTAAAGCAGTCTTCTTTTTGTGTTTTCCATAATTAGCGCATTCCAGAAAGATGAGGATATTTGCTGTCTTTATATTCACGATCTACTGGCATTTGCTGCATGGTAAGACACCAAATCCTTCCATTAGGTTCTATATTTTAAATATTTTAACCATGAGTTTAAAACTAAAATGATAATTTAAAATGCATGCAATTTTCTTATAGAGAGAATACTCTCTTCTTTCTTCTACTTTACACAATGACAAAGTCTTTCTTCTACTTTACACAATGATAAAGTTCCCTGTGTCATTGTGTAAAAATATAGAGAATATAGACAAATTGAAAGACACAAAATAATCTATTACCCATTTCCCAGGGTTAACTACTGAAAATATCTGGGGAAATGGCCTGTATGTATATATTTATTTGTTTGTTTTCAACAAGGCCAGGATCTTTCGATCTTTCAATCTTGGTTGCTCTGTGACATGCCTTTCCTGACGAGGATACTCTAAGGAAGACTTGTAGGATACATGGAAAATGTCAGGGTAACACAGTACTGGCACCACCCTGCGGTCTTTCTTGAACTCCATACCAATGTACTTCTTGCCAGAAAACTGATCAAAAGTTTAGGGAAGTAAAAAGAGAGGACTGTTAGAATCTACCATTCCCTCTATGTAGGAAGCAAATAGGTGTTCAGTCAAAGGACATTCTGGGGATGTCTACATGAAACCAAGTCTCCTGGTTGTAAGTACTCCATCTCCATATAATATTTTACAGTAATATATGTTTATAAATTGTGGGGGCAACTTGTTTAGCTACTTTTATTATTCTGTTATTGGGACACTATGTCTCGGCATGAAATATAGTGTCCCAAAACATATTTCAAGCCCATTGGATAAAATATGTATTTAGCAAGTTCTTAAATACAATGATAACATAACTGACCAGATAAAGTGATTTTTAAATGCTGTGCCAACTTTATAAATGTTTTGAGGAATTTTCCCTTTTCTGAAGGTTGTTCTTCTTTCTTTTTAGCATTTACTGTCACGGTTCCCAAGGACCTATATGTGGTAGAGTATGGCAGCAATATGACAATTGAATGCAAATTCCCAGTAGAAAAACAACTAGACCTGGCTTCACTAATTGTCTATTGGGAAATGGAGGATAAGAACATTATTCAATTTGTGCATGGAGAGGAAGACCTGAAGGTTCAGCATAGTAACTACAGACAGAGGGCTCAGCTGTTGAAGGACCAGCTCTCCCAGGGAAATGCTGCACTTCAGATCACAGATGTGAAATTGCAGGATGCAGGGGTTTACCGCTGCATGATCAGCTATGGTGGTGCCGACTACAAGCGGATTACTGTGAAAGTCAATGGTAAGAATTATTATAGATGAGAGGCCTGATCTTTATTGAAAACATATTCTAAGTGTTGAAGACTTTTCATTCTTGTAAGTCCATACTTATTTTCAAACAGAATAGCATAGTCTGTCATTCATTCAGTTCATGAATTCATTCACATAAGTCTACAATTAGCATTTCTTGAGCACCTATATGATAGTCACTGGAAATCCAGAGACAACACAGAGCCATGTTCTACAGTATGTACAGTTTTCCAAAAATAATTCCTAGTCTTTACTTTTTTATTATAAATGTAATACATATACTTGCAAATAATTCAGATACTGTGGAAGAGATCAAATGAATTGCAAAAGTGTCCCTCCTCCCTTCACCACTATCTCCCATGAGATAACCAAGAGACACTCCAAGAGAGTAACCACCATTTGTGTGTCCCTCCAAAAACTTTTTTATTCAACTACTATTTTTTTATTTTATTAGGTCTGTCAGTTTTCCTTTTTTGAGCCTCTCTATATTAAATGCTAATAAATATATTCAGAACAAACCCCACTGTAAGGTTCACATTAAAAAAGACTTGAAGTCTCCCTATGAAGACAAAAAATAATCATATTAAGTGTAAAAGAACTTATTCTTCCAGTACAGTATAAACTATACTCACTGGGCATATATTCATCTTGAAAATCTATACTGATGTTGTCTTGGGGAATTGAAGAGGAACTAGGAGTGTCAATTCCTGGGAATTGACCCACAGTTATGTCATCAGGTCACTTGAGTTCGAAGTTTTGTGTTGGTACTAGCTAAGTAAAGGAAAACACCTCTGCTTTCATTGTTGAGTTTCATAGAATTGAGAGCTGAAATGATCCCAGGCAGGAGCAACTAATCCAAACTCCCACAAAGAACAAAAATCCCCCAGAGGATCTTCTGTTCATATATTTCCTGCAGTGGCGTCCCTGTCATATCCCACAATGGCATCCCTACCATTTGGACTCCCCTTCCATATCCTGTTGAAATTACTACCTAATAGTAAGCTGAAATCTGCCCCTCTAGTTGTAGTTTTGGAATTATTTCATTTCCATGATGACCTTTTAATATTTGACTAGAATTAAATCATCTCCCCTTGATATTTCCATTCCTGGACTAACTACCATCAATCTGAGGGCTAACAAACAAGTAGAAAAAGTCTACACTTGTCACTGATCATTGATCAATGATTAGTCAATGATCACTGATAATTATAAGCTCAAAAACAAAATCATGTGGGGATTAAGAGAAATGTATCAGTTTTGTGTTGTATTTCTGGTCCCTGATTCTGGCTCAAATAATGCTACTATTGTCAAGAAGATATCACTTGTAAAGTAGATTTAATTTTCATTATATTTTACCATGTGCTTCTCCATTCACGGCATTTCTTGAGATGTCGTGGTTTATACTTTCAGTTTTTCTCCAGTCCATCAGCAAATATCAGGCATCTACTGTGTTCCAAGATATTAAAGAAATCATCATGACTTAGCCTCATCAACAGCATTGCTAGATCTGGGATGGAAAAGAAGAGTATAATCCTGGCAGTCAGGAAGAAGGCCGCATAAAGTATAAGTTTCTGCTTCCAAAGAAGATCTCTCATCAGCCTGTAGGGAGTATATAGGGAAGGGACAGCTGTCCTCGTAGTAGCAAAGGGTTTTATTCAGGTCATCTGGGCTCCATAATGTCCCTTGTGTATCTGCAGTCTCCTTTGCCATGGATCAACACAATAGGAAATCTTCCGGCACTGATGGTTTTTCCAAGGGGGAGTTCTTCAGGGAGCAAAGCAAATAACCCACCAGGTTTGAGGACTTGATTTGTTTGACAATTCCATTTTGTATTTTAAATTGGTTAATTTGCATCCTAGTCCCAATCCGTCTTGTCATTTGCAGACAGTGGTTTTGGGGTTGAGTTGAGCTATACCAAAAGACTGAACCTTCTGCACTTAGAACAAGGAAGGCAACCACCAAGCTTCACTTGCACTGAGGCAGTGTCTCCAATGGAAATGAGGTAGCTGGCTTGCAGGAGCTTTACAACTCAGGGAAGTAGAACTCCTCAGTCACCTCCATATGCAAATGATTTCACAGTAATGCTGTTGAACTTCACTTCCCATCACAGCAAATGTGTGGCAACATAGCTTTGCCACAGGAGTTTACTCACCATGGGATTTTAAAGGTGAAACATTTCAAAACTGAAATTTGAAAGAATTTAGTTTTGGATTCACTCAATTATGATCACTTTGGGTGTTATTGCACCTTTCATGTTTGTGAGTTTAAATACCATACTCTCAGGCCTCTAACTTTCAATTAAAAGTGTTTTTCTTTAATCACTGAACCTAATAGCAGGGAAAACGAAATGTTCATTCAGACTTTCAGGACCTTCAATGAGATGAGGCAGCTGAAAGATCAAAGTGTTGCATAGTTATCCCAATAAAGCTATTTGGATCGTACGGACCACATCAACTGCTGTCATTCCCCACCAACCCCATCTTTCCCCAAAATTCCCAGCCCTGTTTAAGTGTTCTCTGTAGCATTTATCTCTATCTAGTATATTGTGTAGCATATCATATCGTACTTTTCTATTTTGTTTATTGTCTCTCTCCTCCTAGAATATAAACTCCACAAGCACAGAGATTTGGGTCTGTTTTTTAATATTGTTATATCCCCAAGGCTTGACATACAGCAGAGTGGTAGTATGACAAAAGCACACAAAAAATATTTGTTGAGTCAATGAATAAATGATTTCCTCAAATAGGGTTAGCCTAAATTTTGGAAACATGAACAGACTTGGATATATGAAAATTTATTTCTGAAACTGTTCATCAGGAACTGTTAGCACCTTCTAAAGGGTACACTGAAGCAGCAGTAGTAAAAGGAGGAGGAGGAGCAGCTCTGCTACTACTACTATCGAGTACTACTACAATTAGCACTTGCTTATTCTGTGTGTTAGGTCCTGTACTGAACATTCTGCCTAAATTAGTTCATTTCCTCCTGGAAATGACTCTGTGGGGTAGATGTTTCATCATGTAAGATGAGTATTTTTCACACTTGACTGTCTCTGAAATCTGAGTGTGTCTTTCAATGATGGAATATTTGATTTCATGAGAAGTATTATTCCCATTTTAAGGATGAGGAAACCGAGGTCCAAAGAAATTAAGTAATTTGCCCAAATTCACCCAGCCTCGTAAATGATAAAGCTAGTTCTAAATCCAAGCAGATTGGCTCTGAAGTCTGGGCCCTTAATAACCACTTATTGCCTGTATTTGTACCTCTGGTGTATGTATCAAGTTACATATTGGCTTCAAAACTATCATGACCTTTTCTTGATTTTGATTGTTCAACGTTAGTATAGTGTTCTAGATCTAGTAAACCAGGGGTCTGCAAAAAATTTTGATTACTCACCTCATCTGTAAAACATTTTACACTTGTGTGTCTATGCACACACATTTGTGTGTAATTGTAAAAAATGTACTATCTATTAATATATAGGTTGTACCGTAAGAAATTGCCATTTTTGAAGAGCAAAAAAGGTTGAATATTACCGGTTTCATCTGGTTCAACCTAATAGACATTTGTACAAAAACAGACATTTTAAGAGGATGAAATAAAAATTTAATAAACAATATTTTCAATTTTTACTAATTGTGATGCTTCACTATTGTTAGCTAACATGTCAAGGCATAATATACCTTAGGGTGAAATTTATCATTAACAAAGGTGGATGGTGTCAATAATCTTGAGGTTTGTGTCTTTTTATATAACACTGTGAGTTCTAAGTAAGTACTTATTGTTTACAACCTCATACAGTGGCCAATAAGAAGTGTCACTTCTGCTGTTTCCTCTGGGTTGTGCTTGAATTATTAGTATTATCTTCAATCCTCAGTTTCTTTGTGGAAAACTTTTTAATTAGTTATTTAATTTTGTAAGATGGTTAGTTTAGTCAAAATTAGATAAGAGAATCTGAAAATCCATAATTACCCCAAAGCAACCCACTCATAAGAACTATTATTTTTGTGTTTTGAAATCATAATTTCATTGATTTCCAGTGTTTCCACTGGTAGTGGTTTCATTGATGTAGGAGTATCAAAACATCACTCATTGTTTATTTCAGTTTTGTTTGATCCTAGCTGTTTTGTGTTAACTCTGAAGAAATTACATCACAGATCTATTGTTGTCCTTGGTAAAGAAATGGAGAGTTAAGGCTCTAGATCATTAGTGGTTACGCTGTAAGTATTAGGAGTAAAAAAAAAGATTATACCAACAAAATAAGAACATGTTAATGTACTTGTAATAGATAAACATGAATAAAGCTCTTATGCTATATAGATGCACTGAACAATCTACTAGAATTGTCAGCAAACTGGGTATCTTAATCCTAAAAGGGTCCCAAACCAATGATCTAAAATTGAATCAAACTTTCTTCCTTGAGCATAATTATTTAAGTGATTTATTAAAATAGCCAGCATTTAAAAGCTTAAAATATAAGTATCATAATGTGGTATCCTAGATAGGATCCCAGAACAGAAAAAGGATATTAGGGAAAAACTGGAGGAATGGAATAAATTATGCAGTTTAGTTATTAATAATGTACTAATATCCTTAGTTATGACCATTGTACCATGGTAAAGTAAGATACTAACAATAGAGGAAACTGGGTAAGGGGTATACGTAACTCTATACTATCTTTGCAATTTTATTTTTGTAAATTTAAAACTTCTAAAATAAAGAACAAATTTAAACATTAAAAAGTATCACCAGGAACATGTATCACTGTTTACAGATGAAACAGTATGTACTTTTATATCTGATTTCTGATCATTGACTTCAAATCAGAAAAGTGAATGACACATCAAGATCAGGTTTTCTGTTTACTAAATAAAGTCTAAGAAAACAAAGCATACCAGCTGGAGAGATTCATATTTATAAAGACAGATTTATAACAACAAAAATAAAATATCCAAGAATAAATTTAAGAAGAAATGGGGCACTATGTAAAAAGTATAGCACTTTACTGAGAAACATATGAAAACCTGAATACATGGAGAGAGGTATTTTATATTTGAATAGAAAGACTGCTAGTTTAAAGATAATTCTCTTAAAAATTTTTTTTTTATAGGAATTTAAGAGGTACAAGAGCAGTTTTGTCACACGGATATATTACATAGTGGTGAAGTCTGGGGTTTTAGTGTAAATTAATCTTTACATTTTGTTTGAGCCCAATAAATGTACCAACATGATTTTTATAGCAAGATAGTCATTCCTATTAACCCAAACTTGTCCCAACTTTGAACTGAACTGAGGCAGAGCTAGCAGGTGTCCCCCACTGCTGAGGCATCTGAACATTAAGCATATCCCTCTGAGAACCAGCCTGCATTGATACTCTTTCTAATGTAGACAGCATCAAGCTATATATCTAGTTCTGTGCTCAGCAAAAGCCCTGACTTCTTTTTGCTTATGTCCTAGCTCCATACAACAAAATCAACCAAAGAATTTTGGTTGTGGACCCAGTCACCTCTGAACATGAACTAACATGTCAGGCTGAGGGCTACCCCAAGGCCGAAGTCATTTGGACAAGCAGTGACCATCAAGTCCTGAGTGGTAAGACCACCACCACCAATTCCAAGAGAGAGGAGAAGCTTTTCAATGTGACCAGCACACTGAGAATCAACACAACAGCTAATGAGATTTTCTACTGCATTTTTAGGAGATTAGATCCTGAGGAAAACCATACAGCTGAATTGGTCATCCCAGGTAATATTCTGAATGTGTTCATTAAAATATGTCTAACACTGTCCCCTAGCACGTAGCATGATGTCTGCCTATCATAGTCATTCAGTGTTTGTTGAATAAATGAATTAATGAATAACATTATATTTACAAAATGTATCCTAATTCCTCACCTCCATTCACCCAAATCATATTGTTACTTAATAAACATTCACCAGATAGTTATTGAATATGCCTTTTGTTCCATGCATTGTAGTACTCATTTGATACACATAGAATAATAAGACTCACGTTCACACTCTTCAGGAAACAGATAAAAAACAAACGAACAAACAAAAAACAGGCAATCCAATACCATGTGAGAAATGCTTTCATACCACGTGGGAAACCTGGGGGAATACCTGAGAGGAATACGCAATTCAGGCCATGTTTCAGGAATCCAAATCCTGGCACATCAGAGCCGCCTCCTTCTTTCCAGGGTTTCTGTGGCAGGAAATAAATGGAACGTATTTTTCTATCTTATGCCAAACAGGAGGGACCCTTTCTCCCCTGTGCCTCTCACAAGGTAGTCTACAATATTTCAATGCTAGCAGTCTGTTTAGTGCACAGGACATGAGGCTGTGTATCCCTGGGCAAATTGCTAGACTTCTGTGTGCTTCACTTTCTCTGTAGGATTATAACCTACTGAGCAAGGTTATTGTGGGGGTCAAATTAGCAACAGTGTATGAAAATGATTTGAGACCATTGCCTGCACAAATTCAACTATTTTTTTTTTTATCTCACTACTCTATAGAAGTAGGTAGGGTGGGAGACACAGTCTGATGGGAGGCTCAGAATGTGAAAGAAAGTGAGGTGAGTGAGCATGATATTTAATATAAACACAAAGATATTCTGAGAAGAGCTTCTCACTTCCCCCACCCCCAATAGATGTTGACAGGAAAATGCCATGTACTTCAGCAAAAACAGCTGAAAAATTAGACAGAAAAGTCCATCAATAGGAAAAGATAATCCTTGGGTATGAGTCCTCAGGTATTCAACTGGCTTTCAGTAAAAGCTAGACTAGTGGGTTCCTGCCATTTAAAAGCTGTTTTATGACAACTTACTTGTTGGGTGGCCTATAGTAACTCACATAACTGTGCTGAATCTGTTTCCTCATCTGTAAATTGGGGATTTTTTTAAATAACTGGCATGCCTAACTCATAAAGTTGTTCTGAAACTGAAATAAAACATATACGAACAGGCATTGTAAACTGTAAGTTATGGAAAAAGCTGGCTGTTGTTGTGTCTTTAAAGCTTCACCTGGGTAGTTAAAGATGGATCATGGGTCTCAGTGGAGAGCTGAGCCAGGCAGAAGCTAACTAAGGGTGAGAGGTGGGAATTAGCAATCTCTGAACATCTGTGTGCCATGGGACCCCTTTTCCTCCTGTATGGTACCCCAGACAAGGAGCCTAGTAAGAGATACTAATGACTTGTTGTCCAGAGATGTTCAAACTGCAGAGAAAGATAAGACAACAAGCATTGGCCTCCAATCATGATGACAGATAGGAGGAGGTGGGAGCTCCTTAGCAGTGCTGATTGGTCTTCCATGTTCTACTGTGGGCCATCTCTGCCATGTACTGTAGGCTACTAACTTCTATATTAAAAAATGCAAGAGGGGCCAGGAGTGGAGGCTCATGCCTATAATCTCAGCACTTTGGGAGGCCAAAGTGGGCAGATCACTTGAGGTCAGGAGTTTGTAACCAGCCTGGCCAACATGGTGAATCTCTGCCTCTACTAAAAATACAAAAATTAGCCAGATGTGGTGGCGTGCACCCGTAATCCCAGCTACTCGGGAGGCAGTACCCAGCTGAGGCACGAGAATTGCTTGAACCTGGGAGGCGGAGGTTGCAGTGAGCCAAGATTGTGCCACTGCCCTCCAGCCTGCGCAACAGAGAAAGACTCTGCCTCAAACATAAATAAATAAATAAATAAATAAATAAATAAATAAGAGGAAGTGAAATAATCAAGGCCACCATTTAATACTGAGTAGCCACTCCATGTGGTACTGTGCTAAGCACATTATAAAATATTAGCCTCACAAGAAATGTATTAGCATTTGTATTTTGTACACTGGTTAAGTATCTTGCCCAAGACCTCAAAACTGGTTAAGGGGCAGCAGAATTTAACCCCAGCGCCACCTTTTCAAAGTCTAGGCTTCTTACACTTCTCCATGCTGTTCCCATTTTAACAGACGTATCTCGCCATTCCAGCCACTCAAACTTTGGCATTTAAGAAAATTATCCTAAAGCTAAACTAAACTTCAAGGATGACTATTCTCCTGATGATCCCTTCCCATCAAAATTTTATCTTTAGTCAGTTTGTTTTTGTTTTGTTTTGTTTTTCAGAACTACCGCTGGCACTTCCTCCAAATGAAAGGACTCACTTGGTAATTCTGGGAGCCATCTTTTTACTCCTTGGTGTAGCACTGACATTCATCTTCTATTTAAGAAAAGGTAGTATTTCCTTAATTGCAGTGGTCTCCACTGGGGATGAGGAGGGGGTGAGAATTGGATCATGGCTGCAAGGAAACCTGACTTAACCTATGCAGGGTGGTGCAAAGGCATTCCACTGTTCAACAGTAATTATATTGAAGCTGCATGGGATCACTGGGTGAAGATGAGGTGTAAGGGGTGAGGGACAGGAGAATGGGTATGGATGGAGGTAGAAGATGCAGTGTCATACAGTTTTTTTCTATCATGAAAATAACCACAGACTTACTGTAAAGAAGGAGCTAAAATGCCTGTCATTTTCAGTTGCATTTTAGTTTTGCATTAGTTGCACCCAGCTGGTTTCTGGGTACTCTAAGTAATAAAAATAGTTCCTCTGTAGAACTGTAGTATTTTCACCATAGAGTATTTTGTAAAATTATTGGTAGAGGATGTTACATAATTTGCATGTGTTCATTTCTCCATTTACCTGTGGGAACAATTAAAATCCAGGAAAATGAGTATATTCAAATAATTTCCTCACATTTATGATGATTCAGAGTAAATAATTCCTCCAATACTTAGAGAAGTATACCAAGAGATCCAGTGATTATATAGAGTTGTCTGATGTTAAATAGGGAAGTAGAATATGGAAGGGAATTCCAATAGTCATTGAAAAATTCCCCACAACCCCTTACATGGGGGAAAGTGGTGTTAACTGAGAGAGTAGAGATAAGCTGTTACCAAAAATTATGTTCTTAACAGGATTGAGATAGCCAGAATATAAGGATCAAGCTTCAATGACAGTAAGATCCTGAGATGCAGTTGATTTGCACAAAGAAATAATTGTTGCCAGCTTGCATTTTGAAAATTTCTCTGGAAAAAGAGATTAGTTGGCAGTAGAAATGAATAGAAATCAACAGATATTAAAATACCTTAGAATTTGGTTCATCTCTGGGAAAAGATGAAAAATAAAAGTGTATAGTCCTCAAGAAAATCTGGGATCAAAAGCATGTGCCTTACCCTATTGAATTAATTAACCTCAGAAGTTGGGAACTGTGGAATAAGGATGTCCACCAGACTTCCTAGGGATTACAAATGTTTCATAGAACTTGAAATTTAAACTTGGGTCACTGTATGGGATGTAGAGCTGTGCTATATGGAAATAAAAATGATTTCTTTTTCTCAAGGGAGAATGATGGATATGAAAAAATGTGGCATCCGAGTTACAAACTCAAAGAAGCAAAGTGGTAAGAATATCAGAAGGAATTGGGAAGTAGAAGTCAAAGGAAACAAAAAGCTAAAGCAATAACAAAGAGAAATCCATTAGTCATAATCTCCTCTCCTTTTAAAGAATGCTGGTTCCCCTTTGCCTCACAACTAATACAAGAACTTCTCCACCATCTCAGGAGGTTTAGGGATGGCCCTCACGAGTAGAGAGTAGGGACCAGCTCTGTGGAGAGAGGAGAGGAGCAGGGAAGGGGAAGGAGTCAGCTTCTCTTTGCTAATCTGTTGCCCTGCACCCTAGCAGCTCCCTGCAGCAGGGGACAAGGTTGACTTAGGTGGATGGATAATTAATTGATTCTAAAATATTCTGTGTCAGTATTGTAATACTATGTTAACTGCGCCATGCACGGTATCTCATTTAATCCCCCACCCCTTGCCATTACCAAAAACAGAGAGAGAAAAATACTAGAATTATCCTCATTTTACAGTAGAGAAAACAGAGGGTCAAGAAGATAATGTAAAGTGCCCAAGAATACACAACTGATCACAAAAATCAAGCTTGGGGGCCATTAGCCTAACCACAGACCCTTACTCTTAACCCATCTGCTTCAATCCATTTTGCTACAAATGTTTACATTTATAAGCAGGGCAGAAAAGTCTCATCCAGTTTATTGAACTAAGAAGAAAGTTATATTAAGGTTTCTAATTTTTTTTAATGTAGTTAGAAACCAAACTTAACAATGAGCCCAAGTTTAAAGCAGTCTAATTAACTTGACAAGCTCAGGCAAGTTTCATTCTGTGGCCCGTAGCATCATCTGTGTTGTAAAGCTAAGTAGCAAATGTTATTTGGGTCATCCTGGGGGAAAAGTCATCCCAATTTGCTCAGGACTGAGGGGTTTTTCAGGATATCATGTAAGGATAATTGGGTACAAATATAACCTGCTTCTTTCTCTCATTTCAAATTTATCATTTATCATCTCAGCAACTATGTTATGTTTTTTATTAGATTTCTTGTTACTTTTTCCCCAGACCACTCCCCATGAAATTAATATACTATTATCACTCTCCAGATACACAATTGGAGGAGACGTAATCCAGCATTGGAACTTCTGATCTTCAAGCAGGGATTCTCAGCCTGTGGTATGGGGGTTTGTCAGGGCTGAGCACGACCAGAGGAATGAATGGGCCCGTGGGACGCATGCAGTATAGGACTTAAAAGGCCCAAGCACTGAAAATGGAACCTGGCGAAAGCAGAGGAGGAGAATGAAGAAAAATGGAGTTGAACAGGGAGCCTGGAGGGAGACCTTGATACTTTCAAATGCCTGAGGGGCTCATCGGCGCATGTGACAGGGAGAAAGGATACTTCTGAACAAGGAGCCTCCAAGCAAATCATCCATTGCTCATCTTAGGAAAACGGGTTGAGAATCCCTAATTTGAGGGTCAGTTCCTGCAGAAGTGCCCTTTGCCTCCACTCAATGCCTCAATTTGTTTTCTGCGTGACTGAGAGTCCCAGTGTTGGAACAGTATTTATGTATGAGATTTTCCTATTTATTTTGAGTCTGTGAGGTCTTTTTGTCATGGGAGTGTGGTTGTGAATGATTTCTTTTGAAGATATATTGTAGTAGATGTTACAATTTTGTCGCCAAACTAAACTTGGTGCTTAATGACTTGCTCACATCTAGTAAAACATGGAGTATTTGTAAGGTGCTTGGTCTCCTCTACAACTACAAGTACACATTGGAAGCATAAAGATCAAACCATTGATTTGTATAGGATGTCACCTTTATTTAACCCATTAATACTCTGATTGACTTAATTTTATTCTCAGACCTCAAGTGTCTGTGCAGTATCTATTCCATGTAAATATCAGCTTTATAATTATGTGATACCGTACACACATAATTTCCTTTCATCACTGTAACCACTCTGTTGTGATAACCACTATTATTTTACCCATTGTACAGCTGAGGAAGCAAACAGATTAAGTAACTTGCCCAAACCAGTAAATAGCAGACCTCAGACTGCCACCCACTGTCCTTTTATAATACAATTTACAGCTATATTTTACTTTAAGTAATTCATTTATTCAAAACCCATTTATTAACTGCCCTTGCAATATCAATCACTGTGCCAGGCATTGAATCTACAGATGTGAGCAAGAGAAAGTACCTGTCCTCAAGGAGCTCGGAGTATAATGAGGAGATTAATAAGAAAATATATTATTACAATCTAGTCCAGTGTCAGAGCATAAGGATGATGTGAGGAGAAAAGCCAAGCAGTGTTGCCAAGAGGAGGAAATAGGCCAATGTGGTCTGGGACAGTTGAATGTACTTTAACATCTTAATAATCAAAGTAATTTTTGTTTACAAAGAGAGGTCAGTACTTAAAATAACCCTGAAAAATAACACTGGAATTCCTTTTCTAGCATTATATTTATCCCTGATTTGCCTTTGCCATACAATCTAATGCTTGTTTATATAGTGTCTGATATTGTTTAACAGTTCTGTCTTTTCTATTTAAATGCTATTAAATTTTAAATTCATACCTTTCCATGATTCAAAATTCAAAAGATCCTATGGGAGATGGTTTGAAAATCTCCACTTCATCCTCCAAGCCATTCAAGTTTCCTTTCCAGAAGCAACTACTACTGCCTTTTATTCATATGTTCTTCTAAAGACAGTCTACATTTGGAAATGTATGTTAAAAGCATATATTTTTAAATTTTTTTCCCTAAATAGTAACACATTATATGTCTGCTGTGCACTTTGCTATTTTTATTTATTGTAGTGTTTCTTATGTAGCACATGGAATGAATTTGAAGCTCCCAAGGGTCAGGACACATGCCTTCTTTGTTTCTAAGTTATCTTTCCCATAGCTTTTCATAATCTTTCATATGATTTAGTACATGTTAAATATGTGCTACATATACATTTAGACAACCAGCATTTGTTAAGTATTTGCTCTAGGACTGAGTTTGGATTTGTTTATGTTTGCTCAAAAGGAGACCCATGGGCTCTCCAGGGTGCACTGAGTCAATCTAGTCCTAAAAAGCAATCTTGTTATTAACTCTGTATGACAGAATCACATCTGGAACTTTTGTTTTCTGCTTTCTGTCAAGTATAAACTTCACTTTGATGCTGTACTTGCAAAATCACATTTTCTTTCTGGAAATTCCAGTAGTGTACCTTGACTGCTAGTTACCCTGTGCCAGAAAAGCCTCATTCGTTGTGCTTGAACCCTTGAATGCCACCAGCTTTCATCACTACACAGGCCTCCTAAGAGGCTTCCTGGAGGTTTTGAGATTCAGATGCCCTGAGAGATCCCAGAGTTTCCTTTCCCTCTTGGCCACATTCTGGTGTCAGTGACAAGGAATACCTTTACTTTGCCACCTGTCAAGGTTGAAGAAACAGCGTCTCCAACAGAGCTCCTTGTGTTATCTGTTTGTACATGTGCATTTGTACAGTAATTTGTGTGACAGTGTTCTTTGTGTGAATTACAGGCAAGAACTGTGGCTGAGCAAGGCATATAGTCTACTCAGTCTATTCCTAACTCCTCCTTGTGGTGTTGGATTTGTAAGGCACTTTATCCCTTTTGTCTCATGTTTCATCATAAATGGCATAGGCAGAGATAATATCTAATTCTGCATTTGACTGTCACTTTTTGTACCTGCATTAATTTAATAAAATATCCTTATTTATTCTGTTACTTGGTACACCAGCATGTCCATTTTCTTGTTTATTTTGTGTTTCATAAAATGCTTAGTTTAACATCCCAGTGGAGAAAGTTACTTGGAATATTTGCAGCCTGCTTCCTAGTTCTTTCTTCATTGCTTCTGTGTTTATATAGCATGCTTTTGAATCCTGCACAATGAAAAAAGTATCAAAAGAATTTATTCTAAAAAAGAATGTATTGAAAATTTTCATTCTCTCTCATTCAGCAGCTTCTCTTAGGACCAAACCAAGAAGAGTCAAAATCCTGTCATCTACATTGAAGATCTAAGGGAGAGAGGGTGGGAGAGAAGGAGTGGAATTCAATGGAACTACAGGGAAACAAAGGGACTTACCTCTATAAAGGACTTTTCCCAGATCTGTAAACAGGTATGCAATCCAGTGCATATGAAGCTGGATGTATTGCAATCTTCAAGTTTTGAAAACAAAGCGAGAAGCCTAGAACTAAGCCAAGTTGAGGATTTAGGGCTAGCAATGGTTAGGACCATAAATCTGTGGTTTTAAAACAAGCATGACAAAACTTACCATTCAAGGAATTATAGACCTTTTAATGTGTCATCCAGTTAGAGTTTAGTCATGAAATTCCGTTTTAAAGGTCTTTATCACTTGTTTGAATCAGATACTCTCAAAGGATTATAATGGCTATTCTAAGAATATGAGTTTGACTGTAGATGTTTTTGTTTGTTTGTTTGTTTGTTTGTCTTTGAGACAGAGTTTTGCTCTTGTCACCCAGGCTGAAGTGCAATGGCACTATCTCAGCTCACTGCAACCTCCACATCCAGGTTCAAGTGATTCTCCTTCCTCAGGCCTTCGAGTAGCTGGGATTACAGGCACCTAACACCACTCCTGGCTAATTTTTGTATTTTAGTAGAGACAGGGTTTCACCATGTTGGCCAGGCTGGTCTCGAACTCCTGACCTCAGGAGATCCACCCATCTCAGCCTCCCAAAGTGCTGGGATTACAGGCATGAGCCACCGTGCCTGGCCTCTAGATGTTTTCAGTAGTAATGACGATGCACTATTTATGCTAGCCCTTGGGCAGTCAAAACAATAAAAATGGGTGCTAGACATCAAGATATCTGGCCTTCCTAATCAGGAAAGAATATGGAGAACTATTCTTCCTGGCTTGCCTTAGTGGTATGGAAATTTTGTGACATTTGAGGGGTCTGTATTATAGAAAAGTTAATATGAAAATGGTCCATAAGCTTTCATTAAACTTTTGCCCTAGTCCCTTTTACAAGCATGTGACTGTCTGCCACAAGTAGGCCTAATATAATTTTTAAGTTTTATTTTATTTTTAATTGACACATAATTGACTTTTTTATTATTATACTTTAAGTTCTAGGGTACATGTGCACAATGTGCAGGTTTGTTACATATGTATACATGTGCCATGCTGGTGTGCTGTACCCATTAACTCATCATTTACATTAGATATATCTCCTAATGCTATCCCCACCACCTCCCCCAACCCCATGACAGGCCCCAGTGTGTGACGTTCCCCATCCTGTGTCCAAGTGTTCTCATTGTTCAATTCCCACCTATGAATGAAAACATGCAGTGTTTGGTTTTCTGTCCTTGCAATAGTTTGCTCAGAATGATGGTTTCCAGCTTCATCCATGTCCCTACAAAGGACATGAACTCATCCTTTTTTATGACTGCATAGTATTCCACGGTGTATATGTGCCACATTTTCTTAATCCACTCTATCATTGATGGACATTTGGGTTGGTTCCAAGTCTTTGCTATTGTGAACAGTGTCACAATAAACATACGTGTGCATGTGTCTTTATAGCAGCATGATTTATAATTCTTAGGGTATATACCCAGTAATGGGATTGCTGGGTCAAATGGTATTTCTAGTTCTACAACCTTGAGGAATCACCACACTGTCTTCCACAATGCTTGAACTAATTTACAGACCCACCAACAGTGTAAAAGTGTTCCTATTTCTCCACATCCTCTCCAGCACCTGTTGTTTCCTGACTTTTTAATGATTGCCATTCTAACTAGTGTGAGACAGTATCTCACTGTGGTTTTGATTTGCATTTCTCTGATGGCCAGTGATGATGAACATCTTTTCATGTGTCTGTTGGCTGCATAAATGTCTTCTTTTGAGAAGCATCTGTTCATATCCTTTGCCCACTTTTTGATGGGGTTGTTTGATTTTTTCTTGTAAATTTGTTTAAGTTCGTTGTACATTCTGGATATTAGCCCTTTGTCAGATGGGTAGATTGAAAAAATTTTCTCCCATTCTGTAGGTTGCCTGTTCACTCTGATGGTAGTTTCTTTTGCTGTGCAGAAGCTCTTTAATTTAATTAGATCCCATTTGTCAATTTTGGCTTTTGTTGCCATTGCTTTTGGTGTTTTAGACATGAAGTCCTTGCCCATGCCTATGCCCTGATTGGTATTGCCTAGGTTTTCTGCTAGGGTTTTAATGGTTTTAGGTATAACATTTAAGTCTTTAATCCATCTTGAATTAATTTTTGTATAAGGTGTAAGGAAGGAATCCAGTTTCAGCTTTCTACTTATGGCTAGCCAGTTTTCCCCGCACCATTTATTAAATAGGGAATCCTTTCCCCATTTCTTGTTTCTCTCAGGTTTGTCAAAGATCAGATGGTTGTAGATGTGTGGTATTATTTCTGAGGGCTCTGTTCTGTTCCATTGGTCTATATCTCTGTTTTGGTACCAGTACCATGCTGCTTTGGTTACTGTAGCCTTGTAGTATAGTTTGAAGTCAGGTAGCATGATGCCTCCAGCTTTGTTCTTTTGGCTTAGGATTGTCTTGGCAATACAGGCTCTTTTTTGGTTCCATATGAACTTTAAAGTAGTTTTTCCAATTCTGTGAAGAAAGTCATTGGTAGCTTGATGGGGATGGCACTGAATCTATAAATTACCTTGGGCAGTATGGCCATTTTCACGATATTGATTCTTCCTATCCATGAGCATGCAATGTTCTTCCATTTGTTTGTGTCCTCTTTTGTTTCGTTGAGCAGTGGTTTGTAGTTCTCCTTGAAGAGGTCCTTCACATCCCAGTAAGTTGGATTCCTAGTTATTTTATTCTCTTTGAAGCAATTGTTAATGGGAGTTCAGTCATGATTTGGCTCTCTGTTTGTCTGTTGTTGGTGTATAAGAACACTTGTGATTTTTGTCATTGATTTTGTATCTTGAGGCTTTGCTGAAGTTGCTTATCAGGTTAAGGAGATTTTGGGCTGAGACGATGGGGTTTTCTAAATATACAATTATGTCACCTGCAAACAGGGACAATTTGACTTCCTCTTTTCCTAATTGAATACCCTTTATTTCTTTCTCTCCTGCCTGATTGCCCTGGCCAGAACTTCCAAACTATGTTGAACAGAAGTGGTGAGAGAGGGCATCCCTGTCTTGTGCCAGTTTTCAAAGGGAATGCTTCCAGTTTTTGCCCATTCAGTATGATATTGGTTGTGTGTTTGTCATAAATAGCTCTTATTATTTTGAGATATGTCTCATCAATACCTAATTTATGGAGAGTTTTTAGCATGAAGGGCTGTTGAATTTTGTCAAAGGCCTTTTCTGCATCTATTGAGATAATCATGTGGTTTTTGTTGTTGGTTCTGTTTATATGATGGATTATGTTCATTGATTTGCATATGTTGAACAAGCCTCGCATCTTAGGGATGAAGTCAACATCATCATGGTGGATAAGCTTTTTGACGTGCTGCTGGATTCGGTTTGCCAGTATTTTATTGAGGATTTTTGCATTGATGTTCATCAGGGATATTGGTCTAAAATTCTCTTTTTTTGTTGTGTCTCTGCCAGGCTTTGGTATCAGCATGATGCTGGCCTCATAAAATGAGTTAGGGAGGATTCCCTCTTTTTCTATTGATTGGAATAGTTTCAGAAGGAATGGTACCAGCTCCTCTTTGTACCTCTAGTAGAATTCGGGTGTGAATCCATCTGGTCCTGGACTTTTTTTGGTTGGTAGGCTATCACTTATTGCCTCTATTTCAGAGCCTGTTATTGGTCTATTTAGAGATTCAACTTCTCCTGGGTTAGTGTTGGGAGGGTGTATGTGTCCAGGAATTTATCCATTTCTTCTAGATTTTCTAGTTTATTTGCATAGAGGTGTTTATAGTATTCTCTGATGGTAGTTTGTATTTCTGTGGGATCGGTGGTGATATCCCCTTTATCATTTTTTATCACATCTATTTGTTTCTTCTCTCTTTTCTTGTTAGGCTTGCTAGTGGTCTTTCAATATTGTTGATCTTTTCAAAAAACAAGCTCCTGGATTAACTGATTTTTTGAAGGGTTTTTTGTGTCTCTATCTCCTTCAGTTCTGCTCTGATCTTAGTTATTTCTTGCCTTCTGCTAGCTTTTGAATGTGTTTCCTCTTGCTTCTCTAGTTCTTTTAATTGTGATGCTAGGGTATCAATTTTAGATCTTTCCTGCTTTCTCTTGTGAGCATTTAGTGCTATAAATTTCCCTCTACACACTGCTTTAAATGTGTCCCAGAGTTTCTGGTATGTTGTGTCTTTATTCTCATTGGTTTCAAAGAACATCTTTATTTCTGCCTTCATTTCGTTATTTAACCAGTAGTCATTCAGGAAAATGTTGTTCAGTTTCCATGTAGTTGAGCGGTTTTGAGTGAGTTTCTTAATCCTGAGTTCTAGTTTGATTGCACTGTGATATGAGAGACAGTTTGTTAATATTTCTGTTCTCTTACATTTGCTAAGGAGTGCTTTACTTCCAACTATGTGGTCAATTTTGGAATAAGTGCAATGTGATGCTGAGAAGAATGTATATTCTGTTGAGGTGGAGAGTTCTGTAGATGTCTATTAGGTCTGCTTGGTGCAGAGCTGAGTTCAATTCCTGGATATCCTTGTTAACTCTCTGTCTTGTTGATCTGTCTAATGTTGACAGTGTGGTGTTAAAGTCTGCCATTATTATTGTGTGGGAGTCTAAGTCTCTTTGTAGGTCTCTAAGGACTTGCTTTATGAATCTGGGTGCTCCTGTATTGGGTGCATATATATTTAGGATAGTTAACTCTTCTTGTTGAATTGATCTCTTTGCCATTACGTAATGGCCTTCTTCATCTCTTTTGATCTTTGTTGGTTTAAAGTCTGTTTTATCAGAGACTAGGATTGCAACCCCTGCTTTTTTCTGTTTTCCATTTGCTTGGTAGATCTTCCTCCATCCCTTTATTTTGAGCCTATGTGTGTCTCTGCATGTGAGTTGGGTCTCCTGAATACAGCACACCAATGGGTCTTGACTCTTTATCCAATTTGCCAGTCTGTGTCTTTTAATTGGAGCATTAAGCCCATTTACATTTAAGGTTAATATTGTTATTTGTGAATTTGATCCTATCATTATGATGTTAGCTGGTCATTTTGCTTATTAGTTGATGCAGTTTCTTCCTAGCATTGATGGTCTTCACAATTTGGCATGTTTTTGTAGTGGCTGGTACCGGTTGTTCCTTTCCATGTTTAGTGCTTCATTCAGGAGCTCTGGTAAGGGAGGCCTGGTAGTGACAAAATCGCTAAGCATTTGCTTTTCTGTAAAGGATTTTATTTCTCCTTCACTTAGTAAGCTTAGCTTGGCTGGATATGAGATTCTGATTGTTGATAATTCTTTTCTTTAAGAATGTTGAATATTGGCCCCATCTCTTCTGGCTTGCAGAGTTTCTGCCAAGAGATCGGCTGTTAGTCTGATGGGCTTCCCTTTGTGGGTAACCCGACCTTTCTCTCTGGCTGCCCTTAACATTTTTTCCTTCATTTCAACTTTGGTGAATCTGACAATTATGTGTCCCGGGGTTGCTCTTCTCGAGGAGTATCTTTGTGGCATTCTCTGTATTTCCTGAATTTGAATGTTGGTCTGCCTTGCTAGGTGGGGGAAATTCTCCTGAATAATATCCTGAAGAGTGTTTTCCAACTTGGTTCCCTTCTCCCTGTCACTTTCAGGTACACCAGTCAGACGTAGATTTGGTCTTTTCACATAGTCCCATATTTCTTGGATGTTTTGTTTGTTCTTTTTTACTCATTTTTTGCTAAACTTCTCTTCTTGTTTCATTTCATTCATTTGATCTTCAGTCACTGATACCCTTTCTTCCACTTCATTGAATCAGCTATGGAAGCTTGTGCATGCATCATGTAGTTCTGATGCCATGGTTTCCAGCTCCATCAGGTCATTTAAGATCTTCTCTATGCTGTTTATTCTAGTTAGCCATTCATCTAATCTTTTTTCAAGGTTTTTAGCTTATTTGCAATGGGTTCAAACATCCTTCTTTAGCTCAGAGAAGTTTGTTATTACCGATTGTCTGAAGCCTTCTTCTCTCAACTCATCAAAGTCATTCTCCATCCAGCTTTGTTCCATTGCTGGTGAGGAGCTGTGTTCCTTTGGAGGAGAAGAGGAACTCTGATTTTTAGAATTTTCAGCTTTTCTGCTCTGGTTTCTCCCCATCTTTGTGGTTTTATCTACCTTTGGTCTTTAATGATGGTGATGTACAGAGGGGGTTTTGGTGTGGATGTCCTTTCTGTTTGTTAGTTTTCCTTCTAACAGTATGGACGCTCAGCTGCAGGTCTGTTGGAGTTTGCTGGGGGTCCACTCCAGACCCTGTATGCCTGGGTATCACCAGCGGAGGCTGCAGAACAGCAAATATTGTAGAACGGCAAATGTTGCTGCCTGATCCTTCCTCTGGAAGCTTCATCTCAGAGGGACACCCGGCTGCATGAGGTGTCAGTCAGCCCCTACTGAGAGGTGTCTCCTAGTTAGGCTACTCTGGGGTCAGTGACCCACTTGACGAGGCAGTCTGTCCATCCTCAGATCTCAAACTCCATGCTGGGAGAACCACTACTCTCTTCAAATCTGTCAGACAGGGACGTTTAAGCCTGCAGAAGTTTCTGCTGCCTTTTGCTTAGCTATGCATTACCCCCAGAGGTGGAGTCTACAGAGGCAGGGAGGCCTCATTGAGCTGCAGTGGGCTCCACCCAGTTTGAGCTTCCCAGCTGCTTTGTTTACCTACTCAAGCCTCAGCAATGGCAGACGCTCATCCCCCAGCCTCACTGCTACCTTGCAGTTCGATATCAGACTGCTGTGCTAGCAGTGAGTGAGGCTCCATGGGCGTGGGACCCTCCAAGCCAGGCACGGGTTATAATCTCCTTATGTGCCATTTGCTATGACTGTTGGAAAAGTGCAGTATTAGGGCAGGAATGTCCTGATTTTCCAGGTACCATCTGTCATGGCTTCCCTTGGCTAGGAAAGGGAATTCCCCAACCCCTTGCACTTCCCGGGTGAGGCGATGCCCCATCATGCTTTGGCTCACCTTCCATGGGCTACACCCACTGCCTGACAAGCCCCAGTAAGATGAACCCGGTACCTCAGTTGGAAATGCAGAAATCAACCATCTTCTGCATTGCTCACTCTGGGAGCTGTAGACTGGAGCTTTTCCTGTTTGTCCATCTTGGAACCTCCCTACCCATTTTCCATAATTGACATATTTATAGGGTACAGTGTAATGTTTTGATAGAAGTATACATTGTGTGATTATTAAATCAGGGTATTTAGCATATTTATCTCCTCACACATTTATCATTTATTTGTGGTGAGAACATTCAAAATCTTCTCTCCTAGTTATTTTGAGTTATACAATATAATATTGTTAACCATAGTCACCCTATGTATTAGTCCATTTTCATACTGTTATAAAGATACTACCTGAGACTAGGTAATTTATAAAGGAAAGATGTTTAATTGACTCAAAGTTCTGCATGGTTGGGGAGGCCCCAGGAAACTCATAATCATGGTGGAAGAAGAAGCAGGCACCTTCTTCACAAGGCAGTAGGAGGAGAGAGAGCAAAGAGGGAAGAACCATTTATGAAACTATCAGATGCTATGAGAATTCACTCACTATCATGAGAACAGGATGGGGGAATCCACCCCCATGATACAATCACCTCCCTCTCCTCAACACGTGGGTATTACAGGTTTCTCCCATCACAATTTGAGATGAGATTTGTGTAGGGACAGAGCCACACCGTATCACCCTACTATGCAGTAGAACACCAGAATGTATTCCTTCTATCTAACTGTAAGTTTGTACCTGTTGACCAATCTCTATTAATCTCCCCTCCTCATGCCCCCAACCCCCTCCAGCCTCTGGTAACCACTATTCTACTTTCTACTTCTGTAAGATCAACCTTCTAAATTCCACATATGAGTGAGATCATTTAGTATCTGTCTTTCTTTGCCTGGCTATTTCACTTAACATAATTATCCTCTAGTTTTATCCATGTTGCCACAAATTACAGGATTTCAGTTATTATGACTGAATACTATTCTATGGTGTGTGTGTGTGTGTGTGTACATTTTCTTTCTTTATTTTTTAAGAGATGGAGTCTTGCTATGTTGCCCAGGCTGCCATGAACTCCTATCCTCCCACTACAGCCTCCAGAGTAGCTGAGAATATAGGCATGCACCACTGCACCTGGCTTATACAATGCTCTTTCCTTATCCATTCATCTGTTGATGGACACTTAAGTTGATTCCATAGCTTGACTATTGTGAATGGTGCTGCAATAAACCTAGCAGTGTGGATGTCTATTTATGTCTTTATTTAACTATTTTTATTTATTTATTCTTTATTTATTTAACTATTTTAAAGCTGAGAAATTCAAAATTAACTTTTGTTCTATTGATATAGTTGGTCAAATCTGTGAAGACAGATACACCCTGTTTTTAGAATTTTTCCTATCCCAGGCTTCCAAAGTTTCAAGAAAATTGATACAATAAACCAACTTGTTCCTATTGTAATTTAAACATTTCCAAAATTATTTCAATTTTAAAAGAAGTTAAAGTTTGACCAATGAAACAATTTCAATGGTGGGGTTTCATTATGAATTTAATCATGATATTTACCATTTATTGAGCATGTACCTTATGCCAGGTCTTCATCTGTCAATCATCTCTTCTTTCTGCAAATAGAAGACTTAGCAAGCTTGGAGTAAGTTATGAATGCTAATATATATGAGATCAAATAGTCTCTTTCTAGGACACTGAAGGTCTTTGGGGACTTAAAAACTCGATTACAATGATTCAGGCATATAGGAGAAAATTGCAAAACACACCCACACACACAGAAAAAAATACAAAAAAAAAAAAAAAAAAACAGAAAAGAACTATTTGTACATGCCAGGAAACACTGCTTTAAGAGTTGCTTCACTCTAGGTGACTATGAAAGGAAAAAAAAATCTAACTGTAGAGGAGTTAAAAAATGTACATATATTTGGGAAGAATAGGAAACTTCACTGAAGGCCTGGAGTCAGTCAAACTCAAGTTCCAATCTTCTTAGATGTAAGTTAACTTCACTGAACCTGTTTACTTTAAAAATTCCTGTTTTAATTAAAAATTCAATCACTATTAAAATTATGTTTTTTAATTAAAAATACTTTAAAAGTTAAAGTGTAGAGTTTTTCTATTTATCTTAAATATTAAATAAGTGTGAATTAAAGTTGTGCCAGCTAGAAGACCTAAATTGATAGGCTTAATAATTTTGGAACTTTTCTTAATGTCAAAGTTAACTAGAACTTCTTTTCTTTTTCAAATTACACATTTAAAATTCCAGCGTCAGTTCCTTTTTGAGTCATCTAGGTCTCTCACATCAGTAAATATTGAGCTCCTGTAAAGCTGAAGTTACTTACGTAGTAACATAACTTACTTAAGGGCGATTTGTAAATGTTTATTTTGGATAAGCTATGTTTTATTTTGTTTTGCTTTTGAGAAAGATGCTTCTCATTCCTTGCTAATTTCAAACAAGCAACTTTCTAGTGGAAAACAATTATTTTTATAACTCAAGTTAAATATTTCTGTCTATTCTTTACTCAAATTGAAAATAAGACATAAAAAACAATGACCCTCCTTGCCTTGGTTTCTAACTTTTCAGAGGTGAACACACCATAAATGGTAACTAACTTACAGTAGTGCCCACTGTATCCACTAAGCATTATGGAGAATACAGAGATGACCCAGACATGCACCCTGACCTTAAAAAACTCAAGATTGAAACATATCATGATTTACAGGCATAGCTCCTCCTCCTCCAAAAATAAAATAATACAAAAGACACAAATAACAGTGATTGTCAGAAATACAGACACTAAGTGTTACAATGTCAGAAAATAACTAGGGCAGCTTGAACTCAACCTTTGCACTCTCTACCACTTGAATTATATTTCATCAAACCTTTGTTAAGTTAGTTCATGTATTTTGGTGCCTCAGTGGTTCTAATCCAACCATCCTATTTTTGTAGATCCATCTGTCCCAGTGCTGTATCACTAGATACGTGGAACTAGAACTAGAACTAGAACACGTGGAAGAGATTTAACAAATAGTGTTAGCTATGATATGTATATATTAGTATGTATTACATGTCAGGCAGTGTTCTGAGTTCTTTACTTGTACTGATTCATTTAGCCTTCCCAATAACCCTATGAGGAAAGTTATTATCGTCTTCTCTTGACAGATGCAGAAACTAAGCCACAGAAAGTTTAGGTAACTTGGCCAACCTCATGCTACTAATAAGTTATGGCCCCAGGATGTGAGCATAGTTTGACTTCACAGTTTGCTCTTATACTCTATACTACCCCTGAATAATTATTTGAGTCATGTTAATGAAGGGCTTTACAAATTTGATGGTATTGGAACAGTAGAGTAAGCTGATACTTCCCTGGGTTGGATAACTCCAGAAGCAGTCTGATGTTTGTTTGCCTATATATTTTTGTTTTTCTAGGCAATGGGAGGCAATGGGAGCTAATCTCATTAGTACTTCTGTAGACAGTCTATGTCTTTCAGTGAATCTTTGAACTCATTTTCTGTTTGGTATATATCTGATGGTACAATTGCTGAATTCTTGGTATATACATAAGAATAGGATTTCTAGGTCATAGTATAGGACTGCTGGAAACTGTACCAATTTGCATTCCCACTAGCAGGGTATAGGAGATCCAGTTGCCTTGCATTTTTCCCAGTCTTTTCTGCCTCTTTCATTTTAGGTGACTACACAGAGACATCACATTTTGGTTTTAATTTGCATGACTCTGATGACTAATGGAGTCAAGCTCATTTTCATATATTTTTAGTCATTTGTCAATAAAGTTTTACGAATGCCTTTTCAAGGGGTTTGCCCACTTTTATTTAAAATACTTGATTGTTTAGGAATTCTTACCATATTCTAGATACAAGCCCTTTGTCAGAGACATAAACTGAAGACTTCTTCTCCCATTCTATAGGATGTCTGTTCTCTCTTAATGGAGTCTTTTGAGGAACTGAAGTTCTTACTTTACATAGTTCAATTTATCAATATTTTTCTTCATGGCTAGCACTTTTTTTGTCCTGTGTAAGCAAACTTTGCCTACTCCAAGGTCATGAAGATTTCTTCCATGTTTTCTTCTAAATCTCTATCATTTATTTTTCACATTTAGATCTGTAATCCTTCTGGAATTATTTTTTGCATATGGTGTGAGATAGGAGTTAAAACACATTTTTATGTGTACATTCAATTGTCCCTACACCATTTACTGAAAGGACCATCCTTTCCCCCACTATACTGCAGTGTCACCTTTCTCATAAACTAGTTGACTATATCTATACCTATGTCTCTATCTATGTCTATCTAACTACCTGTCTGTATCTGTTTATGAAGTCTGTTCTATTACATTGATCAGCTCATTTGTTTTTTATGTCTAGGAAATTTTGCTAAAGCAGTATTAATGAGTTTGAATCTTGCCTCTTGGGGCTGTGACAATGCTTCAGGTTGTGATTCTTCACCTGTGGCCCTAGCCATGCCATGACACCCATCGAGGCATCCATCCTGCGCGTATCTATGCAATGCATAACAAAGATAACCTCAGCTGGGCTTGGTGGCTCATGCCTGTAATCCCAGCACTTTGGGAGGCCAACGCACGCAGATCACTTGAGCCCAGGAGTTTGAGACCAGCCTGAGTAACATGGCAAAACCTCATCTCTACAAAAAATTAAAAAATTAGCTGAGCATGGTGGCATGTACCTGTAATCCCAGCTACTCAGGAAGCTGAAGTAGGAGGATTGCTTGAGCCTGGGTTGTCGAGGCTGCAGTGAGCTGAGATCACACCACTGCACTCCAGCCTGGGTGACAGAGGGAGACTCTGTCGGAAAAAACAAACAAACAAAAAGATAACCTCTATTTCCCACTGCTTTCCCTTCTCACCCTCACCCCAAGTTTCTGTCTTTTCTTTGAATTTGTTATTTGACTTTCCACAAGTATAAAAGTACACCTGTATCATTTATTTTAGGTATTGGATATATTCCCTTCCTTGTGTATTATTTTAAAAGCAGCTGAATAAAGAATTTACCTTTTTGTTGTTGTTGTTGTTGTTGCTTTGTTTTTTTGTTTTTTGAGACTGAGTCTCACTCCATTGCCCAGGCTGGAGTGCAGTGGCATGACCTCGGCTCACTGCAACCTCCGCCTCACAGGTTCAAGTGATTCTCCTGCCTCAGCCTCCTGAGTAGCTGGGACTACAGGTACATGCCACCACGCTCGACTAATTTTTTTTTTTTTTTGTATTTTTAGTAGAGACAGGGTTTAACGTAGCCTTCAAATAATTTTTTTAACTACAAATTCCGTGGCTTTTGATTTTTCAAAAAGAGTCTCCACTCCTACCTAAAACTGTAATGGGTATTTGGATTCTAGAAGGAGGTGATTTTATTCCAAACTGATAATCACTATAAAACATTATGTCTTTTCCACTGGAAATAGAAATACAGTGTATACAGATGTTTGTTAGACATCTCTAATAAAAAAAATGAGTATTGCGTATAACCGGGCCTTCCTAGAATGTGTGTCCACAGCCACAGTGTTGTAATAGTTCATATTATCTCTCTCATGGTCACATGTTAGGAGTAGAGTCATGCAGCAGTATGCAAAGCTAATCCCCTGTTGGGATGCCTGTTGGCTTCAGATTAGCTCTCTTACCAAGGCAAAACAGAGACTATGGGCAAGGCCCAACATTTCCTCACTTCTGTTAATGGCTTTTCAAATTCCCAGTCACAAAAGTTAAAACCTTAGAACAATCTTTTACTCCTCTCTCTTTCCCATGGCACAGCTTTAATATTGACTGAATCTTCTTTTATGGAATCATTTTTTCCGGTTCCTTTTTTGTGAATTTATTGTTACTGTTCTCTCTCAAACTTCATATAGGATATTGTCAGTGACTTAAGCAATAAGAAAAATCATTATCACATAAAACAAAACAAAACAAACAAAAAAACAAACTACACACACACACACACACAGCTAGGATGGCCCTGTCCCTGCTTCTCTATGATCCTCCTTGTTCTACCCTACTGGTGGATCTATACCCAAGCTGGCAGCAAGATAGCTTGGCAGTTCCAGGTTACACCTAGCAGACCACACCTCACATCTCACTGGCCAGAGTCAGGTCACATACCCATCTTTAAGACAGTTGTTGGCAAGGAGTTACCCTGGAGCCAGGGATGAAACCACCTTCCCCTGAGTCACATGGGAAAGGACACCTAAACAAAACCAGGGTCTTATCACCATGGGGAATGGGCTCTGAATGCTGGTGGACAATCCACAGTGTCTGCTCCAGACTCTAACTACCTCACTTAGAATAACTGCAGCCACCTCTTAACTGTGGTCCCTGCCTCCAGTTTTTGGCTCCATTTTCTCAACATGTATAATGAAGCCAGTACAATCCTCCTTAAACACACTGCTGTCATGACAGCACTTTCTTGGTCAGGGGGCCTAGATGGCTTCAATGTGACAGATAGACAAAGTTCGAACACCTTAGCTCCCCATTCAAGATGTCCACAACCAGACTCCAATCTATCCCTTATCCTTCCTTCTCTCTAGTTCCTTATAACAGGGGTGGTAGTAAATATATCAGGCTTTGTGGGCCATGTGGTTCTGTCACAACCACAGTGCTCTTCTCCTCATCTGTACAGTTCAATAAGTTGTTTTCAGAAGAAGAAGAAGAGAGAGAGACCACATTCATATCACTTTTATTACAGTACATTGTTATAATTGTTCTCTCTTTTTTTTTTTTTTTTTTTTAACTGTATCTCGCTATGTTTCCCAAGCTGGTCTTGAACTCCTGGGCTCAAATAATCCACACACCTCAGCCTTCCAAAGGGCTGGAATCACAGGCATAAGCCACTGCACCTGGCCCGAATTGTTCTATTTTATTAGTAGTAATTGTTGTTAATCTCTTCCTGTGCCTTATATATAAACTTTATATTTTCTTTGAATTTGCTTATCTGTCTTTCCACAACTATAAAAGTATACTTTTACCATTTATTTTATGTATTGGATATCTCCCTAAACAAATAATAGGTATGTATGTATAGGAAAAAACACAATATGTTTAGGGTTTGGTACTATCCAGTTTCAGGCATCCACTTGGGGGTCTTGAAACATAACCCCTACAGATAAGAAGTGGACTACCGTAGTCAGTTCTTCCCTTGTAGTGCAAAAGCAGCCATGCACAATACAATACAAATGAATGTGAGTGTATTCCAATCAAACTTTATTTACGAAACAGGCAGTAAACTAGATTTGGCCCACAGGACACACTTTAACAACCCCTGCCTTATATGAAATCCCTTACTCTACTAGGCCCTAAGTTGGTATAATCAACACTCCATTGGTGCCACAAGATGACAAGATAATGGTATGGGGAAGTCCTACCTATATGGGACATCTGGCAGGGTCTGGGCTTCATGTCTGACATATCATCAAGAGTTACATTGGCAGTGAGACTAGTTTTCGTAAATTTATTCAGTTCGGTCATTCAGCTGATTCAAAGATCAAAAGATCCTCTAGGGCTGTGTTTCCTGACCTTTTTAAGACGGTGGTACATGGATTTGTCAGGCTAACTGAGCCAAATAAATGAGTTTGTTTCTTCACTATGCTGATAATATCTTGGCAAGTCATCCGTCAAGCTCTTCTCTTTTTCTCGCACTTACCCCCAGATCTACACCCTGCTCCTATAATCCTATCTCTGTCTCCTTCTCCCTTCTAAAAGAAACCTGACGAAACAAAAAGAAGAAACCCAGAGATAATAATACACCCAAGGTCATACTGATAGACCTACATGTACCAAACATTGGCTGAGAAATAATGTCTTACTGATCCACAATAATCAGTGCCAAAAATCCAAGTACTTCACATGGTCTTAGGAAACAAATACGTTAGAAAGGCTAAGGCTTGGCTTATTTAATTAGCTTGTTGCTTTATACCTACACAAACAAAAGTGTAAATAGTAGCCTGATTAAAAATATGGACTTTAGGGTTAGTCTATCTGGGTTTGAATTCTGGCTCTGCTGCTTCCTGTTTACCTTACGTTTGGTAAGTTACTTAATTCTTTGTGTCTCTATTTCTTCATCTCTATATCTGACCCAGAGAGTTGTTAGGATAATTATGTGAGTTAATATGTGTAAAAAATTTAAAATAGGGCCTATCACATTGTTAACAGCATATATGAGTTGGCAAAAGGATATATATATTGTGTCTTAGACATGGAGTAAAATTCATATAAACAAAAAACAGAGTGAATATTCACTTAGGCAGGTAGTTTGCTCCATGTAGTCATTCAAGGATTTAGATAGACAATGGCTCTACCATCTTCAACATGTGGTCTTCAAATTTTCCCTGGAGGTCTCCATATCCTTAAAAAAGACGAGGAGGGCATACAGAATCTCAGTGGGAGATTTTTATGGCCTAGATTTGGGAATGCTGCATATAATTTCCTTTCACATTCCATTAGTTAGAATTTAGTCACATGACCATAACCTAATCCCAAGGGAGACTGGAAAATGTAGTATAGCTTCCCAGGAAGAAGAGCACATAGATTTGAGGGAAGATCTATCGGAATTGGTTATAGCTGAGTATCTGGACAACACCATATTGGTACTAGTATCCTAGCAAGAAAAGTGTACATTGAATTGCAGTATCTATAGTGCCATTAGCCTTTCATGAAGTTATTTTAATAAAACAACTTTTTTGAAACTAATTATTAAATATGGTCTAAAAACAATGATGAGGAATTCTTTATTTCATTACCTAATGTGCTTTTTAAAGAACACTAGGAAAAATTTCCCTTCGATCTTAATACAAACACACAAACACAAAATAGTTGTGTTTCCCCAAGTGACAAGTTGCTTTGCTTTGCCCCTGCTCCCCAAATCTGGGAAATATTATTAATTGTTTAACTGTCCAAGGTTGGCTTAGAAAGTTTAGAATCAATTTTATTCTTTCACTCAACTAATTTACTGAGTATTTACTACATGTCAAACTTCAAGCTAGACACTGAGGATTCAAGAGGGAACAAGACAGACATGGTTCTTGCCCTCATGGAATTCACATAAGGGATCAAGGACGTGGATGTATGGAAACATATAATGAATAAACAAATGATTATATAAGTACAGTAATACCGATCAATAAGGGACCAAGCTAAATAATTGCCAAATTGGAAACTAATTTTAAATGGAATGGGTGGGACAGGGGCTTCTTCAAAAAGGTGGAATTTAAACTGAGCCAGTTATACAAAAGGGCGTACCCCCAGCAGGAGGTACAATGTGCACAGAAGTTTTGATGAGAGATTGAGTTAGGGAGTTCAAGGGCTAGAAAGGAGGCCAGGGTGACTACAGAGTGGGGAACAGAGCAGGGAGGGGCACAGGATAAGATTGTGCATCATGCAGGCCCCTGACAGCCATGGTGAAGAGTCCAAATTCTGTTCTAAATGCGGTGAGAAGTGATTGCAAGTTTTTTGTTTGCTTTTGTTTTTGTTTTGAGATGGAGTCTCGCTCTGTCACCAGGCTGGAGTGCAGTGATGCAGTCTCGGCTCACTGCAACATCTGCCTCTCAAGTTCAACCGATTCTCCTACCTCAGCCTCCCAACTGGCTGGCACTCCAGGCGTGCACCACCATGCCCAGATAATTTTTGTAGTTTTAGTAGAGACGGGGTTTCGCCATATTGGCCAGGATGGTCTCAATCTCTTGACCTCGTGATCCACCCACCTCGGCCTCCCAAAGTGCTGGGATTACAGGCATGAGCCACCGCACCCAGCCAGTTGCAAGTTTTAAGTAGGGGTAAATGATTGATCCAGCTTGTGTTATGAGATCATTTTGGCTGCAGTGTGGAGGAAGAACTAAAAGGACATGAAAGCAGGAGGACAGCCAGGTGATGGGTGTCATAAGCCTGGAAAATGTGATGGTAATACAAGTATGTCAAGCCCGCAGATCCTGACAGCAAGCATGCCTACCTGACTTGTGCCCGGGGAGAGGAGGTAACAGTGATTCTGGCCTATTCTTATTTCACTCCCTTTCTAGTGCCACTTTTCTGGGCTTTTTTACTGTATGTTATGCAGGTTGTATGCTGTATCTAATAACCCTTGTAAACAGCCTTAAATCCTTTCTAAACATCCTAGATAGTCCTAGAATCCTAGAATATGGATTCTTTCTTGGTTTCAAAACTGATTTCATTATATTGCCTGGAAAGAAGAAATGTCTTTATCGTAGAGGGTTGGTATTTCTGGGTAGGTTGATTCGAAGGATTAAGTTGTGAGGGCAGTTGGGACTTTTAGAGAAAGTGGATTCAGAAAATCCAAATTGTTACTAAGAAATATTGATGAGTGTAGGTCATGGAGCTCAGAAAGAAGTTTCTCTTTGACAATTTTTCTAAACTATGTGAAAAGGAAGCAATGGGAAATTCTGTGGACGGAGTCAGGAAAGCCTCAAGTAGGGTGGCTAGGAAAGGTGGAGAAGTTGCTACTAGGGAACTGAGGAGTGAATGTGGAGAGGGTGAAATGAGACAGGAGGCTACTTCCTCAAAGGTCAGGACAGTTATGAGAATGCTCTGGTTTGAACTTCAAGATGTTACTGGAAATGAATAACTACAAATACATGCATGTTTATGCACACACACATATACAAACACACAAAACTATTGAAAAGAATATGTAGCAAATATGTTTTGTGAATGAGCTTGTATCTAGTCAAAGTATCATGATATCTTGAAAATCTCTTGCTAGAGGAGGAGTGTTGACTGCCCAGTGTGGGCATGGATAGGGAATGAATATCCTGGCGGTTGTATCCATAATTGAAACGCACTGTGCCTCATCTCCAGACCAGCCGTTACAGCCGTGCCAATCTCCTTCCTGTCCACTGCACAATAGCTTGTTGACTCTGCCTACTCTTTGGTCAGTTTCCCAGATACCCTTGTCTCTTCATTCTTAGTACATCACATTATTACTCAGACCTCTTCCCTGGGCCCCTGGCAGCTTTAGGTACCTCATTCAGCCCAACTGTTTTCCTGTGTTCTTGAGCAGTGAGGTTATAATTTCACAACCTTGGATATACACTGCATGAAGTAAAATGTTTATTAAATCAGATGAATTAACATTTTTAGGAAGTTCATAATTGATGGAGACAAATTACATATGTACGATACATCAACACACACACAGAATGTGCACATTCAGGAGAGATTAATAGTGTATATGTCTATTAGACATAAAGCAGCTGTAGCCTATGAAGAAAGGACAGAAGAAACACGGACGGACAGGAACTAGAGTCAACAAAGAAGAAAAGCAAAGATACCCACATACATCTTACTTATAATGCAAAGCTCGTCACTGTTGGATAACATCACAAATCCCCCAGCTAAAATCCCCAATTGTTCTGTCCCTAAAGATATCTTTCTGATTCTCAATCCCAGGCCAGGTGGGGCTCCATTTAACTCTCTTTTGTTTAATCCACTTTCAATCACTCTTAGGAAGTTTCACTTTGCTCAACAAGCTCAAGATTGATCACCTCTGACTTTATCTGTTTATATTAGGAGTGTCTGGTTGAAGATAGAATCGCAGATGCCCATTATTACCAGTATTATAACAATAAAGAGAAGCAATAGTAAATAAAGGAAACCCAGAGCCAGATTATGGGGGTTTAAATCTGTTTTTCCACTTTTGTGATGTTCGACCTTCAGCAAATTATCTACCTTCTCTGTGCCTCCATTTCCCTATTCATAAAATGGAAACAATGAAAGTATCTACCTCCTAGGGTTTTTGTGAGAGTTAAATGGGTTGATACACATAAAGTACTTGGACCTGCCCTGGCAATATTTAGACCTCTGTGAATGGTAACCTGTATTACTGCTTTTCTCTTCAGTTAGGAATGACTAAATGTTGCAGCAAACTGCACATTCTGTTGACCCTTCCTGGTCACTGCTCACCCATCCCAAGCCTGTGTGATGGAATGTTCAACTCTGAAACGGCATCTAAGTGGCCAGGAAGGAAGGCTGGAGGGAAATGTATAGACCAGCTGATCTCTATTTTAGGTTGAAGGTCCAGGCATTTCCTCCCCTTTCTCTACCTGTGAGAGGAGCCAACCAGAGCTGGCCAAGCCATGATGCAGTCCCTCCTGCGGCCATTTCCTTCCAGCCTCTATTCATCTTTTACCACTCTCTAGCCAGCAGAAGCTGGTGGGTCTTGTGGTTACCACTCTTGTTTGTTGCCCCACATCCCAGCTTCATTTTCTCAGGATCACTGCCAGACAATAAGGAAAGTTTGGGGCCTGAAAAAATCTGCCCCAAGCCTGCGTGGAGCAAAATACCCTCAGACATTATACCCGCAGAAAGTTCCTCAAAATTATGTGACATTTTTCAGCTGATTGAACTTCCCTAACCTGACTTCCTGGAAAAGCCAAGAATTCAGAGAAAATGTAGGGCACTGACAAACCAACGAAGAGGTCAGTAAATTCTCCCGGAGTACCCTGTCAGTACTGAAAAATGTTGTGTGAAACCTGTGGGCAGGGATAACCTCCAAATATTTGCCCTCCCACAAACTGTCCATAGGCGTAGCTGCCCTCCCATAGCTAGGTCCCAAATTGTTACAAAAGCCATATCCATGTAGATCCTGCCAAACTAGCTAACTGGCCAATCTGTTTTCCCACAATGTGAGTTACCTCACTGGGACGTGTGTCCTCAGGTATATGCACTTTGATTCAGTTACAGCAAGTTACCCCAAGGAAATAATCAGACAAGGGCATAGAGCTGATTGTGAAGGGTCATTCATGGTGCCGATGGTTTTGTAATATCAACACTTACAAATTAGAAGCAACCTAAATTGCCATCTAGGGGATGGCTTAAACAAATTATGGTATACCCATACAATAAAATACTTATCAGTCTTTACAAATAATCATGGGGTCTGTAATTACCAACATGGAAAAATGCCCATGATACCCTTGAAAAGTGATAAAACAGTTCAATGAATTACATTCTGATATAATGGTACTTATTAAAATTGCATTTATCAATGAGAACACTTGGACACAGCGTGGGGGAACATCACACACCGGGGCCTGTCATGGGGTAGGGGGAGGGGGGAGGGATAGCATTAGGAGATATACCTAATGTAAATGACGAGTTAATGGGTACAGCACACCAACATGGCACATGTATACATATGTAACAAACCTGCATGTTATGCACACGTACCCTAGAACTTAAAGTATAATAATAATAATAAAATAACTAAATAAATAAAATTGCATTCATATGAATGGTACCTATTAAAATTGCACTGATCTTCAATTTTAACAAGTACCATTACATCAGAATGTGTCCAGGGATCTATAGAGAATTATGTTCACAAAAATACTGACAGCAATTGTCTCTGTGGTTATGTGGGTAATATTTACTTTTTTTTTTTTTTTTTACATTTTTTGGTATTTAAAAAATACTTAGCAATGATACAAGGTGCTATCTGAAAAAAACTAAACTTTTTAAAATAAAATTTGAAGGGAAAATGAACTAAGTTAGTAATGTTTTGGGAATAAGATTGTGGGTTGGTGGGTTGGCCACACCAAGCAGGTAATAGCATAAGGATAAGATAATTAACATTTATTGGGCACTTATTATATGCCAGCAGCCCCTGTTCTAAGCACTTTCCATGCATCAACTCATTTCATTTGCACAACTCCACAAAGCAAGTCTTCTATGGTGCCCATTTTACAGATAATGCAATGAAACAGGCACCAAGAGAGGAAGCCATGTTTTTGAAGTCTTACGGCTGGTAGGAGGTGAAACAGATTTAGACAGAGGTCTGCCTCCAAAATCTCTGATCGTGACCCCTGTGCTCCCCTGCATAGGGCCAGCTTACCTGCTCCTGACCTGCAGAGGAGGAGGGAAGGTGCTGAGGTCAGAGCAGGAGCGAGGAATGATGGGGGGAGTGGAGAGGGCAGAGGTGGCTGTTGACGGTGGGGAGCAAGACACTGTCCTCTTCCCCCTGCAGTTCCTGAAGGATCTTCATTCTCCCACTGGCCACCTGTTTACCTAACCTCTCTAAAGCCTTAGTTTCCTCTTTTGTAAAGTGAGGGAGCTTTCTCAGGCCATTCACCTTAATTAGTTCCTCTCTATGCCATATACAGTCCTAGAAGCCACTTCTGCTGTAGCACATATACAGCCACCACCATCATCACCAGCATCCCACTTCTGGCTGAGAGACACAGGCTCCAGTGTCTCCCAGTGTGCAAGCTGTCAGAGCAGGCTGGAAGAGGAGTGGGCATTCTGTCTCTACTGTAGAATGACCACCCCAAAGGATAATTCTGCTCACTTATTATTCTCCTCACTGGACAGGAGCCCCTGGAAGCAGAGACAATATCTGATGCACCTCTGCATTCCCACTACCTAGAACATAAAGTCGCTCAATAAATAAACATCCCTGTTGAATGAATAACTGGAAAGTACAGCCATGTGGTCTTATGATTCTAGAGTAACAAGTAGGAAAAGCGACTCTTGCATATTAATTTCTTTATTTTTTGTTTCTGTTTTCTACCTTATCTGGCACAGAGTTCAGAGTAAGTACAGTCATTAAAGAAGTCACTGATTTTTAACATGCCACTTAAGCAAAAGGAGCAAGAAGGCCTTACTAGAAATTCTGGGCTTTTTTTTTTTTTTTTTTTTTGAGACAGGGTTTCACTCCTGTTTCCCAGGCTGGAGTGCAATGGTGCGATCTTGGCTCACTGCAGCCTACCAGGCTCAATAAATTCTCCTGCCTCAGCCTCCCAAGTAGCTGGGACTATAGGCACATGCCACCACACCCAGCTAATTTTTGTATTTTTTGTAGAGATAGGGTTTCACCATGTTTCCCAGGCTGGTCTTGAATTCCTGAGCTCAAATGATCTGGCCACCTTGGCCACCCAAAATGCTGGGATTACAGGTGTGAGCCACCACACCCAGCCAAATTCTGGGCTTTCTATATAAATTATAAAATGTCATTTACAAAACTCTGTTCAGACATTTTATCACCAAGGCAGAGAAAGTGGTTAAATCACAGAGCTAGTAAGTAGTAGCACCAAATCCAGCTTCTCTGCCCTTGGTGTCAACTGCTCTTTCTGCTTTCCACATAGCTCCATCTCTCCAGCCAATCACAATGGTTTCTAAAAGTGGACCTGCCTTTCCAGTTATTCATTCAACAGAGGATGTTTATTTATTGAGCAACTTTATGTTCCAGGTAGTGGGAATGCAGAGGTGCATCAGATATTGTCTCTGCTTCCAGTGTCTACCATCCAGTGAGGAGAATAACAAGTGAGCAGAATTATCCCTTATGGTGGTCTTTCTACAGCAGAGACCTGCCTTAATTCTGTTGACTTAGGTGAGATCAACTTACATCTGCATGCTTCCATTTTCCTCCCCCATGGTAGATTGAGAATCATGGTATCAGCTCTTCTTAGTGAAAGAAAATCTAAGAAACATAGACAGATGTCCACATCTTAAAGTAGCTGAAGTTTGTCTTTGGGTTCTCACCTTCCTTTTCTCCCTCTTGCTTATTTCCCTTCAAGGATTGCTGCCATCAGTGTCATCAAGCCCAAGGATTCTCTAATGCTGATCCACCAATTAGAGCATGGCTGGTTACCACAGAACCACTGACGAGTTTCAAAAAATGCAGATTCCTGGACCCCACCCTGGAGATTTTGAATCAGGAGGTCTTGGGTAGTGCCCAGGCACCCCTATGTTTCACGTTCCCCAGGGGATTCTAACCTGCAGCCATATTGGGGAACCACTGACCTAACCCCAAAATATGAGTCAGCTGTCTCTTGACTATATTGAAAGTGATGAATCATCATTTCACTTTAAAAAGAAAAAAATATGAGCTGAAACCAAAGTCATTGTGAGAACCTCTCATTTCCTTTACCTGAGTTTGAGTTCAGATTTCCTTTACTTGAGTTTGAGTTTAGAAGTCTTCTATACTTGGTCAAAGCATTCTATGGAGATTCCCCAGGTCTTAAGGCAAACAGACTTAAGACCTGTCCTCAGTTTAGTCCTGGGAAAATGCTGTAGCCCTGACCAGCCCTGGCTGGGGGGTCCCTGGGAAACTGGCTGGCTCTGGAGATCCTTCAGGCCAGAGTTGCTAGGGACCACACTGGGTTCATCTTATACCATGCCTAGGTGCTGGGGTCCAATAGTCTTGTCTCCTCTGGCTTCCCAGAGCCAGAACTAGGAAGACGAGAAGGCTTTGGGATATGGCTGGCTTCCAGAGACTGAATCAGCTACTCAGATTCTCATGACTGAGAATGTGGATATGCCTGACACAGAAGGGTCAGGAGGCTGCTAGAATCCATGACGGGCCAGGAGTAGCTGAGGCAGCAGAAACTCTGAGAAAGCAGAAGCCACCAGAAAGAGAAAAGAAGTTCAGAGTAGAGGGAAAGACTGAGGAAACCAGCAGTGCAAGTTGAACAGATGAGATGTACAGAGAGAAGCAGAGATGAGCTGAGGGAGAGAGACTCCATGAACCATGAGAGGTGGGCAAAGAAAGCAGCCAGTCCTGAGGTTACCTTGTTTCTGACAGTTTGGATCCTGCCCATCCTTATATCACCAATTCAATTGAGGAGACTTGACCAAATGTTTTATTTTTCTAATAACTGTTGCCAGTAGTATTCTGGGAAACCCTTCTAGCCTGTTAGGCACTGAGTGACCCTCATCATATCTCAGTGCAATTTCATAATTTGTAGATCACTTATTATGACTCAGTCTAGTCCCATGTTTTCCAATAGCTTTTGATATCTGATTCATATACCATGCAATTCACTCATTTAGAGCAGGAGTTCCCAAACCCTGGACTGTGAACCAGTACCCATCCATGGCCTGTTAGGAACTGGGCCACACAGCAGGAGGTGAGCATCCAGCAAACGAGCATTACCACCTGAGCTCTACCTCCTGTCAGATCATTGGCAGCATTAGATTCTCACAGCAGCACAAACCCTATTGTAAACTGCACATGCGAGGGATCTAGGTTGCTCTTCTTATGAGAATCTAACTAATGCCTGATGATCTGAGGTGGAACAGTTTCATCCTGAAACCATTTCCTCCACCCTCCCCACTATGTGTGGAAAAATTGTCTTCGATGAAACTGGTTCCTGGTGCCAAAAACGTTGGGGATTGCTGATTTAGAGCATACCTTTCAGTGGTTTTTAGTATATGCACAGAGTTGTGCACCAACACTATAATTAATTTTGAAACATTTTCATCATCCCGAAATGAAATCCCATACCTCTAGCAGTCACCCCCTAGTTCCCCTCATTCCTCCCAGTCTTAAGCAACCAGTAATTATTTCCTGCCTCTATGGATTTGCCTATTCTGGACATTCGTGTAAATGGAATCATACAATATGTACAATCTTTTGTGACAGGCTTCTTTCACATAGCATGTTTTCAAGGTTCACACACACTGTATCATGTATCAGGACTGCCTTCCTTTCTAAAGCTGAGATATATTCCATTGTATGGACATACTGTTTTTTATTGTCTCATTCATCAGTCTCTGGACATCTAGGTTGTTTCCAATTTTTTGATATTAAAAATAATGCTTCTATGAACATTTATGCAGACATTTTTGTGTGTACATTTCATTTCTTTTGAAATACACCTAGGAGTAGAACAACGGGTCACTATGTTCAATATTTTGAGGAACTGACAGAGTTCATCTCATTTAAAATTCCAATCCCATATCTCTCCTCCCAGAACAGGCAAAACTTATGACCCTGCAATCTTTGAGTTGGGCAGAGAAATGGCTCAAGTCTCAGGCGGTTGCAGTCTAAGGGTAGTGGCCTCTGATAATGGCTGAGGCCTCCCATATCTTCGGCTTCCTTCCCTTCTGCATCATTGGAAGCCATAGTAACTGCTTGGGTTTTTGTTAATCCCTGAGGACTCAGGGGCCTGGGAATTGAATGATACCCCCATATTCTTCATTCCTGAAAATAAGTCTTCAGTCATTTTCACTCCCCAGGCATGGGACACCCAGTGAACCTCCCACTTTCAGAAACTTCAGGCAAGAAGGAGGTATTAATCTCTATACAAGGCACTCTCAAACTTTGGAGATATGTGTTTAGCACCCCTTTTCTCTCCCCAAGAATGAGAGGAGACTCGGATAGTATACATCCACTCTAGGCTCTCAGAACCTTCTCTCTGTCTCTTAGTCTCCTTCTTACTTGTCTTTGTTAAAGGCAAGTGGGCCTTAACAAGAGGAGGAGTTTAATTTCTCTCCTCTCTCTCTTCTCTCCCCTCGTTTCCTGCCCCCAACCCTGTACCTGAAAGATTCATCAAAGGAATTAGGCCTGACTTAATTTTTTTTACCATATTAACAAAAGGATCTTTCTTTTTGAAAAATTTATTTTTATTATTTTTAAAGACAGAGTCTTGCTCTGTCACCCTGGCTGGAGTGCAGTAGTGGAATCATAGTTCACTGCAGCCTCAAACTCCTGAACTAAAATGATCCTCACACCTCAGCCTTTCAAGTAGCTGGGACTGTAGGTGTGTGCCACCACTCCTGGCTTTTTAATTATTTATTTAAATTGACACATAAATGTATATATTTATGGAGTAGAGTATGCTATTTCAACACATGTATATGATATATTATAATTAAATCATGGTAATTAGCATATCTGTCATCTCAAACATTTATTTCTTTGTGTTGGAAACATTCAAAATCCTCTCTTCTAGCTGTTTGAAAATATAGAATAAATTGCTGCTAACCATAGTCACCCTACAGTACTATAGAGGCCTTACTTAAATTTGACCTTTGTGAGTTCAGTAACTTTTCCTCAACAAGAAGCCATCTACCCAGTTATTTCTTCACTATTCTGTAACATGGGGCAGAAAAAATACTTAATCAGTGCCCCACATCAACCTGTTACACTTATAATAAATCTCTTTTTATTTTGAAAAGTTCTTTTCTGTAAATGAGCCAAACCTAGGCGTCTCTCCTTCTAAGAACAAACAAGTATCTCAGTTGCTCTGGCCAGAACTTCCATTCACACCTATCCTTCTCTTACTTTGAGAAGAGGCCTTTCTTAGCACACAGAGATGAGGTGGGATAGCAAGCCAAGTGTGGACCTTGAGTATGATGACCAGTGACTGACCTCCAGTCCCTGGCTGACCATGATACAAGGGAGGCCAATTTTCGGGCTGGTCCCCATGTGGTCTCCTTCTTCCTCCTCTTTTCCCCCAGCTGCTCATGACCTGCCTGCCCCACCCTATGAAACCCTTGTTCCCATTTTCTTTTTTATTTGAGACAGAGTCTCGCTCTGTTATTGAGGCTGGAGTGCAGTGGCACGATCTCAGGTCACTGCAACCTCCGCCTCCTGGGTTCAAGCAATTCTCCTGCCTCAGCCTCCCAAGTAGCTGGGATTACAGGCACCTGCCACCATGTCTGGCTAAGTTTTGTATTTTTTAGTAGGGACAGGGTTTCATCATGTTGGCCAGGCTGGTCTCGAACTCCTGACCTCAGGTGATCTGCCCGCCTTGGCCTCCCAAAGTGCTGGGATTACAGGCGTCAGCCACCGTGCCCAGCCCCCATCCCCATTTTCAAGAGATTAAGCTGGTCTTCACCTGCTTGCTTCACATGCCAGATAAACTCACAGCAGATCCCTGCACCCTGACTTTGGAAACATTGCTAAAGCAGGTTCTAGATAAACTGCCTCCTCAGTTCTCACCCCTTCCTTAGCTCTTGCTCTTTGCCTGTTTCCCCAAAATTCAAGTGCATTTCTTTCTCATCCTCAGGCTGTAGTTTTTTCCCTTATAAAACCAAGAAGAGTGGGAAATACTGGACTTATTTTTTTGCACCTGAAAGCATTAACATAGATTTAGCACCTGCTGTATGACAAGCACTGTTCTAGGTGATTTACATGAATATTTACATCATGTCACATTACAATATATTACATTACATCGCATCACATCACTTACATTGTATTGCATCATATTATATTGCATTGAACTACATTTACATTACACTGCATTTGGAGGAAAATATCTTGGAAGGAAAGGACAGAAATGGTTGTAGCATTTCTTACCTACTGTGCCCTACATTCACAGGGTGATCTTGGTTAAGCTCTGCAATCTCTCTTTGTATTAACTTTTCCTTCTATAAGATTGAAGGGGCCTCATAGATTGGCTGGTGAGATAATTATTAAACTTATTATATTCTTATTATAGTCTAATAGTTTATGACCAAAATTCTAATTTTCTATTTCCAAGTGTCAATGCAATGTCGAAGCAGGTGTCTAATTCTACACACAGACACACACACACACAATTTAGCTATGCCTCTCAGGAATCTTCTATTAAAAAGAGAACAAAGCTAAATTAAATATATTGCTGGCCAGGCATGGTGGCTGACACCCGTAATCCCAACAATTTGGGAGGCTGAGGTGGATGAATCACTTGAGCTCAGGAGTACGAGACTGTTAGGTTTTGAAGGGAAGGCAAGACTTAAAGAAAGACACACACACACATAAGAGGGAAGTTCAACAACAAATGCAGGCTTTATATCCAGCATAAAACCTGGAGAAGTCAGGGACCAGCCTAATGCCAGTGCCCGCTGCTGCTTACAGGCTGGGGCAATTTATAGGTACGGGCAGGAGGGGTCTGGGCAGTATGGCTTGCTGCCTGGCAGGAAATTGATAAGATGGTCCCATGATGAGGCAGTTCTGGTCCTTGTTCAGGTGGGATGTCATCATGGTGTTCCTTGGACCTTTGCCCAGAAGGTCTTTGCCTTCTAGTTTAGTATAAAAAGGAAGAGGGGCATTGATAATTATCTGGCTGCTTCCTGCTAAAGAGGGCACTGCACTCAGGTTTTGGGTCTTGAAGCAGTGGGTGTCCGACTTCAGAGTTGTTTTCCTGGAGGTGCTGATACCCAACTTGGCAGAGAAGAATGGTGTCAGTGTGTTTCTATATAGCTGCCTGGTCAAGGGAGTTTGGCCTTTGAGAGATAAAGCGGGATACGAAGGTGAGTACACCTGGGCCAATTTTAGTATTATGAGGGAGAAAATTAGGGGTCCTAAGACAGGGGTTACCCAAGGTATCCACTTTAGGAGGATGACCCCTGCCAACAGTGAATGACTTGATGTTGGATTTGTGCAGCCCTGTTATGGAGCTCAGGTGCAGCCTGTGGGTTGCGCTGTGAACAATGCCGGATTCATTAACATAAAAACAGCATTCTTCTTGGAGATATATACATGTGCCCCAAGACAAGAATGTTAGTCCAAACTGCACCATTTTGTAAGCTCCCTGCTATTGTGCAGACCTTGGTAAAAGTGAAACATTTCACGGGTTTTTGGGCCATGAGAAACATCCTGCTAACCACTTGACCACAAGGCCCACAAAGGTCCAACTAAAGAAATATCCGTATCATATCTTTCTGGGCAAAGTTCCAAGGAACACCATGATGACATCCTGCCTGAACAAGAACCAGAACCGCCTCATCATGGGAACATCTTATCAATATCCTACAGGGCAGCAAGCCATACTGCCCAGACCCCTCCCAGCCATACCTATAAATAACCCCAGCCTGTAAGCGGCGGCAGGCAATGGCATTAGGCTCGTCCCTGACTTCCATGGTGTGCATATTTCTTTAACCCTCACCTTCCCTTCAAAACCCAACAGAGATCAGCCTGGACAATATGGCAAAACGCCATCTCTGCAAAAAAATACAAAAATTAGCTGGGTGTGGTGGCACATGCCTGTGGTTCCATCTACTTGAGAGGCTGAAGTGGTAGGATGGCTTGAGCCCGGCAGGTTGAAGTTGCAGGGAGCCCTGATTATGCCACTGCACTCCAGCCTGAGTGACAGAGTCAGACCCTGTCTCAAATAAATAAATCAATATAAATAAATAAATAAATTAGAAACACATACAGCCCTTTGTTGATTTCTTTAAATGTTTTCTTCCTGTTATTTTTCAGTAATATAACTATATTCTCCATTATTGCTTTTAAAAAATTATTTCTGTCTTTACAAAAGTAATTTGTGCTCATGGCAGACTATTTAAAAAATAAAATTAAGCCAAAGAAAGAAACTTTAAAATTACCTCCAGGGGAAGGAGGCAAGATAGCTAAATAGATGCAGCCAGGAGAAATATCTCTCACAGAGATCTTACCAGATTTTCAAAGGGAAGGCATCAAGAGTGAACAGAGAGAAGACACAGAGGCTGGGCTGAAGCAGGAGGAAGCTGGGAACCCTGCATGAGGCTACTGCACACTGGGACTTGTTCCTGGACCCCAACAACTCCTGCAGAAGGGATGAGTTGAACAGGCAAGGAGAAATACCCTCTTGCCGTGGGCCTCTGGAATCACAACAGGAGAAGACCCCTCAACCACTGTGGACACTTGAGCTGACAGGGAGAGCTGCTTAGAGAAGTGGTAGGGGCAGAGCACCAGTAGGTTTGGTGCAGGAGTGTTTGCAGTGGAGCACAGCCAGGGATGCCATCTCCCTAGGCTCAACTTGCTCCCATAGGAGACTTTAGCACTGGGGGAAATGTTGGTCCTAAATTCTGCAGGGCGATGTTGCCCATGAGATGGGGCTGGTTTGACTTCAGCACCCTTTGGTCTGCTAGCCTTCCCCAGGGTCCCAGCCTGGTCATGCCTGCTTGCAGTGCAGCCACCAGGTACCTCCTGGGAGCCCACATCATAGCACCTGTGCTGGCAGACCATGCCAGACTGTCAGAGTGCTGCAGCAGAGTAGCCCCCATGGACACACACCAGCCCACCCAGCTCATCCCCTAACTGCAGCCTCCCTGATGCTGCTTTGCCTGCATACACTTGCCTACAGCCACCCTTCACATCACTTTGCCAGTAACGTGCGCACAGGCAGACCTCACCTTCCCTTCCCCACCAGCATATGTGTGAGCATGCACCCTGCCGTGCAACTGCTGCTGGTGTGAGTGTACCCTGCCCCTCCTTCCCCTGCAGCACTGCCCACTGTGATGGCAATGGCATTGTCATCAGAGTGTTGTTGGGCATGGAGCTGCCAGCTCCGCCCCAGCCAGTCCCCAACCCTGCCCCAGCCAGCACCCTGCCCTTGTGTGAACACTGCCTATGGCACAAAACTAGGCACAAAAATAAAACAGGCCTATGGCACAAAACTAGGCACAAAAAAAGTGGCAGGCCACTGCCACCCATGTGAATGTGCACAGGGGGCACACATAGCCCTGCATCTACCAGCATCCTGCTCCCATGTTAAAATACCAACACTGGCACAAACATGTGTACAGTTGCTGGTGAGGGCCCCCCAACCCGCCTAAGTCATGCTGCCACTGCTGCTTCTATGAACACCTGCATGAAGGCTCGCACTCCGGCACCCACTAGCACCCTGTTGCATCCAACAAGTGTGCACCCCACTGCACTGCTGCTGCCACTGTGACTGGCACATGCGACTAAGGATGGATCATGTTTCCACAGCCCTACAAAGCACTTTGGCTGTCACCATGCCTCAGAGAGTTGTGATCAGCAGTCCAGGAGCACCTCAGGCCCCTCCAACATAGCAGGTTTCTAACCTCAAGCAGCCAGAGAACAAGGCCAGGGCCTGATACCAGTGCCCCAGAGTTAGAACACACAGTTTGGGAGTCCTGAGCTGAGACTTGGCCCCCTAAAATCTTCCAGAAATGAAGCCAATCTACTGAATCCACCTTATACCACAATCAAACCCCGAAGTCATTAAATATGATAAAAAGGGGGGGAAAAAAACAGCAACATCAAAGATTGAAGGAACATCATTCTACAAAGATGAGAAAGAACCAAGACAAGAACTCTAAGAACTAAAAAGCCAGATGGTCTTCTTTCCTCCGAACGATCACACTAGTTCTCCAATAAGGGTTCTTAACCAGCTGAGATAGCTGAAATGACAGAAATAGAATTCAGAATATGGATAGGAACAAAGATCATCGCGATTCAGCAGAACACTGAAACCCAATTTAAGGAAGCTAAGAATCACAATAAAACAATATAGGAGCTGACAGACAAAATAGCCAGTATAGAAAAGAATGTAACTGAACTGACAGAGCTGAAAAATATACTGAAAGAATTTCGTAATGCAATTGCAAGTATCAATAGCAGAATAGAACAAGCTGAGGAAAGAATCTCAGAGCTTGAAGACTGACTTTCTGAAATAAGGCAGACAAGAAGACAGTCAGACAAGAATAGAGAAAAAAGAATAAAAAGGAACAAACAAAACCTCCAAGAAAAATGAGATTATGTAAACAGACCAAATCTTTGACTTACTGGTGTCCCTCAAAGAGATGGGGAGAATGGGAGCAACTTGGAAAACACATTCCAGCATATCATTCATAAGAACTTCCCAACCTAGCTAGAGAGGCCGACATTCAAATTCAGGAAATGCAGAGAACCCCCATAAGACACTTCACAAGACTGTCCCCAAGACACATAATTATCAAATTCTCCAAGGTGGAAATGCAAGAAAAAAATGTTAAAGGCAGCTACACAGAAAGGAAAGGTCATCGACAAAGGGAAGCCCATCAGACTAACAGCAGACCTCTCGGCAGAAACCCTACAAGCCAGAAGAGATTGGAGGCCTATATTCAACATTATTAAAGAAAAGAAATTCCAGCCAAGAGTTTCATACCCAGCCAGACTAAGCTTAATAAATGAAGAAGAAATAAGATCCTTTTCAGACAACTAAATGCTAAATACATTACCACCAGGCCTGTCTCACAAGAGCTCCTGAAAGAAGCACTAAATATAATAAGGAAAGACAGTTACTAGCCGCTACAAAAATGCAATTAAGTACACAGACCAGTGATAGTATAAAGAAACCACACAAACAATGCTCCCAATTAAAAGGCAAAGAGTGGCAAGCTGGATAAAAAAGCAAGACCCAATGGCATACTGTCTTCAAGGGACTCATATCACACGCAGTAACACACATAGGCTCAAAATAAAGGGATGGAAAAATATCTACCAAGAAAATAGAAAACAGAAAAAAGCAGGGGTTGCAATCCTAATTTCAGACAAAACAGACTTTAAACCAACAAAGACCAAAAAAGACCAAGAAGGGCATTACATAATGATAAAGAGTTCAACAAGAAGATATAACTATCCTAAATATACATGCACCCAACACAGGAGCACTCAGATTCATAAAGCAAGGTCTTAGAGACCTTCAAAGACACTCAGACTCCCATACAACAATAGGGGGAGACTTCAACACCCCACTGACACTATTAGACAGATCATCAAGTCAGACTGATGGATTCGCCGTCAAATTCTACCAGATGTACAAAGAAGAGCTGATACCATTCTTAGAGAAATTATTCCAAAAAAATTGAGGAGAAGGGGCTCCTCCCCAAGTCTATGAGGCCAGCATAATCCTGATACCAAAACCTGGAAGAGACACAACAACAACAAAAAACTTCAGGCCAATATCCTTGATGAACATTGATGCAAGAATCCTTAACAAAATACTAACACACTGAACCCAGCAGCACATCGAAAAGCTAATCCACCATCTAGTAGGCTTTATCCCCAGGAGGCAAGGTTGGTTCAACATAGCCAAATCAATAAATGTGATTAATTACATAAACAGGACTAAAGACAAAAACCACATGATTATCTCATGATTATCTCAATAGATGTAGAAAGGCTTTTTATAAAATTCAACATTTCTTTATGTTAAAAATGCTCAACAAACTAGTTATTGAAAGAACATGCCTCAAAATAAGAGCCAACTATGACAAACTCACAGCGAACATCATATTGAATAGGCAAAGGCTGGAAGCATTTCCCTTGAAAATCAGCACAAGACAAAGATGCCCTCTCTCACCACTCCTATTCAACACAGTATTGGAAGTCCTGGCCAGAGCAATCAGGCAAGAGAAAGAAAGAAAAGGCATCCAAATAGGAAGAGGGGAAGTTAAACCATCCCTCTCTGCAGATGATATGATTCTATATCTAGAAAACCCCCAAGTCTCAGCCCAAATGCTCCTTAAGCTGATAAACAACTTCAGCAAAGTTCCAGGATACAAAATAAATGTACAAAAATCACTAGCATTCCTATATACCAGCAACGGCCAAGCTGAGAGCCAAACCAGGAACACATTTCCATTTGCAATTTCCACAAAAAAACAAAATACCTAGGAACACAGCTAAACAGGGAGGTGAAAGAGTTCTACAATGAGAATTACAAAATACTGCTCAAAGAAATTAGAGATTACACAAACAAATGGGAAAACATTCCATGCTCATGGATAGGAAGAATCAATATCATTAAAACGACCATACTACCCAAAGCAATTTATAGATTCAATGCTGTTTCTACCAAACTACCAGTGATATTCTTCACTGAACTAGAAAAAAATATTTTTAAATTTATATGGAACCAACAAAGAGCCCAAATAGCCAAGGCAATCAAAGCAAAAATAACAAAGCCAGACTATACTACAGGGGTACAGTAACAAAAACACCATGGTTCTGGTACAAAAACAGACACATAGACCAATAGAACAGAATAGAGAACCCAGAAATAAGGCTGCACACCTACAACTATCTGATCTTTGACAAAGTTGACAAAAATAAGCAATAGAGAAAGGACTTCCTACTCAATAACGGGTGCTGGGATAACTGGCTAGCCATATACAGAAGATGGAAACTAGACTCCTTCCTTATACCAGATACAAAAATCAACTCAAGATGGATTAACAACTTAAATGTAAAACCTGAAACTATAAAAAAAAACCCTGGAAGACAACATAAGCAATACCATTCTGGACACAGAAGTGAGCGAAGATATCATGACAAAGACACCAAAAGCAATTGCAACAAAAGCAAAAAATGACAAATGAGATCTAATTAAACTAAAGAGCTTCTATGCAGCAACAGAAACTATCAACAAAGTAAACACACAGTCTACAGAATGGGAGAAAATTTTTGCAAACTATGCATCTAACAAAGGTCTAATATCCAGTATCTATAGGGAACTTAAACAAATTTACAAGAAAAAAACAAACAACCCAATTAAAAAGTGAGCAAAGGACATGAACAGGTGTTTTTCAAAAGAAGACATATATGTGGCAAACAAGCATATAAAAAGCTCAATATTACTGATCATTAAAGAAATGCAAATCAAAATCACAATGAGAGTTCATCTCACACCAGTCAGAATGGCTATTATTAAAAAGTTAATAAGTTGGCCGGGCATGGTGGCTCACGCCTGTAATCCCAGCACTTTGGGAGGCCAAGGCCAGGTGAATCACAAGGTCAGGAGATCCAGACCATCCAGGCTAACATGGTGAAACCCCATCTCCACTAAAAATACAAAAAAATTTGCCAGGCATGGTGGCGGGCGCCTATAGTCCCAGCTACTAGGGAGGCAGAGGCAGGAGAATAGCATGAACCCAGGAGGTGGAGCTTGCAGTGAGCTGAGATAGCACCACTGCACTAGGTGACAGAGTGAGACTCCATCTCAAAAAAAAAAAGTTAATAAATAGCATGCTGACAAGGTCGTGGAGAAAAGGGAATGCTTATACACTATCGGTAGAGTGTAAATTAGTTCAACCATTGTGGAAACAGTGTGGCAATTCCTCAAAGAGCTAAAAACAGAACTACCATTCAATCTAGCAATCCCATTACTGAGTATATACCCAAAGGAATGTAAATCATTCTATCACAAAGAAACATGCACACACATGTTCATCATAGCACTATTCACAATAGCAAAGACATGGAATCTACCTAAATGCCCATCAATGACAGACTAGATAAAGAAAATGTGGTACAAATACACCATGGAATACTATACAGCTATAAAAAAGAGCATGTCCTTTGCAGGAACATGGATGGAGCTGGAAGCCATTATCCTTAGCAAATTAATGCAGGAACAGAAAACCAAATACTGCATGTTTTCACATATAAGTGGGAGCTAAGTGATAAGAACACATGGACACAAAGAGGGAAACAACACACACTGGAGCCTATCCGAGGATGGAGGCCCCGGGGAGGAGGGAGAAGAGAAAAAAAGAAAAGAAAAAAAAATTACTGGGTTCTAGGCTTAGTATCGAGGTGACAAAATAATCTGTATGATAAACCTCCATGGCACGAGTTTACCTATGTAAAATAAAAGTTTAACAAAAAACTAAAAAAGTTACCTGCAAGTCCTCCACCCAGAAATGCCTTTATTAACACTTTGGTTTGTGCCCCTCCATTATTTTCTCTAGATATACAGATTTATGAGGCAGGCTAATGTGCTGAGATACTAGCTTGAGTTTTATTTGGCCTTGTTGTGAAAATACCTGGGCCTTCCTTTGCTTCAGGATGCCCTAAACTGTGGAGAAACAGAGCTGAACTGACCAAAGGAAAGTGTGAAGAGGAGAGGCAGGCCAAGTCTGGAGAAAGGCTACCCAAGAGAGTGGAAAGGAAATGGTGGTGAGTGCACCTCACTCCTAAAGGAGGACAGGAACTCTGGCAGGTGAGGTGTGGTTTCCATAGATACTAAAACTCAAAGTCACACAAGGGACATATGTCCATTCCTCAGTCAGTCACTGTCGCCAGGAACAGAGGGTGAGTAAGAGAATGGCAACTCCTAAAGAAACCACAAGCCTGGAGCCATAGGTGTAGAAGCAGGTCCCCAGAAGAAGCATGGGTCGCACAGTCACAGTCCCAACTCTTGCAGTCTAGGCAGCCACTCCCATTTATAGGTACTACACAGATTTGTAGTACTTCTTAAAGTACTTCTTGTTCAAGGGATGGAGCGAAAAGAGGATGCAGGACAAGGAGGAAGAAAGGAGAGCCTTGCTTTTGCAGAAGAAACAAGGAGGCAGGGAAGGCTCTAAGCCCAGGCAAGGAGAGATGTTGTCTTAAAAAATCCTCTGAGTGTTCAGCCCCACATCTCTGCTCATCCTACCCCTACAAGCACAAGGAAAAGGGTGGAAGGCAGCAGGAGAAGGATTGATCATTCAGGCCTATATTCAAGTTGGCCTTTTCTTGCCATGTGGTTTTAATCTCACCAATCACAAGCCTCAGGGTATAGTGGGGCCACTGAGGTCAGAGTTCAAATTCAGCCATGCAACTAAGGCAACTTTGCTTGATCTTGGTCCTGTTTTCTCATGTGTAAAATGGGTCTAACTCTAAACCACATATTGCACTGAGAATGAAATGAGGCACTATGAAATGAAGTGAGGTTGGTTGAATAATGTTCCCCCCAAATTCGTGTTTACTGAGGACCTCAGAATGTGACTTTATTTGGAAATAGGGTCTATGCAGATGTAGTCTAAATGAGGTCATACTGCATTAGGGTGGGCACTAATCCAACAGATGGTATCCTCATAAGAGGAGAGGAATATAGAGATACACACAGAAAAGAATGTTATTTGAATATGGAGGCAGAGATTGGAGTGATGCAACTGTAAGTCAGGGAGTGCCAAGGACTTGAGGTCATGTGTTACAGAAGCCCTAGGAAATGAGTAAATTTCCTGGCACAGCACTAAGGCATGCTGATATTCTTCATTCTGTCCCTTTCCCCTATTCCTAAATGTGCTCCAGGGACACTGGTAAGCTGGAGCACATTTAGGAACAGGGGAAAGAGAGGGAATTAAAAGGTGCTAAAAACTCTCAAGGGATGTTAAAAAAAAAAAAAAAACTCCCAAAAAACTATGTATTGAAGGAACATACCTCAAAATAGTAAGAGCCATCTATGATGAACCCACGGCCAACATCTCACTGAAGGGGCAAAAGCTGGAAGCATGCCCCTTGAAAACCGGTACAAGACAAAGCTGCCCTCTCTACCACTCCTATTCAACATACTATTGGAAGTCCTGGCCAGAGCAATCAGGCGAGAGAAAGAAAGAAAAGGCATCCAAGAAGGAAGAGAAGAGGTCAAACTACCCATGTTTGCAGATGACATAATTTTATATCTAGAAAATCCTATAGTCTCAGCCCAAAAGCTCCTTCAGCTGATAAACTTCAGCAAAATTTCAAGATCCCACATGAACATACAAAAATCACTAGTATTGCTAAACACCAACCATAGCTAAGCCGAGAGCCAAATCAGAAATGCAATCCCATTCAAGACAAACTGCTAAAAGCAAAACCAAAACTTTCCAAATAAGCCAGGCTTTCGTCAGTTCCTCAGAACTAGTTCTGGTTTGACTCACTCTCATGTTATGGTAAACTTTAAACTGAATGAACAATTTTTCTTCTCTCAGTGAATATATCTTAACGCCAAATTCTGAGTGCTTTTTTGTCACCCATCCTCATATGTCCCAGCTAGAAAGAATCCTGGGTTGGGAGCTACTGCATGTTGATGGTTTCGTTTTCCTTTTGGCTGTTCATTTTGGTGGCTACTACAAGGAAATCTAACGCAAACAGCAACTGTTTTTTGTTGTTTTCTTTTACATCTTTACCTGTGGAGCTGCGACAAGTCCTCATGTGAGTAACGAGTGGGTTGAGATACTCTCATATGTTTATGTTGTGGACCATGATGAGGCTGCCAGGGTGAGGAAAGGGTGGCCTACCTTCTCTCCACACCATTTGAGGCAAGAGACATTCTGCCTCAGAAATTGTGCTGAGGGGCACAAATAAGCTAATGTCCTCCTGCCCCCAGATTTCTCTCACTTGTCCCTATGCATATTATTCTTGTTGCTCACTTTTATAAGGTGAGATATTTTCTGCATCAAATAGGTGCACTGTAAAATAATTTAACTATTCTTAAGACTGTCTCTCAGCTTAGAGTTTTCAGAGGCTTAATGGTGAAGAACTTAAAAATCTGTTTTCCTATGACTGACATCTGTTTGTGATTATCCATTTAGCAGACAGTGATCACTCCAGGCTGGTCTTTGTTTACAAGCTATGCCTAAGAGTCAGCTGTTGGTGCGGGGGTGGGGGCGGGGGAACAAAAACAAAAAAACCCAAAACTATTATCTTAATAACTTATAGAGGTAATCATTATTGAACAAAAGCATGATTTGGGGACTATGGAAACGCCTATTTTTTCCATATAAAATAATCAGAGAAAAGGTAGAAAAATTAAAGAGAACTGCAATAATTGCTACTGATTGCTCAGCACCTGGGTGCACTGAGTAGCAGAACAATGACAATGGGTTCATGTGGAGGGGATGGAGGTGGAGAGGCTAAGCTTGAGTGAGATTACCGACTAATCAGGACTTCTAACCCTAAAATACTATGACTCTGAGGGGCAGGGAGTGAGAGACCTAAACTGACAAAATGCAGAGTAAAAATATTCAGTGTGAGCAGTAATGAGACAGTTGTATCAGAGTCAAATACGGAGTTGGCCTGGATGTCCTCCAAGCTCCTTTCCAAGCCTAAGATTCTGTGAGTGGATGAACAATCCTGCTCCTGCTGCTCTTGCCACTGGAACCTGATCTATGTGCCTTCGTTACTTGAGCTCTCCCCATCAGCAGGCTCTTTGTTGTCTGCTGCTTCAGGGTATCTTCTCCCCAGATTTCTCCCGTTTGTGAGCTTTTCCATTGAACTAGAGCTCCTCACAGGCAAGAAGCACACCTTTAAGGTTCTCTGAGTCCCAAGTTGCTAGTGCAGTGCCTGGCAATACACATAGGTGCTTATTGGGTGCTTGCCGAATCGTTGAATGGATTTATTTGATGAAATGTCAGGAGAATCACTAGAAATGAAATGTTTGTGTAATGGAAAGGGGGAAGTTTGAGGTTGATTTGAAAAAGGAGATGGTAGAGATAGTATTATGGGTCATGCTTCAGAGTATATTTGCTTTACAATACATTGGACAGCAACCAATAGATTGTTGTGTGTCATTTTAATTCCACATACTAATGTCCAAATGTGTCATATGTCTTAATTGTTGCATACTTGGGTTACTCTGCAAAGGGGCAACTGCAATATCACTTTCTCATGCCACACCCTGCTCCACTGTAGCTGGGCTTGATAACCTTCAAATCAATCCACAGAAGTCCAGGATAGACAAAGGCATCTGAAAGGTTATCTAGCCCCAGTACCTCTGATGCCTTCCAGCTGTTTCTAACACACCTGTGGGCTGACTTCCAGTTCTTAGTCTTCACAGCTCCCTATGATGAACTGTCCCTGCTTTGAGGGACTTTCCTGCATTGCCTCAGAAGTACTGCTCTGGGGTAGCTTCTGATACCCTTCTGATCACCTTGTCTCTGCCTTCTTCACTGGTCCTCTGTTCATGCTCTCCAAATTTTGGGACATTCCTGAGTTCAGATCTTTTCTTTATAATCTTTCTTTCTTTTTATATTCTCTCCATCAGATGGTTCATTCATTCCTCAATATCAACTAACATTTCCATAATAGAAATAACTTCCTTATCTTTAGCCTTAAATTTTGTCCCAAACTCTGGACCTGTAATTTTTTGGAACACTTATGCCTTGCCCAGACTAAAACTAAACTTACTGTCTTCCCTCTAAAATCAGCTCCCGATCTTCTATTTCTCCCTGCCACCCCTTGCTCCCCCATGGCTCCAATATTGTCTTGCTGGTCTGGCCTTAAAACCACAGTCAATCTTGTTGCTTTTCTCTTTGTCTCCTGTGCATGGCTGATCAGTAGTGAATTGTTTTGCAATTGTCTTATATATTTCTTCTTTCTCTTCCTTGCTTCCTTTTTCTGACCTGAAGTTAGGGCCTTGTTACCAAACATCTAGATGAATACAGTGACTCCCTAATTGAGTGGCTGTCTGCCAATTCCATCCACCCTCAATTCTATACTGAAAAAAAAATTAGATTTAATCTTTTTCAGATACTCCTTTGGTATTGTCACTCTGTTTTTTGAGTGACTGCCACCATCTACCCATTGGCAGCTCTGCCTGGCATTAAGCCCTTGACATTCTCAACCTAAGTGTCCAGCCAAATTACTCTGTTCATTGTCCCCTCAACATGCCTGTGCATTTGCACCTCTGAGACTGCTTCTGAGTCAGCTATGCAGTGCCCTTTAGAATATCTTCAACCCCAAATCCTACCAGTGCTTCAAAGGCCCAGTTCAAATCCTACCCCTCTGGGAAGTCTCCCTTCCTCTAGTCAACTTCTAGGGCTTTTGCAATTTTATCACTTGTTTTATATCAGATTTACTATTTTTCATGTATGAGAGTTTTAACCTTCCAATTATTGTACAATGTCTTTAAGGGCAAGGGCCCTTTCTTAGAGGAAACCCTCTAGGAATTCTCCAATGATGAATTCTTCTATGAATTCTCACAACTTTCTAATATAAAGGCTTATAAAAAGTGGGAACTCGTTGTTTATTGCTTAAAAAATTGAGATTTAATTTGAACTGAAGTGCTCCATTAAATTCAGTAGAATAGCATCTTAAGGCTACTGGTAGTCTATCCATGACACAAATGGTTTAGAGATCAAATAATTACTTACATACCTATGAAAGCAGAGTACTGGCTCTAAGATCCCCCCAAAATCCAAATACCCATTGGGTTTGGCAGGCAACAAAAATAAGTGAATCCAGCTAGGTCTAATACAATGGAGAATGGTAGGACCTGGGGCAAACTCTGCATAACTTGCCCAAAGGCATTCAAATTCAGATTATGTTCAGACATTGCTAATTACAATTACTGTCTTAGACACTTGGCTTCAAAACAGTGGTTAGTTCAGGTATTTCAGATCAATTGGGTATGTATTTATCTAGGTCTTTATGGATAGCCAGGGCTCTACTAGACACTGGGAGAGGGAAGAGGCAAATGGGATAAGACTGTCAGTATTTAGCAAATAATGAAGTATTTTACAAACATGATCCTTTAGGCTGGTTATTACTACACAAAGGAATGATTTGCTAGGATTCTTGAGATATTTTCATAGAATGTCTATGCCTCATTTATTGCACAGACCAGAGAATTCCATAAAAGCACTGACTGTGTCTTATTCACCTTTGTATACTAGAGCTTGGCACATAGTAAATACCAAGTAAATGTTCTGAATAAAAGAAAGAGATAATTAAAGCTTCAGCACCACAATTATTTGTATTTCATCTATCAATTTGGAATAGATCTCCACAGACAGTAGAAACAGCAAGAAACTAGGCCTATAGCAACCAAGAAGTGAAACTGCTAGAACCTACCATCATTTTTGACCCTCTTGCAAATTTTGCTTGAAAAAAATTTCCTCATTTTTCTGTTTACGAACTTATCCCCAGAATTTACAGATGTTTCCTTGATTTCTCTGGAAAGATACAACTTCCTAACGCAATTGTGTAAATTGATACTTTTATGTAGAAATAAGCAGAATAAGCTGGGCAAGGTAGCCCACAACTATAGTCCCAGCTACTTGGGAAGCTGGGGCAGGAGGATCACTTGAAGCCAGAGTTTGCTTGAGGCCAGGAATTTGAGGCTGCAGTGCTCTATGATCACACCTGTAAATAGCCACTACACTCCAGGCTGGGCAATGAGTGAGACCTAGTCTCTAAAGAAAAAAAAAGACAAAATAAGATCAAAATTGAGTATGAACTGATAAATACAAAGCAAACAAGAAATATCCTGAGAGGCACAATAGTTCTGCAGACATTTGCTTGGGAAGCTCAGGGGAGGATTTTTGAAGGAAGTGGCCCTGAGTGAGTCTTAAAAAATGGGTAGATTTTTACCAGGTGAGATCTTATTGAAGTTAGTGAGAGGAGTGGTCATATAGGAATTCATGGGATTTTTAGACCAAAGATTACCACCCTTATAAGTGATAACGACAATGAATGTGAAGAATGTTTACCACTTGCAAAGTATTTTTTACATACCTTGTCCAAGTTCCCACAAGCATTTCTGTTCACTACCTATGGTTTGGTCAAGAGACCCAGATATTTGAGAACTTGTTGATTTCTAGTTTCTAACTCTGCCCAATACTATTAAGATGAAAATGGACAGCCACATAGGAATAGACATCAAGAAATGTATTTACAAAACACAAGTGAATTTTAAAAGGGGAGACTAAAGAGGTGGCATGGTTGTTTGAACATGTTCATTTTGTTTCCTGGAGAAAAGTCAGCACAATGCTCATTCAGCTAAAAAAGTGTTGGTGTTACAGCTCTTTCAGTCCACCATTCGGCAGGTCCTGAGTTCTTGTCCCTTGTCCAGAAAAAATGAGGTATGTGGACAACTGGAGGGTGAGCAAGGCAGAGAGGAGCTTCATTGAGTGACAGAACAACTTTCAGGAGCTTTCAGGAGACCCAAAGTGGCAGGTGGTCCCAACGAGTGTTCAGCTCTCAGCAGAGAGGAGACCCACAATGGATAGCTCCTTACCACAGGCAGGTCATCCCAGAGAGTTGAGGAGACCCGAGCCAGGTAAGGTGACTCACACCTGTAATCCCAGCACTTTGAGAGGCCGAGGCGGGTAGATCACAAGGTCAGGAGTTTGAGACCAGCTTGGCCAAGACAGTGAAACCCTGTCTCTACTAAAAATATGAAAAATTAGCCAGGCGCAGTTGTGCATGCCTGTTGTCCCAGTTACTCAGGAGACTGAGGCAGGAGAATCACTTGAACCCAGGAGGCGAGGTTGCAGTTAGCTGTGATCACACCACTGCACTCCAGCCTGGGTGAGATAGCAAGACTCCATCAGAGGGGGAGGGAGGGAGAGAGAGAGAGAGAGGGAGAGAGAGAGAGAGAGAAAGAGGAGACCTGAAGTAAGCAGCTCCTTCCCACAGCTGGTAGTCCCAGTGTCTGTTCAAGTCTGGCTGAGTCCAGGTTTTTTTGTTTGTTTTGTTTTTTTGAGATGGAGTCTCACTCTGTTACCAGGGCTGAAGTGCAGTGGTGCGATCTCAGCTCACTGCAACCACTGCCTCCTGGATTCAAGCGATTCTCGTGCCTCAGCCTCCCAAGTAGCTGGGATTACAGGCACCCACCACCACACTCAGCTAGTTTTTTGTGTTTTTAGTAGAGACGGGGTTTTGCCATGTTGGCCAGGCCTAGTCTCAAACTCCTGACTTCGTGATTCGCTGGCCTCAGCTTCCCAAAGTGCTGGGATTATACCATGAACCACTGCGCCTGGCCGAGTCCAGGGTTTTTACAGGCTCAGAAGGGAGGAAGCATGTGCTAATTGGCCCATGGGCAGCCATGGAAGGGCCCAGAAAAAGCACTGTAAGTTCTTACCACAGGCTGTGGACTCCACCCACATTTGGCAACCTGGCCCCCAGGCTTTGGGCCATCCCTGGCTCGAAGGTTGGGTTTCACCAGGGACCTAACCCCTTTCTGCCAAGGAAACTGTCTGCCTCTTGCCATCAACATATTGCCCATGACGCTCAGGCTGTTCGTGCCAAGGGGTGCCTGCAGGCCTGCCCTGAGCCACCCTCAGCCCCTGCTCAGCATCCCTCCTGTGCTTGTCAGCACTTAACGTCCAGAAGAGGTCGAGGCAGCAGGGGGCTAGTGTGTCAGCACCACCCTGAGCACCCACATGCCTGGCCGTGTTGTGACAGCACCTAGGCTTGTCTACAACTTTGCTTCACCCAGTAGCAGTCGCCAGGATTGGGGAGAGGCCAGGGAGCGGGAGCAGCCACCTTCAAGCTTGTGGGAGCAGGGGACTTCCTGGGCCCCTGAGAATACAGAGATACCTGGGTCCAGAGCCAGAGCTGGGCAGCTGCAGCGGTGCCTGGGAGCATGGGGCTCCCACCCTGCCAACTCATTAGGGGGTGGGACTCCCACCTGTTCTTGGCTCCCCTGGCCACACCTCCCCTGCTGCAGCTACTCTAAATGGGCAGGTGCTGCCATCACTGTGAGCTATGATTGTGCCACTGACTCCAGCCTGGGCAACAGAGAGAAGCCTATATGGTATATTAGATGGTAATGACTGCTTTGGGGAAGAAAAGATGACTGAGGATTGTTGGGAATGCTGGGGTAGGGTTGGAGTGCTCTTGCAATTTTATATAAGACAGTCTCAGGAGAAAGAACAATGAAAGTGTCCAGGTAGAGACACATGTACACTGGCAGCAAGGTCCTCCCTTAGGGATTGGACCTGTGGAAGAGGCCACACAGGCCTGGAAGCAGGCTTAAGGCCATTCAGACTGGGAATTCCAGTGTTTCAAGGACAGACTGCAATGGATGGCGGTTGGTAGGTCAAAGTCTCCAGATAACACCTCTCAGCCTTGCAAACACCTTACCCTCAGGAAGAAGGATGGGCACAGTGGGGTCCTCTAAAGCATGGGGTCCAAGACAGAGGGCCCTCTTGTCTTGGCTGTTGAAAAAACTGGGTTTTACACTGAGTGAAATGTTGAGCCATCAGAAGGTTTTAAGCAGTTATGGTTTGACTTTTATTTTTTAAAAACCACTCTGGCTGCAGAATCAACTGCAGGAAGGCAAAATTGGAATCAGAATCCAGTTGTCAGACTACTGCAGAAATCACCATGAGAGATGACAATGACTCTGACTGATATGGAAGCAGTGGAGCTGGTGAGAAATGGTCAGATTCTGGATATATTTGAAGGAAGGGCCAATAGGGTTTGTTAATGAATCAGATGTAGAATGAGAAAAGAAAGGACTCAAGATGACTCCAAGGTTCTTGTCCTTCACCTCAATAAGTGGAGGATGCAGCAGAGGAAGGCAAGACTAAAGGTAAAAATAGCAGTAAGAAGGCTCTGCTATGGTATGAGAAGAAATGATAAGAAGCTGAATTAAGATGATGGCAGTGGGGTGGAAGAAAGGAGAGCCATCATGCAAAAAGTATCCAGGAGGGAGAATTAGCAGGAGTAGGGGATGGACCATATTTGTAAGATGAGATATGCGGAGGTCTAAGATGACCCCCAAGATTCTAGCTCAAGGTGGGTGTTGTTACTATTAGCATAATAGGAAAACAAGGCACAAAGATTTTTCAAAATTTGTCCAAGGTGTTAGAGGCTTACAATTTGTAAAACCAGGATTAAACCCAGACGTGTCTGATTTTAGAGCCTGAGCTCTTACCCATTTCATAAACCATATTTTTCCTAGAGGAGGATTAGTAGGAAAGGAAGCTACTTGTTGGAAAGTATCTTTATAACAGTGTCTGTTCCTCAGTTTGCTCAAGGAGAGTGTGCCAGGAAAGTCCCTGTGGAAGGGCAAGGAAGAAGGGGAAGTTAAAGCCAGTGGTGGGTGATCCAGGAGTCTTTTCTGTTGCTAGACCTGTTACCTGCTGTCCTTTCATGCTCTAAAAATAAGAATGCTGGCAAGTGCCAGGCCTGTTCGTGCAGCTTAAGATGATACCTTTCTTGGATATATTTGCATTTTGATAAGGAAAGGTATCTTCAGGTCAAGCTAAGGGATGACATGAGCATTTCCCTGTGGAAAGCACTAAGATCTCCCTTTCTAAAACAAAAGCAAGAATACAGCTCACTGAGGACCTTACATTTCCCTCTAGCTACTGACCTATTTCTCTTCTCCTTTCTATAGCACTCTTCTTGAGAGAGTTGCCTATATTTGTCACCACATCTTTACCCATTCTCTTTTGAACCTATTCAAGCTTTCATCTGTACAAAACTCGCTGATATTGTGATTGTTAGGATCATCCATGACCTCCATACTGCTAAATGCAACTCTCAAGAGTATTTGGCTCTACTGATCACTCCTTTGTAGCCCTGTGTTTTAAAATATAGGTTTTATTATTATTTAGGTATGGTGAGGTCAACATATCAGGAAATGACTGCCATTGAAAAATGTATGTTGTACTCACAGATCCCAAGAGAAGGGAGCACACCATGCCACAAGGGGCCACATGGGGAAGCACCAGGGTCAGCCGGGAGGCGGGTAGGGGGTGGGCAAGATCTTTATTGTGGTTTCAACAGGAAGAAATGTGTGAGGCAGGGTGAGTGGAGTTAGGATTAGCTAATATGAATAATTTCAGCAGTCTCTGGGGCATAGGGGCTCTCCCTAGTCTTCTGGTACTTGGCCCTCCGGTGATTAGGGCAGGTGCATAGTGTTGGGAATGTGAAAGCCTCCAATAAATGAGGCAGTTGTCGGTATGGGCTCTGGAATGGGTTGGTTTGCATTTGAAAGGTGTGCTCCTGAGCAAGTGGTTTACTCTCTCTTAGAGGTTAGAATTGGCTAACCCTGGCAGGGGCAGTCCCTTCAGGGTCAGCAAGGCCCCAAGTGTCAAAGCATCAGAATACAGAAAATAAAATGCATGGATAATACACACTGCCATTTGCCTTTGTATCCTTCCTCTCAGTCTTCTCTGCTGGTGACCTCTCCTCACAAAGATCTATAAATGTTGGAATATCCCATGTCTCAGTCCTTGGGCACTCCCTTTCCTATCTTTCTGTATGTGATGTAATGCAGATATCCATGACTTTAAATCTTTAACATTTCTGCATTGATGACTCCTAAATTTACATCTCTACCCCAACTGCCTACTAAACACCTCCACTTGTATATCTAATAGGCATTTCAAACCAAATCTACACCAAACAACTCTTTTTCCCCTTCCATAATTTGCTTCTCCCTCAGGCTTCTTCATTTTAATAAATAGCATCTCCATTGCCCTAGTGATTCAAGCCCCAAACTTAGGAATTTTCCCAATTTCTCTATTTTTTTCAAACTATATATCCAGCCTGTCAGCAGTTCCTTCAGGTCTTTTTTCAAACTATAGAAAGCCTAAATAAAGGAAAGATATACTGTATTCATGAATTGGAAGACTAAATATTATGTAGCTGGCTGTATTCCCCCAAATTGATCTATGGATTCAATGCAATCCCTACCAAAATTCCAGCTTCCTTTGTCTGAGAAATGAGCAAGTTGACCCTAAAATTCATTTGAAAATGTAAGGAAGCCAGAATAGCCCCCTAAAAAAAATCTTGAAAAAGACGAACAAAGTTGGAAGACTCACACTTTCCAATTTCAAAACTTACTACAAAACTACAGTAATCAACACTGTGTGGTACTGACATAGGATAGACATATAGTTCAATAAAATAGAATCAAGAGTCCAGAACTATGTCCTTATATATATGATCAATTAATGTTTTGCAAGGGTGCCAAGACAGTTCAATAAGGAAAGAATAATTTAATCAACAAATTGTACAGGCACAACTGCATGCCCATGATCAATAGAACAAATTTGGAACTAAAGTTCTTATATTTAGGTTTTTGATCCATTTTGTTTAACTTTTGTTTATGGTAAGGCTCCAAATTTGTTCTTTTGCATGTGGACATCCAGTTGTACAGTTGCTCCATTTATGTTTATCTTAGCAGAAAATACAGATGTAAATCTTGTGACTTTGACTAGGCCATGGTTTCTTAGATGTGACATCTAAAGCACAACAATAAAAGAAAAAAGTAGATAAATTGGATTTCTTTTACTTAAAATCAATTTGTGTTTTAAAATTAAATAAAATCAAAATTAAAACATTTATGCTTCACAGGATTCTATCAAGAAACTGAAAAGACAATGTGCAGAATGGGAGAAAATATTTCCAAATCATATATTTGACAAATAGTTCGGCAATTCTTCAAAAAGTTAAATATAGAGTTACCATTTAATTCAGCAATTCTACTCCTATATATGTACCCAAGATAATTAAAAGTATACATAGAAAATGACTATATATGAGTTTTCACAGCAACATTATTAATAATAACCAACAAGCAGAAACAATCCAAATGACCATCAACTGATGAATGGGTAAGCAAAATGTGGTATATCATACAATGGAATATTATTTAGTCACAAAAAGGAATGCAGTACTGATATGTGCTACAACACAGATGAGCCTTGACAACATTATGCTCAGTGAAAAAAAGCCAGCCACAAAAGTCCACATATTGTATGATTCTGTTTTTATGAAGTATCCAGAACAAGCAACTGATAGAGACAGAAACTAGATTAGCGGTTGCCAAGGGCCACACGGAAAGGGAAGGGGAAACAGGAAGTTTCTGCTAATGGGTAAGGGGTTCCTTTTTAGGGTAATGAAAATGTTCCAAAATTGGATAATAGTGTTCGTTGCACAACTCTGTGAACATACTAAAAACCACTGAGTCGTGCATTTTTAAAAAGTCTGTGTTTTAAATATATATACACACATATACATATATAACCCTCTTTCATATCAGTTATACTTTAATAAAGCTGTTGAAATTTTTAAAATAAAATTTTAAAACAAAGAAAAAATATATAAACTCACCAACAGACCACTTCTCACCTCCACTAGCCCCTCTACTCTAAGCTATCAGCATTTCTGCAAACACGTTCCTAACTGATCTCACTGCTTGGAATCTTGCCAGTAACCTCTCCCTCCCAGCAATAGTCTATTGCCTACACCAAAGCTGAGTTGTCTTTTAATGATGTAAATGAGGTTCTATCATTCTCCTGATCCAAACCCTCCACTGCTTTTCATCACACTCAGAGCAGCTCTGCCGTTACCTGATTTAGATGTATGGCTCCAACAGATTTCCCTTGAAGAAATGATTCCATGGCTGATAAAAGGTGGAAAGCCTCCTTGGTCTCAAAATCATTATCAGATTAGCTGTGTGCTCTGTCCCTTTCCTCAACCATAAGAAGTCCATGGATAAAGAAAGCTTCAGAGCAAAGGAGAAAGCATGGGAGGAAGAGCAGGACGAAGGTGGGGCATCCACAGCCCCCACCCTCATCAGAGCCAGTTCCCTACTCTCCCTGTCTAAACCTCTTAGTAAGAGGTAGTTCAAGTGATGGGCAAGCTCAATTCCAGCACTCAAAAGCACTTGACTACTTTGCTCAGTCAACTAGCAAGTATTTCTTGAGAATGTAGCTCTGTTCTATGGAGCCTTATTTTCAACTGTCAGACTCCCAGACATCCAGTCCAGGTAAAGAAGATGGTGTCCAATTATTCATTTGACAAACAAATTTGGGGTTCAAGGGTCAGCTATTGAAAAAAGCTTTGGAAAACTTCATGAGACGTGCAGGTAACTGCCAATATGTGTGGTTCACAAGGACTGGTTCATACTCAGAAAAGGCCATTAAAAAAGAAAGAAGAACTTCTCATTTGGATTTATAAAGAATGTCTTACTTACTCTTAATTTATATCTTCTCTTCTCCAGGAAATCAACCTATAACTTCTCCTCTCAGCTCCACTCTACGACGGTCTGTCACCTTCCCCAAACAATTTGTTTCCTTGTTTTCAACAGTGAACAAAGCACCAAAGACCCAGCAAAGTTTCATAAGGCCCTGAGACTTTCAATTGTCTATTTCAGATCAAATACAGAACATGATCTTCCTCCTGCTAATGTTGAGCCTGGAACTGCAGCTTCACCAGACAACAGGTAAGAAAGGACAAAGGGAGAGGCTTAAGAAAGAAGAGCAGGTGGTGGCCCCTAGCCAAAGCCAAAAATAAGAATGTGGTCCTCAAGCTGAGGGCTTTCTTTGAGAGGAAATATAATTTCTGGGCTATTCCAAGCACCACAAAAAGAAGAGTCCCCAAAGTGGTTTATATATGCCAATGTCCCTATCTGACAGAAACAAGGACTGAGAATATTGCTCCATATGTCCCCACTATCCAGTGAGGGTAATGACAAGAAGACAGGATCATTCAGACTGTGTAAATCTAAACTGATACAAGAGGGCAGGGGTTGAGTTCCCTTAAAGGTGAGATGCCAAGCGGCTGTCCCCTTCCTTTCTGGCAGGGAGAGTAAGAAGACAATGGCCAGGGGACACCGTTACTCTAAAGATAATGTCCTGAAGACATTCTGCATATTATTAGTTGTTTTTGTGAGTTTCTCTTTTGAAAAGCAACAGTAGCAGCCACTGGTCATTCATACCTTAATGTGGTTTACTGAGTCTTCCTAAAACCCAAATGAACAATGAACCTTAAGTCTATCCCTTTGAACTTGAAGAAAGGACTTCTATTGGAGGATGAGGGTGAGCAGGAAGAAAAGCAGTTTCACAGTTGGTTGTTCTCCTGGGGAAGGTAGTTCAGACCATTCGAGGGTGTAGTTAGGACCATGAGTGTACTATTTTGGATGAACACCAAGAGGTAAGAGAGTGAGACAGAGGTGGGGACAGAAGATTAAGTTCTCAAGATAGTAGCCCCAGCCCCATGGGAAATCATCTTTCTGCTCATGATTGAGAAATAATGGCTCCCTTGGCACTTGATAACCTTTCGAAGAGCTTTCTCCTCCCTACTGACTGGTTCCAGATCACTCTTTACTCAGTCACATTCCTCTCACTCCCTTGAGCTGCCCAGCCTGGTCTGGTACAAGAGACATGCACTTGGGGTCCTCCTCAAAGGAAGACCCTGAGATATTCTGCTTACTTCTACTCTGCTCCTGCCTGCAGGGCCAGCTAAAGGAACTTTTCATGTTTTCTTTGCAAGGAACCCTGCCTGGCAGGAATTTTAGAGACAAGGAAATGGGGCAAATACTTCCATGCTACAAAACAGCTTCAAGTTTCTGTAGAGTGATATGGGAAATGAGGGCCAAAAGACACTGCAGTTCCCCATCCTGTGGCAGGACTGGGGGCTTCAGGAAAAAACTTGGGGAACGTGTAACCTCTGTGGGTTTGTCCTTAAAAACATTGAGATCCTGGGTTTTCTGTCTTTGTTTTTTGCCTTCTCTCCTAGGAAAGGAGTGAGCTAGGGTGACAAGGAGCAATATGTTTTAGTCCTCATTGGCTCTTTCTACAGAGGAAGGATCTTTTCTTCTAAGATAATCAGCACAACACAATGAAGATAGGTGCTAGCTCCCAGTTAGGTATACTAATGGGCAAAAGGAAGAGCATTTACATTTATTGAGAATTCACTAAATGCCAGATACCGTGCTAGAAAATTTACATATGGTATAGTTCATTTATTCTTCACAACGATCATTTTGCAGGTGAGGGAACTAGAACTCAGAAAAGGTACTTAATTTCCCCAAGATTATATAGTTATTAGGTGACACAGGCAAGATTTCCACAAAGCTAATCTCCTTTCTACTCTACTGTGCTACCATGATGATGGTAATCAAAAATGGCAGACAATCCATAAATCTTCCAACTTTGGAATCGGTTTTTGCACTGAAGTCTGAACATGGATATGTATTGAATGTTTATTCTGGACATTCACAGAATCAAAAATATGTGTAATGAATTGTGTTGCTGAATTAACTGAAAGGAAAGTAAAAATGTAGCACTTTCTCACTTTCTTCACAAATGTGGAATTCTTCTCTGCTTTCCACTGTGCAGATAACATCAGTTCAAACAAATATTAAATACCTACCTAAATTAGAATGCCTTCTCCTCACGGTATTTTTTTAAAAATCTTGTCATTTCATGTCTCTTTAATTAAAGAGTTTTGATTGCAGAGGAGGGTACCTGAAAAAGAAAACAACAAAAAAACTAAAGAATCTGAGAAATAATTAGTGTTTACTTCTGGGGAGGAGATCTGGATTTTATCTATTATGTATATTCAGGGTTTTTTTTTTTACAAGAAGCATGTATTAGGTATTATTTGTATAATAAAATATAATTTTAAAAATACAAGAAATTTCTCATATAAAAATATGAGAGTAATCAGACTGCAACACCCAGTGCCTGAGAGGGAGCTACAGCTATCAGGCTGGCCAGACAGACAGAGGATTACATTTTCTTCCTTGCTCCTTGTACAGCCCCAGACCTGCAAGCTTCATTGAAAAGAAAAGAAGATACATGAATTGAATCGGTATGATGCTTAGTACCCTATCGGTGCACATTTCTTTTCTATTTTTAAATTTTAAAAATAACACTTGGCCAGGCACAGTGACTCACGCCTATAATCCCAGCAGTTTGGGAAGCCAAGGCAGGTGGATCACCTCAGATCAGGAGTTTGAGACCAGCCTGGCCAACATGGTGAAACCCCTCTCTACTAAAAATTCAAAAAAATTAGCCGGGCATGGTGGCAGCTACCTGTAATCCAAGCTACTCAGCTGAAGCAGAAAAATCACTTGAACCCGGGAGGCAGAGGTTGCAGTGAGCTAAGATCACACCACTGTACTCCAGCCTGGGTGACAGAATGAGATTCCGTTAAAAAAACAAACAAAAAAAACACTTATGGTGGTATTCTCAGACATTACAAATAAATAAAAACAACCAAAATGCCCTGGAGAATTCGATTCTAGGAGTAGGTCTAGAAGAACTTCAACTGGAGAATGGATATAGAAATCATGGTATATTTATAGAATATATATATTATATATATAATACATAGCATGTGAATAAATTAATTACAAAAAATTAATTACAAAAAATATGACTAAATTTATTATACAGCATGTAGATAAATTACAAAAACATGTGATTACATCTATGAATCTTAGAGCATAATGTTGAGTAAAAAACTAAATAAATAAAAATTAAGCCCAGAAGATAACATATAGCACAATATCCTTTTCATAAATAAATATATTGCTTAAGCATACCTTATATATAGAAGACAAAGCTTAAAAAGTAAAGAAGAGGCCGGGTGCGGTGGCTCACGCCTGTAATCCCAGCACTTTGGGAAGCTGAGGCAGGCAGATCACGAGGTCAGGAGACCAAGACTATCCTGGCCCGCATGGTAAAACCTCATCTCTACAAAAAATACAACAATTAGCTGGGCGTGGTGGCACATGCCTGTAATCCCAGCTACTTGGGAGGCTGAGGCAGGAGAATCCCTTGAATCAGGGAGTCGGAGGTGGCGGTGAGCCAAGATTGCGCCACTGCGTTCCAGCCTGGGCGACAAAGTGAGACTCCGTCTCAAAAAACACAAAAGTAAAGAAGAGATTGATAAGCCCAGTATTCAGGATGCCAATTTACCTCTGGTACAGGCAGTAGATATACATCATTAGTAATGTGCTAGTTCTTAAGGTAGGTGGTAGGTTCACAGATGTTCATTTTACTTAATTAAATATATTTTGAAAATTTATTTAAAGCTTTCTGTGGTAAAATATATCACAGAGAAAACCACATAAAATGACTATAAAGCTTAACATTACTATAAGGTGATTACTTTTGTAACCACCACCTAGGTTAAGAAGGAGAACTTTGCCAGTTCCCCAGAAATGCTTCACCTACCCCAGTCCAGTAAAACCTCCTTTGCAAATACTCTTCATAGCACTATCCAATATGCTCTTTATTTTTACCTTTTTTAAATTAAAACAAAACTTTTTAAAGACAGTGTCTTGCTCTGTCATCCATGCTGGAGTACAGTGGCCCAACCACAGCTCACCGCAGCTTCTAACTCCTGGGATCAAGCGATTCTCCTACCTCAGTCTCCTGAGTAGCTAGGTCTACAGGCATGTACCACCCTGTCTGGCTAATTTTTAAAATATTTTTAGTGATGGGGTCTTGCTATGTTACACAGGCTGGCCTCAAACTGCTCTTCTCAAGCAATTCTCCTGCCCTAGCCTCCCAAAGCACTGAGATCACAGGTGTGAGCCACCACTCTCAGACTGCCCTTTATTTTTTCATGGAAGAAATTACTGAAGAGGACTAAAAGAAGTTTTAGTAAGCATTCAATAAATGCATGTTCTTTATAGTTTCCAAATCAGTAAATATAGACATCCCTCATTTTTACGTAGATTTATGTATTTTATTGGACATGCTGTAATTTATTTAACCAGTTCCCTATTGGTAGACATTATAATTATTTCCATTTTCTTCTGCTAGATTAATGCTTGAAAAAAGTGTGTGCCTCCTAAAGACTGTGATGAAAGTTACCTCTGAATAAAACTCAAACAAACCATTAATCATTAATTCTTTCCTTACTTGTATGCTCTTTGGATGCTCTACTATGTTATCTATAAAATAAAGTTTGAAGTGAAAAATTAGGGTAAAACATTTTATATCATTTTTAAAGGAGGTATATATGGATGTACTTACATATGTATGTTTAAATTTACATACCAAAACATTTATTCTTTTTTAAAAAATCTTATTAATTTTAACAAATCCTTAGTCATATAACTACCACCACCACAGTGAACATCCAGGACAGTTCCATTCCCTGCCAAACAAACGAACAAAAAGTTTCTCCCAAGTCTTAAGTCCAGACACCTACTGATCTATTTTCTGTCCTTATAGTTTTGACTTTTCCAGAATGTCATATAAATGTAATAATTCATTAGATATCCTTTTGTATCTGGCTTCTTTCACTTAACATAAAGCATTTGAAATTCATTCATATTGTGTGAATCAAAAATTTATACCTTTTTGCTGTTGAGTACATTCTATTGTATGTATACTGTATTTTGTTTATAAATTCCCCAGTTGGGGAACATTTGGGTATTTCCCATTTTGGGTGATTACAAATAAAGTTATTATAAATATTTGCATATAGGTTTTTTGTGTGAACCTAGGTTTTCATTTCACTTGGATAAATACCTAGAAGTGGGATTGCTAGGTCATGTGGTAAGTGTATGGTTTATTATAAGAAACTGCCAAACTTTTCCATAGTGGCTGTACAATTTATTGCATTCCTACCAGCAAGTGTATGAGAGTTCTAGTTGTTCCTCATTCTTGCCAGCACTGATATTCTTTTCTATTTTTTCTTTTTTTTTTTTTTTTCTTTTTTTTTGAGACAGAGTCTCGCTCTGTCACCCAGGCTGGAGTGCAATGCCGTGATCTTGCCTCACTGCAACCTCCACCTCCCGGGTTCAGGCAATTCTCCTGCCTCAGCCTCCCAAGTAGCTGGGATTACAGGCACCCACAACCATGCCCTGCTAATTTTTTGTATTTTTAGTAGAGACGGGGTTTCACCATATTGACCAGGCTGGTCTCGAACTCCTGACCTCAAGTGATCCACCCACCTTGGCCTCCCAAAGTGCTGGGATTACAGGCATGAGCCACCACACCCCGCTCTTTTCTTAAGTCATTCTAATAGGTGTGTAGAAGTGGTTCTAATTTGCATTTTCCTAATGACTAATGATATTAAGTATACATATATTTATATATTATTTTATACATAATCTTAGATAGTATACATATTTTATATTTTTTCTTTTATTGAGATAGGGTATCACTCTGTTGCCAAGATTGGAATGCAATGGTACAATCGTAGCTCACTGCAGCTTCAACCTCTCAGGCTCAAGCGATTCTCCCACCTCAGCCTCTGTAGTAGCTGGGACTACAGGCCATGCCACCATGCCTGGCTAATTTTTTTTTTTTTTAATTTTGTAGAGATGGGATCTCCTTGTGTTTCCCAGGCCAGTCTCAAACTCCTGGACTCAAGTGATCCTCTTGCCTCAGCCTCCCAAAGTGCTGGGATTACAGGCATATGCCACTGAACCTGGCCTTAGTTAAGTTTTTATGTACTTATTGTATATCTTCTTTGGTGATATTCAAATCATTTCACACTTTATACTAAGGAATTAAACAATTGTTTAATTGTTGTTTATTTTCTTATTGTAAGGTTTTAAAAGTTCTCTCTCTCTCTCTTTTTTTTTTTTTTTTTTTTTTTGAGACGCAGTCTTGCTCTGTTGCCCAGGCTGGAGTTCAGTGTCCTGGTTCACTACAGCCTCTGTCTCCCAAGTTCAAGCGATTCTCCAGCCTCAGCCTCTTGAGTGGCTGCAATTACAGGCATGCACCACCATGCTTGGCTAATGTTTGTATTTTCAGAAGAGTTGGGGTTTCACCATGTTGGCCAGGCTGTCTTGAACCCCTGACCTCAAGTGGCCCACCCACCTTGGCCCCCCAAAGTGCTGGGATTACAGGTGTGAGCCACTGCCCCAACCTTAAGAGTTCTTTATTCCAGACACAAGTTATTTATCAGATATTGATTTTCAAATATTCTTTTGAAGTCTGTAGCTTGTCTTTTCATTTTCTTAACTGTGCTTTTGCAGAGCAAAGATTTTAATTTTGATGAAGTGTGATTTATCAATTTTTCTTTTATGGATCATGCTCTTGGTATCACATCCAAAAACTCTTTGCATAACCCAAGATGTAAAGGATTGTCTTCTGTGTTTTCTTCTACACATTTTGTAGTTGTACATTCTATATGTAAGGTTTATAATCTATTTTAACTTTTATATAAGGTGTGATGTATAGGTTAAGCTCATTTTAGTTTTACATGTAGATGTTCAGTTGTTCCAGCCCCATTTGTCAAAAAAACCATCCTTTCCCCATTCAATAGCCTTTGAATCTTCTTCAGAATCAATTAGTCATATTTATGTGGGTCTATTTCTGGACTTTCTATTCCATTGACCTATGTGTATATCCTTTTGCAAATATCACACTGATATTTGTTTTTTTCTTACATTTTTATTTCAAAATCTAAGGACATCTTATAACCCAGAAATATTTTTTATATCTTGTCATGTCTTAGAGGAAAGACTGGTCTTTCTTTTTTCATTGATGTTTTTCTTCTCTCTTCATACTCCAGAGGTAGATGAAAACCAGGGGGACCACAATGACCATAGTGATGTCTGAGGTCATTCTGGGGCACAGACCTCAGCCTGGGTTACTCCACTTGGCCTATCTTTAGATCCAAAACTACTTCTGCTGACTGCTGAGATATACAAAGGAGAAGAATGAGGTTGGGGAAACAATTTCTATGCTAAGACGTGTCTCCATGCAGTCCTCCTACACTGAGCAGAGCATGAATCAGGAGCATAGAGCAGAATTTTGTCCTAAATCAGGAACTTCAGAGTTTTCTGAAGAATGTGGCTATGTAAAGCACCTCCCATCCCACCCTTACTTCTCAAGTACATTATGTGGCAAGTCTGAAAAAACTTACACTTCTGTTGTTAAATGTGGGGGATAAAATATAAACTTAGCTTAAAGAGGAAGCTGTCTTGGGCAATGCAAATGATTTATTGTGTTTCCTGAAGATGTGACAGGTGCTGACTACCATTGATGCCTGGTTGCAATAAAATGCAAAGCTCCCTCAAGAATTTTTGAAATGCATCAAGTTAAGTGTTCTAATCTAGCAAAAGGACTTGCATGTGTAAATTTTTCATGCTTTTGCCAAGTGTTTTGCCCTTTAGTTTAGTTAAGGGCCCCAAATGAATGGAAAGCCTGTGTTGTCTGCTTAATTTTGTAGCTGTGGAAACCTTCCAGTTTTCTCCTTTGTCTAATACCTTCAGGAGCTCAATGCTAGATTGAAGCTTAATTTAATAACCATGTGGCATGTAAAATAGTAAACCAAACATCTTTTCCTTAACATACAGCAAAAAAAAGAAAAAAAAAAAAAAACCTCACTCATGGATATCGTGTACACATGCCAGTGGATATATAGTCATAACTGCAGTCATTGGTAGCACAGAAATAAATATGCATTGAAGACACAGAGATGAATTTGAATTGTGGTTCCATGAGCTACCATTCTTTGACCTTGGGCAAGTTACATCACTTCTTTAAGCCTCAGTTTCCCCATCTGTAAAATGTGGATAGCAACATCTACTTTGCAGAGTTGTTGGGAGTATCAGATGCTATGATGGGCTAGCCTAGTGTCTGACTTACTGCGTTTAAGAAATATCAACTATTACTCTACTTCCCAGTGACAGTCCAAATGCAGACCTGTGTTATAACTCTACTTCTCAAACATTAATGTGCATGCAAATCCTGGTGACCTTGTTAAATGCAGATCCTGATTCTCTAGGTCTGGGGTAGGCCTGAAATTCTACACTTCTACCTAGCTTCCAGGTGAAGCTGAGGACAACACTTTAAAGGGCAAGGTGGTAAAAGATGTTTGCAAGTGCAAATGTTAATTTGTGTAACTAATGGTTCCCAATACTGTCTGCACATGAGAAGCTCCCAGGAAAAGAAAATTTTTAATGATGCTGACCTCATCTCCAAAATAATTTAATTTTAACAGATCCAAAGTAGTGCCTGAGCATTAGTGTGTTTTAAAAGCCTCCCAGGTGATTCCAATGTTAGCCAAGATTGAGGCCCTCTGCTTAATGAATCTAATTTGTAGCTGGGCTTGAGAAAAAAACCTCTTCACAGAATTGTTTCCAACAGTGTTTTGATTGACTCTGTAACTTACAATAAGCAAGAATGTTTCAGGATTTCAAAAATGTATTGCATTTCCTAAACCCCTTATTTTGTATGGAGTAATCAAGCTCAAAATTTGCATGTCTTAGAAACTTTACTTGGGGCAAAATTAGACCAAATAACAATTAATCTTCTAGGTATTCTGAGCTATTCAGACACATGATTCATGTTTGCTAATTGCTGTTTTCTCTTGTAAATATTAGCTGAAAAATGTCACCTGTCTGAAAAGGAGCATACTTTATGCCTATCACTCCTGGCACATATTCTTACAAAGCAGACAGGAAAAACAGGAAGAAAATGGACTTTTATCAAAGGCCCAGGCAGTAAAGAGGGGAGTTCTGCTGAAAACTAAGGGGAGTTCCAGAGGAAGTTATAGGCGTTCCCTTTCTCATGACACGAAAGCATAGTGCAGTAAATAAATTTGCTAAATAGATTCAACAGAGTCTCTACCCAGAGTCGTCTATTTAATTCTTGTTGTTACGCAGACTCAGCAACTAACCTTCCTTGTAAGTCCCATTTTCTTCCCTGTTTCCTGTGTGTCATATGTAATTAAACAAGAGAAGAATTATAGAAAAGTAAAAGTAGTAGGTAATTCTTGAACTTGGCATATGATTACTACATATTTGATGAATAGTTGAATATTATTCTTCAAGGACAGATTGGATTTGGTATCAGGTGGCTCTGCATTAAGTTATAAGGGACTTAATAACTCAAGTATTTAAGGATGGCTTCCATCATAAAGGGATCTGCCCTGAAGAGGGTCCCATTATGGAGATTCAGAGGTGAGAGCTATTCCAAGTGTGCAGTGGAATAAAATAAAAGAATCATACAGGAGGCCGGGCGCGGTGGCTCAAGCCTGTAATCCCAGCACTTTGGGAGGCCGAGACGGGCGGATCACGAGGTCAGGAGATCGAGACCATCCTGGCTAACACGGTGAAACCCCGTCTCTACTAAAAATACAAAAAACTAGCCGGGTGAGGTGGCGGGCTTGCAGTGAGCTGAGATCCTGCCACTGCACTCCAGCCTGGGAGACAGAGCCAGACTCCGTCTCAAAAAAAAAAAAAAAAAAGAATCATACAGGAAATCTCTTTTTACATGCATTATTTCAGATTCTTTGCAACCTGGCACAGCAAGTGCAGATATGATTAGCACTGTTGTACACACATACACTCACCTTATAGCCCTGCCCCTGTGCCCCTCCTGCACAAAAGAATGCTGGGCACACATGAACTCCTCTCTGTATAAAGGCACATTAATGTTCTAGCCATAGTTAAAACAGGGAATAGAGGCAAGCTATAAATGTCGGTCATTTGAAATAAATCTCAGGTTTGTGGATATCACTATCAAGTGTGCTGTGTGGCAATTAAGAAGGTCAATTTGTGTGATCACAGGCAAGTTGCAGTTTGATGAAAGGAAAGCAGAGGTGAATATATAACCAGGGTCATCCTTTCTTTCTCCCTCTCTCTCTTTCTGTCATTTATTTGCCAAGCTCTTAACTAGAACTTGGTATATGCTACGTACTGGATATATCAAAGCAAACTCAACCTGGTCTTTGCCTTCAAAGATTTGCAGGACAGTGGGAAGAAAAACTTGAATCAGAGGACAACTGCAATGGGAATCATTCAAGCAGCAGAAAACCCAAAAGTTACTTATACTGTGAAATCTGATCAGAGAATGGACTGTCCCGGTTAGTAAAATATCCTGGAGGATAAAGATTGACCATGCATTCCACATATGAATTACCAATTTCCCAAGAATTAAAGGTACGAAAGAAAGGAACGAACATTTGCTGAGTGCCTACTGCCTGACAGATCTAGGCACTTCACATGTAACACCTCGTCCAGCCTCCACCATAATACTGAGAGGTAGAGTCCAAACTCATTTTATAGATAAAGAGGCTGAAGCTCACAGAGATTAAAGGATGGACTCACAGTCAAAGGACTCCTAATCCTGATAGTCAGCATTTGAACCCAGGCTCACCTATCACTATATCCTATGCTCTTGCATATCACATTTTATACTGAAACAACTTCTTGAATAGCTAATGCTTAGAAGAAGTCCCCAAATATTTGTTGAATGAATGATTTGATTGAATGAATGAATGAAGCAAGCTCTACTGAACTAATCTTCTGTGATTATTCCAAAACTACTTCAAGATTTTCCTATACCTCCATCACAATGAATACCCATTCATTAATGATGGAAGCAGCCTAATTTTGTCATTTTTCACACTTTATTGATGTAAACACTACCTTTACTAGTTTGGCCACTCCTTATGCATTTTTATAGAACTATTTAGATCAATTCAACTTTTAAAAAATAAAACCATATACCCCTGTGGTAGATCAAAAACAAGTATCATTTGCATGGGTAAATAGAGAATAGGAAGAAAAATAAATGCAATGAAAATAAAGCAGTGTTATCAAATCCTACCCAGATACTGTTATCTACCTGGAAGATTCCTGTTTGATTAAAAGGAAAAATAGCCAGTGTTAGAGGTGTGGAAGTCTAGTTGCAAATTATATACAATTGAAGGATTAAAATATAATTGAAAAGGGAATAAATTCCTCTCTGAATAATTTAACTCCCTTTAGGCTTTGATTCTGCCTCATCTAAAATCATCTTACATACTTCTAGTGGCGTGTCCCTCACATTTTGGTAAACACTGAGTGGAAACTACAGATTTTGAAGTCAAACATCTGACTGGCTCTGGATTTTAACTTTACTAATGCATGTCCTGAAGTGAACTGCTTGGAGCCAGTTTCCTCAACTATATAACCATAATGACAAAACATGTTTCATGGTCATGTTTTCAGTATTAAACAATATAGTTAAAAGTTCCTAGTACAGTGCCTGGCATGATACATACTAGGTATACATTAAATATCAGTTCCATTTTTCCTTTCCCTTTATTGTTAGAAAATAGAAAGCATCTACAGTGGACTTGTATGATGTCGTGGTTAGAAATACCTGATCTGATTCTGGCTGTGCAATCTTGGGCAAGTTACTTAACCTTTATGTGCCTCATTTTTGTTTTCTGAAAAACAAGGATAGAATATTATTACCTACCTTTCTGGCTTCTAGGAAGACTCAGTGAGACAATGTGTTAGCAGAGTGTCTGACAATTGTAAGAACTCAACAAGTAATAGTTATTAACACCATCACTGGTGAGAGGAAGTGATATTTGGCAGGAAAATATATAAATTAATCAATATGGATTGAGGAAAATGAACCTGGAGAATAGGATGTGAAGGTATTTAAGTAACATGAGCTCAGACCTTGACGGTAGGGAAGTCATAAGGAAGCATTTTGTTCTTATATGACATACGACCTGGAATGACTGTAGGGCTCAGGGGGGCAGGGACTGGAGGTGGGAGAGGCCTCTGAGAGCAAGCAGTGTTGTCCACCAGAAGCTCTTGCTGGGGTGCCCAGAGAGGAGCAAAGGGCAGTCAGCTGCCCAGGAGGGAATGTTTGGAGGAGAGAGCTACCTCAGATCAGCGGGTCAAGAATCCTACTCTTGCCCAGATTGATGGGGCAAAGGAGAGAAAGGATTCGCGAAGGGAATGTCGAGATAATGACAGGTGCCTTTTGGAAAATGGGGGTGAGATGGGTCTCAGGTCACACTTTGTAAGAACTGGAATGTAAAGTAAAGGCAGACAATGGCAAAATATCTTGTTTTCTTTTCAGCTTTATTCACAGTGACAGTCCCTAAGGAACTGTACATAATAGAGCATGGCAGCAATGTGACCCTGGAATGCAACTTTGACACTGGAAGTCATGTGAACCTTGGAGCAATAACAGCCAGTTTGCAAAAGGTGGAAAATGATACATCCCCACACCGTGAAAGAGCCACTTTGCTGGAGGAGCAGCTGTCCCTAGGGAAGGCCTTGTTCCACATACCTCAAGTCCAAGTGAGGGACGAAGGACAGTACCAATGCATAATCATCTATGGGGTTGCCTGGGACTACAAGTACCTGACTCTGAAAGTCAAAGGTGAGTGGTGTCAAAGACTAGAATCCATGGAAGCATCTCTCCAACAGAGGACCTGCAAGTCACAGAAACCCATTAAAGGTAGCTCAAGCAAAAACAAGAAGGCTGCTTTTAAGGAGACAGAGCTATTTCAGAGAAAACGAAAGCATCTGCTCGGAAATAATTTTTGACATCTGAGTACAAAGCAGCTGAAGTACAAGTGAAAGGAGGTAGGAGCTATAGGAATAAAATGGGACTGGAGGAAGCCAGGAAAATTAGTCCTTGAAATGTGGGAGGGTTTGAAAAATAAGCTTTGCCTAATTCACAGTTCTCCCATGGAACATCCCTGACTTGATTATTAAGGTATTCTTTTTCAATAGTTTATACCCTGAATCCAGAGTTTTTAAAACCATGGTTTGCCACCCATTAGTGAATTAAAATATCAATTTAGTGAGTAGCAACCAGATGCATGTTTCCCACCCTTTAAAAAATAATGAATAGAAGAGAATAGATAGAGTAGATCAGAAGACATCACAGAGTAGTACTGAGTACTGTAAAACTAATTTCTGAGGTGGGTGTGTGTGTGTGTTGGGTCATGGTATAAAATTTTTTTTCTTACTTTGGATCATAAAAAAGTTACAAGTTTGGAAAACACTGCTCAAATGCAAGCCCTATTTATTGCAGATGAAGTAGCTGAGATCCAGTGAAGGGAAGTGGGTAGCCCAAGAGAGTCCCATGAAGTCTATAGCTGTCCCTATTCCTCTGGATTCAGGGACCTCTGCACCCCTCCAGCACAAGTCAAAACCCTAAATATAAAGAGAATCTTCACACTCTTGTTTGTTCTAGAAAAGGTGATTTGGGGAAAGACATATGACAACTATAAAAAATGGATTTTGCTTGTTCATTGGCTTATGATCTCTGGGCTTGAGTGCTCTGAGATACACGATGCCAATATTTCTCTGGCCTCTCCCCTCACACGCACTGGACCTCAGATGGTCTATACTGTCTTCTAGAGGGTCTGTGGGTTTTGGCCCCAAAAAACCATTAACCTTGCGAGAAGTGTGTGATTTTATGATCTGGTCATAAAGAAAGGACAAACTAGAGGGACTGGACATGAGGATGAATTTGTGTTCACCCTTGTCCTTGGGCAGGTTATTTTGCCTTTCATAACCTCACATTTTGCTTATTTGTAGAAGAAGAACAATAGTAGTACCAACCACACAGGATTTTTGTCAACATTGAGAGAGATAATGAACATCAAGAACTGAGCATGGTACCTGGCATATAATAAGGGTCCACAGAGTTGGTTAAAAGACCCTCAGTTGTTACAGGGACAGTGATCTCCTCACACCTCAACCATCAGTGAGTCACCAGGAAAGCCATTAGCCTAGATCTAACTGTTTTCTATCTTTATTGCATTTCCTACATCCAGGCAGCAGCTGGAAGGAACTCTAGAATACTGAAGTTAGTCTGAGTCCCCTTAATGTAAGGCTGTACATTCTTGGGATGCCTTGATGTACTCAAATATCTGCAACCCTAAATCACCACCTCTGTGTTTATTGACCTCTATCTGAATGCTGTATTAATGGGCCAGGCCTTCTGCCCATTCTCTCAAGCTGAGGACTGTCTCTCATTCCTGGGGAGGCACCTTGCCTACTCCTTACCTAGACCAGGGATTTCTCAGTTGAGGAGAGATTTGTTACTTATAGTGTTGGTCATCAAACTGGGATATTTGGGGATTACAAAGACTTTTCAAGGGATGTATGGGCACAGGCAGTTTTAGGAAGTGAGTTTCCAGATCCTCATCTTCCCCAAATACTCCTTCCCAAAATTGACGAGCCTGAGAATGTGCATGCCAGGCAAGGCTCTTGGGATTCCCCTGAAACACTTCCTCTTGTAAGCCTACCACTCACTCATCATTAATATAGTCCATTGTCCCAGGGTGTAAAACCCTCTATAGTGTTAAACAAAAGAATGATTGGGAACATTGACACCTGGTGGAACTGTTATGACTAAAAACCCTTTTGCAAATAATGTGGTATCAAATTTTCTGCTTTCAACAACATTGAAGGAGACTCTTATAAAGTTAATAGCTGATAATCAAAAATGAGTAATTTTTGCCATGTAAACCAGGTCAAAGAATGAAATGACATTGCTATAACCAAACTGCTACCATTCCCATTGATTTACTCATACAAACAAGATTCCTTAGCCCTTATAAGCTACAAAAAAATGAAAAATAGAAATAGAATTGATGCTGAATTCCATTATATAGAATCATTCCAACCATGTCATATGCTTCTTCAGATTCATGAATAATTTGAAAAAGACAGCCATATCCATCTTATTAAGAGACACATTTCCAATAAATTTTCATCTTTCATGTTTAATAATTATCAATATTCATAACATTTTACATTTTGATCAAATATGTTAATAATAATAGAAATTAGATCTCAATGCAGAAAACCTTGAACACTTAACGCTTCATAGTCACAAGAGAAAAGTTTTAATTTCAATAACTATAAATATTTTGTTGTTGTAAGGACATATAACAATAATCAATGCAAAATCTGTCAAACAAAAATATGTTACATTAAGACAAAATTCTGTAGGGAAGGTGAAATTGGAAGTGAGCTTCAATGAATGAAAAGAAACAATTTAGACAGTTAGAGAAGAATTTTTTCATTTAATAATATATTTATTTTTACTTAGAAGGAATTGAATTCATTAGGTTCCTTACCTTAAAAAGCCTCTCTTATTTGTCTTATTTATTTATTCTCTTTCTGTCCACACTTTCCAGTCTCATTCCCCTTTTTTAACGCAGGAAATCATTCCAGCGTGTTTCATACATATTCTTTTGTTTGTAAGAACTTATTTAAAATATGTAATATTGTTTTAGATGCATTTTTTTCTTGTGGAAACTATATTGTACTATGTACATATATTTTAGAAATTGACACATTAACTAAGTTTATTGTGAAAACATGATTACAAGCAATGACAGACATACAGTAGAAAAAAATCTGAAGTTATGTGCACCTTCTTTTGAGACTTTTTTTTGGGTATATGTGAAATGTATTTTATCTTTTTTTAAATTGACAATAATTGTACATATTTATGGGGTACCTAGTGATGTTTCAGTATGTACAATGGATAGTGATCAGATCGGGGTAATTAGCATATTCATCATCTCAAATATTTATCATTTCTTTGTGTTGAGAACATTCCATGTCCTCCTTCTAGCTATTTGAAACTATATACTGTTGTTAAATATTTGTATGTATTTTTCAAGGATGATGTTGTATATAAAAGATAACTTATTTCATATTTAGACACCTTTGGATACATATGTAAGAGTAAAATAATTGTTTTACTAAAAAAATTCGTAAGATGCTGAACATTATATGTTTTTCCAGTATAGAAACCTATGAAAAATTCTAAGAATCAACTTAATAGGTGAGAAGAGCATACTGTATCATAATTATTTTAGGAGGAAGCAATAAAAAAGTTGAAAACCATCACTAAGAGTAGGCTACCCTGATCCAGGGTCTCTATAAGAAGCAAGATAGATCTGGGGCCCCAGTGAGGGTTCCCATGAATGAAGCAGGACTAGAAGAAGGACATGTTTTTATCTTAAAATGCCTGATCCATGGCATAAAGCTTGAAAATGGGTTTGTTTATAGCACCTTCGTTGATGTCTGGGCAGAAATTCACATCAAAAATAGTGAAAAGAGTTAATTTGAAAAGGACAAAAAAAATTATGAGGTGGAATGACTGGAGATTCTGGAGGACTGTGGTTTCTGAAAAGCCAGATGGCATCTACATTCCTGGGGGCAATCCATCTGAGGAAGGGGCGGGAGCATGGGCAAAGAACAGAGAGGCCCCAGGAACCCAGTGGTCTCTCAGAGGAACTGGGGTTGAGAACGGGTCTGTGCAAAGGTTTCCAGACAGGGTCGCAGAGGAGGCACTAAAAACAAGAACTCCAAGGGCCAAACCATCCTGAAGGCCTGGGCAGGTCAGGGGAATGGGAAGAGCCAACACCAGGAATACGCTGAAGCTTACAGAAGTACTTCAAACCAGAAACAATGAATTTAAACTATGCCCTACAACAAATAGACTTAACAGATATTTACAGAACATTCTATCAACAATTGCAGAATATACATTCTATTCATCAGCATATGGAACATTCTCCAAGATAGACCATATAATAGGCCACAAAACAAGTCTCAGTAAATGTAAGAAAATCAAAATTATAACAAGTACTCTCTTAGATCACAGTGAAGTAAAACTGGAAATCAACTCCAAAAGGAACCTTCAAAACCATGCAAATACATGGACGTTAAATAATGAATGATCACTGGGTGAACAATGAAATCAAGATAGAAATAAAAAACTCTTTGAACTGAATGATAATAGTGATACAACCTATCAAAACTCTGGGATACAGCAAAAGCAGTGCTAAGAGAAACGTTCATAGCATTAAATGCCTACATCAAAAAGTCTGAAAGAGCACAAATAGGCAATCTAAGGTCACACCTCCCGGAGCTGGAGAAACAAGAACAATCCAAACCCAAACCCAGCAGAAGAAAAGAAATTACAAAGATCAGGGCATAACTAAATGAAATTGAAACAAAAAAATACAAAAGAGAAATTAAACAAAAATCTGTTTATTTGAAAAGATAAATAAAATTGGTAACCAAGAAAAGAAGAGAGAAGATCCAAATAATCTCAATTAAAAACGAAATGGAGATATTACTACTGATATCACGGAAATACAAAAGATTATTCAAGGCCACCATGAATACCTTTACATGTATAAACTAGAAAAGCTAGAGGAGATGGATACATTCCTGAAATATACAACCCTTCTAGATTAAACCAGGAAGATATAGAAACTATAAACAGATCAATAACAAGCAGCAAGATTGAATGGTAACTTTTAAAATTGTCAACAAAAAAAGTCCAGGACCAGACAGATTCACAGCTGAATTCTATCAGACATTCAAAGAAGAATTGGTCCCAATCCTATTGACACTATTCCACAGGATAGAGAAAGAGGGAATCCTCCCTAAATCATTCTATGAAGTCAGTAGCACGCTAATACCAAAACCAGGAAAGGACATAACAAAAAACAAAAGCTAAAGACCAGTATCCCTGATGAACATAGATGCAAAAATCCTCAACAAAATACGAGCTAACCAAATCCAACAGCATATCAAAAAGATTATCCACCATGATCAAGTGGGTTTTATACCAGGGATGCAGGGATGGTTTAACATCCACAAGTTAATAAATGTGATACACCACACAGAATTAAAAACAAAAATCACATGATCATGTCAATAGACCCAGAAAAAGCATTTGACAAAATCTAGCATCCTTTATGATTAAAACCCTCAGCAAAATCAGCACAGAAGGAACATATCTTAAGGTAATAAAAGCTACCTATGACAAACCCACAGCCAACATTATACTGAATGGGAAAAAGTTTAAAGCATTCTCCCTAAGAACTGGAACAACACAAGAATACCCACTTTCACCACTTTTATTCAGCATAGTACTGGAAGTCCTGGCCAGAGCACTCAAAGAGAAAGAAATAAAGGGCATCCAAATTGGTAAAGAGGAAGTCAAACTGTTGCTGTTTGCTGATGATATGATCATATACCTAGAAAACCCTAAGGATTCATCTTAAAAGCTCCTAGAACTGGTAAACGAATTCAGCAAAGTTTCAGGATACAAAATTAACATACACAAATCAGCAGCTCTGCTATACACCAACATCAACCAATAGCTGCAAAAATAAAATAAAATACTTAGGAATATACCTAACCAAGGACATGAAAGACCTCTACAAGGAAAACTACAAATCACTACTGAAAGAAATCAAAGATGACACAAACAAATGGAAACACATCCCATGTTCATGAATACGTAGAATCAATATTGTGAAAATGACCATACTGGCAAAAGCAATCTACAAAGTCAATGCAATCCCCATCAAAATACTACCATCGTTCTTCACAAAACTAGAAAAAACAATCCTAAAATTCATATGGAACCAAAAAAGAGCCCACATAGCCAACGCAAGAAAGACTAAGCAAAAAGAACAAACCTGGAGGCATCACATTGCCTAACCTCAAACCATACTATAACACAATTGTCACCAAAACAGCATAATACTAGTATAAAAATAGGCACATAGACCAATGGAACAAAACAGAGAACCTAGAAATAAAGCCAAATACTTACAGCCCACTGATCTTTGACAAAGCAAACCAAAACATGAAGTGGGGAAAGGACACCCTATTCAACAAACGGTGCTGGGATGATTGGCTAACCACATGGAGAAGAGTAAACTGGATCCTCATATCTCACCTTGTAAAAAAATCAACTCAAGATGGATCAAAGACTTAAATCTAAGACCTGAAACCATAAAGATTCTAGAAGATAACATCAAAAAAGCCCTTCTAGACATTAACTTAGGCAAAGACTTCGTGACCAAGAACCCAAAAGCAAATGCAACAAAGACAGATAAATAGTGAGACTTAATTAAACTAAAAAGCTTCTGCACGGCAAAAGAAATAATCAGCAGAGTTAACAGACAACCCACAGAGTGGGAGAAAATGTTCACAATGTATACATCTGACAAAGGACTAATATCCAGAATCTACAAGGTATGCAAATAAATCAGCAAGAAAAAAAAAGCAAACAATCCCATCAAAAAATCGGCTGAGGACATGAATAGACAATTCGCAAAAGGAGATATACAAATGACCAATAAGCATATGGAAAAATGCTCAACATCACTAATTCTCAGGGAAATGCAAATCAAAACCACACTGTGATACCACCTTAGTCCTGCAAGAATGGCCATAATAAAAAAATAATAGATGTTGTCATGGATGTGGTGAAAAGAGAACACTTTTACACCATTGGTGGGAATGTAAACTAGTACAACCACTATGGAAAACAGTGTGGAGATTCCTTTAAAAACTAAAAGTAGATCTACCATTTGATCCAGCAATTCCACTACTAGGTATCTACTCAGAGGAAAATAAGTAATTATTTAAAAAAAGATACTTGCACACGCATGTTTATAGTGGCACAATCAGCAATTGCAAATATCCAGCCCAAATGCCCATCAATCAGTGAGTGGATAAAGAAAATGTGGTATATATATTATACATACATATATATGTATATTATACACACACACACACACACACACACACACACCATGGAATACTACTTAGCTATGAAAAGGAATGAAATAATAGCATTTGCAGCAACCTGGATGGAATTGGAGACTATTATTCTAAATGAAGTAACTCAGGAATGGAAAACCAAACATTGCATGTTCTCACTTTAAGTGTGAGCTAAGCTATTAGGATGCAAAGGCATAAGAATGATACAGTGGACTTTCAGGACTTGGAGGAAAGGATGGGTGGGGGTGAGGGATTAAGAAAATACACATTTGGTACAGTGTACACTGCTTGTGTGATGGGTGCACCAAAGTCTTAAAAATTACCACTAAAGAATTTATCCATGGCCAGGCGCGGTGGCTCACGCCTGTAATGCCAGCACTTTGGGGGACCAAGGTGGGCAGATCACCTGATGTCAGGATTTTGAGACCAGCCTGGCCAACATGGTAAAACCCCATCTCTACTAATAATACAAAAATTAGCCAGGCGTAGTGACACACACCTGTAATCCCAGCTACTCTGGAGGCTGAGACAGGAGAATCGCTTGAACCCAGGAGGCAGAGGTTGCAGTGAGCTGAGAGTGAGCTAAGATCGCACCACTGCACTCCAGCCTGGGCGACAGAGTGAGACTCCATCTCCAAAAAAACAAAACAAAACAAAAAAACTTATCCATGTAACCAAACACCACCTGTTCCCCAAAAACGTATTGAAATAAAAAATAAATTTTAAAAAAAAGTACTTCAAACCAACAAAAAAGGCCCAAGAATGACAAGAATTCAACTTCAGCAAGTACAGGAAGGAGGCGGCATGACCTCCATTAAAAGGGCCTTCACCCTAAGAAGGAAAAAAAACAAGGGCAGAGGAAGGAAACAGTCAAAGAGAAGCAAGGCAGGAGTGAAAAGACAACTGCACGTTTAAGCCTCTAGGGCCCAAGGAAAGCATTTGCTAGAAGAGTCAAGTCTCAGTGTCTTTTTTTCCCTTGGGGAAGCAGAAGGGCATAAGAAAATCGGAGTCAAGAAAACAATGTTCTGAGCTCTGCCTGCAGTAGGGGGAAGCCATTGGAGTAAAACAATACATGTTTTAAAAATAAAGAAAGAAAATTATTTTAAAAAAGAAAACAATGCCCTGAATTTCAAAGGGGGGAAAGCTCCTGGGAATTACAAACTTGTTAACCTGCTATTCTTTTTCAGGCAATTTAACAGATGAATTGAAAGCAGTCCTAAAAGATTTAACTGATTACTAGAAACTTGCATAGATCCTCTAAGACCAAGGCATATAAAACTACATTTTACCATTTATTTACTGTCATTATGACTATAAAACAGATACTACCATGTACACAGCTCATCGTTATTTCAGAAATTACAGCATTGCTTGTAACATATCTGTCAGACGGCCAGAACAAACCAGGGAAACAGAAACCATTTAAACCTGTGGAAATCTAAAGCAGATAACAGTAATTCTTTTAATGAGGGAGACTGAGAAGCCAAACAGAGAACAGGAAAGCAATTCAGAAATTAGCAATAGCAGAAAGCTGCTCCTTCCACTAGGCTATAGGGAAAAGGGGGAAGTCAGGGTTAATGGAGCCCAGGCATTAAAGTCACTTGACAGACACTGGAACCCGATGGGCCTGTCCATTGGTATCTGGAGCCAGGGAAGAGATGCATCTTCTGCTGGAGAGGCCACAAAAGTATAGAGCATGGGGGAGAAATACCTTCCCTTCTCCCTCCCATCCATCCTCTAGTGTTCCTGTCCTGCTTCCTATTGGCTGTCATGTGCCTAGGCTATACAGGCCACAGGAATCTGCCTTCCTGCAACACAGAGCAGAGAAGAAAAAGTGAGAGATGGATCTGAAGGCAAACAGACCCAGGACGCACAAAGCACACACCTTGTGTATAAGGTGGTAAAAGGTGGGATAATAACACAGCTGACTAGATCTATAACAGACTGAACAGCTTGTAGTTGTTGAGTCAGGGACAACGAAGGCTGGTTGATGGTCTTGAGTCAACTTGGAGACAATCTCCAAGTGCTAAGGGGTCTGTTATTCAGGTTGTAAGGATATAGCCAACTTAACTGAGCAGCAGATCATACATTTAGCAAAATTGATCTTATGACCTTAGGTTACATTAAAACCCTGGATATCTGTGCTGCTTAGATAATACCTAGAATATAGATTGTGTTACAGTATCCTTTTTAAAGAACTTGGCAAAACTAAACTATACCCAAAGACTACTATCTGGAAATGGGTCTGAAGACTGTGTCTTGTGAGATACAGTTAAAGGAGTTAGGCATGTTTTACTTAGGGTTGAAAAGACTAGATGGAGTATTTCCAGTTATCTTCAAATACCAGAAGGGTTACCTACAATAATTGCTAACACTAATTGAGTTATGTTCTAGACATCTAACTAATTTATTTATTTAACACCCTTGTTAAGGATAAGTATTGCTGTATCCATTTCATAAACAAGAAAACCGAGGGTTTAAGAGGTCGTGTAACTAGCCCTTGACTAAAGCCTAGTCAAACTGCTTAGATTCTGAACTCTTGTTTTTAACTATGGTGCTTACCATATGTTGTGTTACTAAACTAGACAAATACTAATGGGTAGAAGCTACAAAGAGGCACAATTTTGCTTGGCATGAAGAAAATCTTTCCAATGGAAGTTTAACTTGCTTATTATATAATCATGGCAAAGACTGCTTCTAGAGGAAGTAGGAGTTTCCATTCATAGATGTTTTCAAGCAAAAGTTAATTATTTAGCAGGTTACTAATATCAGAAGATAAATATTACTAAAGATAACAAGGGACACTTCATAATGATAAAAAAGTGAGTTCTAAACACATAACAATCCTAAATGTGTGTCCATTTAACAGGATAGCTTCAAATATTAAACAACAATTGGCAGACTTAGGAGAACTAGTCAAATCCACATTTACATTTGAGATTTCAACTCATCTCTATTATAACTGATAGAACAATTAAGAAAATAGAAAATCTGAACAACACAATTAGCCATCTTGACCTAATTGACATATGGTATATAGAATGTACACCCAGCAACTGAAGAATACACATTGTTTTCAAGTGTATGTGGAACATTTATCAAAGCAATTATCTAGGAGAATTGCTGTAGAAGGTGTTTTTCATTGAGCAATAAGTCAGATGACTTGAATTTTTGGAGTACTTCCACCTCTTAAATTATAAAATTTACTCATCTTTTCCTAAGAATATCACCCTCAGTCCAGCTTCTCCATTGGGAAGCGATTCCTTTTCTGCCACCTCCCAAATAAGAAAGAGGCTGTGGAGACATTTCTGATACTGCAAAAATGTAGGATATGGGCTCCTGTCCCTTCCCCAAACCTTGCTGATTCTTGTAGCCGAAGAGCTCTCTCTATGTCTACCTATCTGCTCCCTCATGTATCCCAAGTCAAAGCCTCAGGCAAGCTCCCGATTCCTGGCATCCCTACTTCTGAAATCACTTCTCAACCAGGACACCAAGATAAGCTTCTTAGTCCAAGCCAACTGCAATAGTGGATTGGACCCTCACCTATAGTACTCTGTTCCTGTTCTTGTTCTACTTCATTCCCCAAAAGACTTGAGAGCTTACAGAAATAATCTACAGTATGATCATATAAAATGATTACAAAAGACATTGAACCAAGGGAAAATAAGTGTAGATAAATAACATAAAATGACAGATAAAGTGAGTACTCGAAATGCACACTTCAGGTACTGTTTGATTGTGAAAGATAGGCCAAAGTTTTGACTTCAAGGAGACTGGTGAGTCTAACAGGTCAAGTCCTTCAGTAGACTGCTTCAGTGCCTGAATCGCCTCATCTTCTACTAGTGCTGGGTGCTCCTAAGAACCCCAGAGCATATTCCTCTACCTGCTTATGTTGCTCCATCCCTGGACATCTGCAATTACACAGAGACACATCCTCTTATGGTGATTCCAATGCAGAATGCATTACAAAATAGGAATATGAATTTTACCTACCTCATAGGGTCTGAGTATCATTTAAATGACATAATGTATTATATGTATTATGTATATTTACACATTAAGGGGAAAGATGTCAGAGCTTTTTGGGACACACCAGCAGGCCCAGCTGGGTGTGCTGACCACATGGAGACAAGAACTTCAAGGGAGAGCCCAAGTGCAGGCAGGTTCTGGTGGATGTTGCACTGTGCAGTGACCCTGCTCTCTAGTGAACCCAGATCTAGTGGGTGTTGTTTGCTACAACGAGTCAAATTGTCAACTCTTAACATTGAGACCTACAACACAGGAGGGGAACAGAGGGGAAAAATTGTGAAGAAGGGCATGAACATTCCTTCTCTTCCGCAGAATGTAAAAGGACGTGGCACAAAGCTCAACACATAGAAAACAATAAGTAAATCATACACATCAGATGGTTTTCACATGGTTGTTACCACTATTTTTAATGTGAAATTGCTTTTCACAAAGTTTGTACCTATTTATACTTCCAACAATTTAGGAGAAAAAAGTTGTATCACACCTCTGCCTTTACTTCAAGACTATCCTTACTTCAAAAATTGTATCGAAATTTAATTTATTAAAGGAATATTTCCTACCTAATGAAAGCCAGTGCTCATTCCCTCTTCCTCTCACCAAAAATCAACAGGTGACTTTCCACACTGCCTGGTAACTACATATCGTATTGATATTTGTTTATTTTTAGCTATTATCTAAGACCACTGGAAGGTTTGTTCTTGTGGCTTCTAGTCTCTCAGAATATCATGTTTATTTTATTTATTCTTAAAGCTTTTATAAAGTTATAAAGTTTTATTTTAATTTTAAAATTTATTTTTAACTGGCAATGATGTATATTTATGGGGTACAATGTGATGTTTTGATCTATGTATAGATTATAGAAAGAGTCAGTCAAGCCAGGCAAGGTGGCTCACGCCTACAATCCCAGCACTTTGGGAGGCCGAGGCAGGTGGATCACCTGAGGTCAGGAGTTTGAGACTAGCCTGACCAACATGGTGAAACCCCATCTCTACTAAAAATAGAAAAAATTAGCCAGGCATGGTGGCAGGTGCCTGTAATCCCAGCTACTCAGGAGGCTGAGGCAGGAGAATCGCTTGAACCTGGCGGGTGGAGGTTGCAGTGAGCCAAGATCACGCTGTTGTACTCCAGCCTGGGTGACAACAGTGAAACTCTGTCTCAAAAAAAAAAAAAAAAAAGAATAAATCAAAGTAGTTAACATATCACATCACCAAGTTTTTTTTTTTTTTTTGTGGTGAGAATGTAAAAAATTCATGCTTTTAGCAAATTGGAATACAGAATACATTATTATTAACTGTGGTCATCACACAGGGCAATAGATCACTATAACATTTCCTCCACTCTGAGACTGAGCAACATCTGCTCCATCCCCAGCCTCTGATAACCACCTTTCTACTCTGTTTCTATGGGATCTACTTTTATAGATTTCACAAATAAACAAGATCATACATTATCCGTCTTTCTGTGCCTGGCTTATTCAACTTAGCATAATACCCTTCAGTTCCATCCATGTTGTCATGAATGACAGATTTTACTTATTTCTAAGGGCTGTATAGTATTCCATTGTGTATATATACCACATTTTCTTTATTCATTCTCTGTTGATGGACATTTAGGTTGGTTCCACATCTTGGTTATTGTGAATCATGCTGAAATGAGCATAGGAATACAGATATCTCTTCAACATACTAATTTCAATTCCTTTGGATATATACCCAGAAATAGGACTGCTGGATCATGTGGTAATTCTATTTTTAATTTTTTGAGGAACCTCTATACTATTTTCCAAAATGACTATACTTAGATCTCAGCTTTCTTGAGAGCAGGGAGCCATATCTGATTAATTCACTCTGCATATACTGCAAAGAAGCATATGTGTGCATGAACTGTGTGTATTTGTGTATATGTATGTATATGTGTTAGGGAGAAGTGCAGAATAAATATACCCAACTCTTGACTATTTATAGACATTATCTAGGTCTTTATTTTTTTCTCTTCTTAATCTCAAAGAAAACTGAGGAAAGGAGGAAGTAAAAAGTAAATTTTTGACTGAAGATGTCTGGAAAAAGTACCAAATAAAGTGAGATAGTGGGTAATCTAGTGATTTTTATTTTTCCATCCTCTTTCTGCCCCCAATTGTGAAATAATTTACAGCACTATAAGAAAGAAGCCACCAATTTTGGTAGCTTAGACCACTGTTGAGATCTGGAATCAGAATTCCAATGTTCAAATATTAGTCCTACCAGTTATAAGCTCTATGACTATAAGCAAAATACTCAACTTCTCTATCTTCAGTTACCCTGCACAAAAATTGGGAATATCAACGATGCCATCTTTATTGCATTGTAAGAACTAAATAATTCAACATGTGGAAAATAGCATGATATCAGGGATATAGAATGTGTTTACAAATGATAACCATTATTAATATTGATAGTGATAATTTTATTCATTTCACATGGCATTAAGTACCAAGCTCTATAGGAATCAGAAAATAAAGTGTTATTTCTTTTTCTTCTCTATTGTCCAGCTTCCTACAGGAAAATAAACACTCACATCCTAAAGGTTCCAGAAACAGATGAGGTAGAGCTCACATGCCAGGCTACAGGTTATCCTCTGGCAGAAGTATCCTGGCCAAACATCAGCGTTCCTGCCAACACCAGCCACTCCAGGACCCCTGAAGGCCTCTACCAGGTCACCAGTGTTCTGCGCCTAAAGCCACACCCTGGCAGAAACTTCAGCTGTGTGTTCTGGAATGCTCAAGTGAGGGAACTTACTTTGGCCAGCATTGACCTTCAAAGTAAGAGCTGCCCCCACTTCCTAGGTCTATCAGTCAGGGTTCAGGCAAGAAACAGATGGCACACTCCAGTGATTGGAGGAGAGTGTAATAAAGGGACTATTTATGAAGGTGTGATCAGCATTTGTAGAAACTACAAAGCATAGTGCAGAACACTGGGGCTTCAATATTGGGAGAGTAATTACCACTGTTGGAGAAGTTACTGGAATCAGAAGGCAACTGTAGGGAAAGCCCCATTTCACAGAAGCTGTAGCTACAGAATAGGGAAGCTGCCATCTGCAGCAACTCCAAAGGGTGGAAGCTGGATGAATGAATACCCCAACCTCATTCTCCTCCCACCCTCCAATCTCCTGCTAGTGCCTTCCATTGGCTGAACCCTGCTAGAAGTCAGAGAATACAAGGGTCCACTGTTGTATTCCATAAAAGTCAACTTCTCAGGGCTCAGAGCAGTGTTGAAGTGTATAGAACAGATCTGGAGAGGAAACAGAAAATATCTAGTACAATAGCTAATGACTGTGACTCATGTACAGTGTCATGAGCCAGCAGAATGAATATTTCTTTGCTGTATTTGCTGCCAGTCAGCTGGTTATGGGGTTTTTCCAAGAAATTTGGTCTCTTACAAAATCCTTCAGAGCCTTGACTGGCTATGCTGGGTATTTTTGGAAGGGATCCCATACTTTTGATCTTCATACACCAGCAGAATTTCAAACAATCTTGGGAAAATAACAACTTTTATCTGCCAAGTAAGGACAACAAACACCTAGTATCACAATCATTTCACAAGAGACAGGTAATTTCATCACCAAATGCATGTTTCCTAATACTCCTATATCAAATTACCACAAACTTCACAGTTTAAGACAACACAGATTTACTACCTGATACTTATGGAGGCCAGAAGCCAGACTTGAGTTTCACTGGGCTCACATCAAGGTGTCAGCAGGATTGCAGAGGCCCTAAGGGAAGATTCCACTTTCCCGTCTTTTCCAGCTGCTAGAGGACACCTGCATTCATTGCCTTATGGCCCCTCCAACTTCAGAGGCAGCAACCCCATCATTCAGCCCTCTGCTTCTGTCACCACATCTCTCTCACTCTCTCTCTCTTTTTTTTTTTTTTTTTTGAGATGGAGTCTTATTCTGCCACCCAGGCTGGAATGCAGTCCCACTATTCCGGCTCACTCCAAGCTCCGCCTCCCAGGTTCAAGAAATTCTCCTGTCCCAGCCTCCTGAGAAGCTGGGATTACAGGCACATGCCACCATGACTGGCTATTTTTTGTATTTTCAGTAGAGATGGGGTATCTCCATGTTGGCCAGGCTGGTCTCAAACTCCTGATCTCAGGTGATTTGCCTGCCTCGGCCTCCCAAAGTTCTGGGATTACAGGCATGAGCCACTGTGATCAGCCACATCTCTTTCTCTAACTAGCTTGCTTCTCTTTGCCACCTCTTAAGGACCATTGTGATTGCATTAGGTACTGCATCCCCCCGGTTATTCGGGGTGATCTTCCCATTGATCTTCCCATCTCAAGGTCCATCTTCAAAATTCCTTTTGCCATGTAAGGTGACATATTCACATGTTCCAGGGATTAGAATATGGACATCTTTGGAGACAGCCATCATTTTATCTATCCTACTGAGATATACTGTCAGAATAAAGGACAGTCCCTAGTACTGATTCAATTTGGCTTTATAGAAAATTCACTATATTGTCATTGTATTTCACATTTTGCCCATTGTCTTAGCTGGGTAAGACAGAGCCTATGATAAGGACTTGTGTGGCATGCAGGTATTTAATTGGTAACCCAAGAGGGCAGAAACAAGAGATTTAGGAGTTTAAGAGAGAATAATATAAGAGTATATTATCAAAGTTGTTTGTGTGGGCAAGAGAAACTCAAATATTCAAGGACCAGCATGTAGATAGCCTCCTAAGATATCTACTCAAAGAATTTCAGGTGGAAGGACTTGTTCATCTGCTTCACGTCCATTGGTTGACAGTAATATGAACTCCATTCTGCTGCTGGGCTAGACATGCATGTGGGCTGAGTGAGCTTTCCCCAGCATCCGTCGCATCAGAAAAGTCTCCGAGCAGAAAGAAAAGTATCCAATTTGAGGTGAATTACTGACCTTGAAGTGAGTGTAAGCCCACCCAGAATTCTACCCCCAGCTGGCTGAAGTGAAAGGTGGGGCTGAGAGGAAATAAGGCAGGACTTCAGAGTCCCCACTTGTACTATTCAAATCCACTCAAGCCCTACATTAAGTTGGCTCTGTCACTGAGCCTTCCAGCTGGGAGGGAGCCACAATCTCTGCAAAAGATTTAATGTACACCAGTTTGTGGAACAAGCTGCAGTTCCTGCTGCTGCTGTTGATCCCAAGCCACAGGTGATATTTGTTGTCTCACTCATCCACCATACATTCCAGATTTCCCTCACCCAACACCTCAGATGGAATGGTTTCTTTGCCTGATAGGGTGACCCAGACTTACGACCCGAAGAGATCTGAGCTTTTGCTCATCATGTCCTTAACAGACTGGGGTTGTTGCAAATATCTTTTCATTATCACTGGATATGGAAGTAAAAAGAACCAGTGAATCAGTGGACCCCTGAGTTCCAGACATACTCTTCCTTGTCTCCATTATATAGCAGTGTTCAAGATTTTCATGATAATCAAGATTGATTACTCCACCAGTATGGTAATTTTTTTCTTTGCTCACTGGTCTGCCAATATTAAGAGCTCTAGGTGGCCAGACCAGTAGCACAGCTTTAGATGCTAGAATTCCCCATAGGAAGCCAGACAGACCTTTGATCCAGCAAAGCCTAAATGTGCAGGGTTGAGCGAACTTCTATAAGTGAGTCATTGGAAGTAATGGTGAAAGGGGCCAACCTACAGCATTGGGATAGCCCTGGTACAGACACAGAATATGCTTGAGGAGGTTGTCAGGAGGAAGTGAATTAGACCTTGCACAGTACTACCACCATCAAGTGTAGTTGGGGTGAGGCAGACATGGTATGAGTTGAGGCATCAGAGATATCTGATGCTTTATCCCAAATTAAAATTAATTTTTTTCATGGAGTGACACTGATCCACAGGCCAGACTCTAAGAACTTTGCAGTGACTGAATACCCATCTCATCATTACTTTCCTGGTATTTTCTTCTGGAAAAAATTATTCCCTGATACCGTTTTCAGAGGCAGCTAGATGTACTGTCATCTCTCCCCTCTTTCCACTTCCCTACCTATCTGCAGTTTAGTACCCAATGCCAACACTAAAATTAGCCCAGCTTCTTTACAACTAAATTATTAGTTTAGAAAGAAAGATAGGAGTCATGCTAAGGACCTTAACTGAAATCAAAACATTAGAGGCTGGGCACGGTGGTTCATGTCTGTAATCCCAGTACTTTGGGAGGCCAAGGCAGGAGGATCACTTGAGCCCAGTAGATTGAGGTTACAGTGAGCTACAATTGTGCCACTGTACTCTACTCCAGCCTGGGCAACAGAGTGAGACTCTGTCTCCCAAAAAGAAAAGGAAAGGGGAGAGGAGAGGAGGGGAGGTAGGGAGGGGAAAGAAAGAAACTAGAAATCCATCAATTTTAGGACCAACTTCAGGTAAAAAAATGAATTATGCAAGTTGGTCTTTCAACATTCTCTACCTCTCTTTATATCATGGTTAAGACCACAGACTTCTCACCTCATGAAAGATGAACTCTAACTAATTCATACTAAAGCTAAAACCTCTAAGGAGGATTAAATATGAGCAATCCCAGGATAACTTTTTTTTCCCCTGGAATTGTTTACTCAACTGTCCTTTGTTATGTGGAATTTTCTGCCTGGTTAAGTGTAGGCCAGTACTTTGGATGAACTGTAGTTTTCTAGAAAGACGCTTTTTATATAAGAACCTCTCCAGGGAAATAGGGGCCTGTATAAGATGAATTTAGAAATAACTAGAGTCCACCCTTTACACTACTGATTATGTCAGTGTTTTGTTCTGCACGGTAGAGAAGTGAAAAGGCAGACTGACCATTTCTCTGAAAGCCTTTATGCTGTGAGAAGTTAACAGTGGAGTAAAATGGCCACCCTGCTCTCTCCACGGGAGCCAACATGGCTGACTAAATAGTCAACAACCATAGGAGAGACCTGTGGGGTCTTCATCAGAGCTCAGGATCTCCTAGGGTATCACTCATAAATGCAGCCATCAGGGAGATGGAGAAATCTTTGTGTAGTTAGAAATTCTCAACCTGGTTTTACTCATCCTTCCCAGGTTTGTATTTGTCCTACTGTTCACTGACATGGATCCTCTGCTTCATTAACTATCCCTTCCTCACCACATGCTCTCTGAACGTGGTTGAACCTTTTCTACCTCCATGCCTTCTTTGCTCACGTTTGTCCACATAAATATCATTATTTTTCTCTCTACTAGCTCCAAGCCCACCCTCTCTCTGGGGCAGCTCAGTCACTCCAGGGCACAAGGGAGTCTTTCCCTCATCCCACATTTTGAGACCTATCACCTGGACCATTTGTTTGCCTTATAATTGTGGTTGCCTTTTTAATTGCTATTTTATTTTCCATGTATTTTCACTGTTCACACAAGTCTTCTTCATTCTACACTAAGGCAGAAGCAGAGTGCTGTGTTCATAATAAGTGCTCAACAAATGTTGGGTTGATGGGTTGGAGACTTCATCTTAGATAATACCAGTCCCATCATCCCAGCTACCAGACTGTGTGGACAGCCAGGTCAGAGCAGCCAAATGATATTCTAGCTTGTGGCACAAATACCAGCAACAAAATAACCAAAGTCACACATCTGCCTCATTATATCATTGCTAAGAGTATGCAATTATTGGCCAGGCACAGTGGCTCATGCCTGTAATCCTAGCACTTTGGGAGGCTGAGATGGGTGGATTGTTTAAGGCCAGGAGTTCAAAACCAGCCTGGCCAACATGGTGAAACCTCATCTCTAATAAAAATACAAAAAATTAGCTGGGCATGGTGGCAGTTGCCTATAATCCCAGCTACTCATGAGGCTGAGGCAGGAGAATCACTTGAACCAGGAGGCAGAGGTTGCAGTGAGCCAAGATCATGCCACTGCATTCCAGCCTGGGCAACAAGAGTGAAACTCCGTCTCAAATAAATAGAAAATAAATGAATAAAATGTCAAAAGAGTATGCAAGGATTTTAAAACAACTTAGAGGAATATGTATTAGGATACAGGCTAAGCTACCATAATGAAGAGACCTCAAAATATAGTGAGAAGAAAGACAGAAGTTTATTTCTTTCCAGGTAACACTCAGGTGGTTCAGAGCAGCTAAGTAGCTATGTTCCATAGAGTCATTCAGTGATCCAGGTTCTTTTCATCCTGTTGCTCTGCCGTTCTCCAGGATGTTGTCCCTATAAAATTGCCAAAGCTCAGTCAGTGCCAAACCCATGTTTCAACCTTCAGAAAGTAAATGAGTGGTGGAAGACGCATTCAATGTTTTAAGATGAAGACCTAGAAAACTCACTCTCTTAGCCTGAGCTTAGATGACACAGCTGGGCCCACTTAACTACAGGGTAGGCTTGAGAAGCCATGTGTCCAGCTAATTCCTTAATATGAGAGTTGAAAGAAAGAATGGATTAACCAGCAGTATACCACAAGGTAACAAATGACTAGGAGGATCAGGCTAGGTGGACTAAAAGAGTCAATTCAGTGCAACAATTCCATATTGACACTTTTCATGTAGCTGTTGCTTGGCTCTAGAGAGGACTCAGAGGTAGTTTAGATAAGGCCTTTGTCCTCCAAATACAGTCTAAGTATACTGATGTCCTACTGGATGTTCAACTTTGGAGTCTTCAGGGATGAGTAGAGCTTCTGTACATGGGAGAGACTGTGAGGGAACCTGCACAGGACAAGGGTTTGCATAAAGACACTGAGGTAGGGACCTCTCCTGTTGTGGGGACAGTGAGAGGCCCAGTTCTCCTTGACTCACATCCAGCAAGTGCTTACTAAGCACTTCCTAGAAATTAAGAAGCAGATTGTAATCAATATGGGTTATCCAATATTTGGATGAGCAAGGCTCCTTATTTTTCCTTCCTTAATGTTAATCACACTCTTTTGGATGGAGACAAATATCTGTGGGGGCTGACCTTTGGGTCAGATAGATCTGGGTTTGCAATCCTGGCACTGCCATTTACTTAGCAGTGATGATCGATAGATTATTTAGCATCTCTGAGACTTACTTCCTCAACTCTAAAAATGAGGGGCTCAGACTAAATAATGTCTAATCCCTTCTCCAGTAAAACAAGCCATGTTCTCAGATAGCACTGTGCTGGAGGTGGTGGGGTTTGAGGGCTGGGAAGTTGGGAGGACTGAGCCTTTCCTCCTGAGCAGTTTTGTCCAGTTTTTCCTGTACCAGTCTGTCATGTTTATTCCATGTGAATGACTCCATGAGGCAAAATTCAAGCTTTTGAAAAGGGCACAAATTAACTTGGGCACCCTTTCATTTCCCTGTAGGTGAACACTCCTCCAGCCCTGCCTTTTGTCAGTCTGGAGCCCTTGTTCTAATCTGCACACACCAGAGGACTTTATAAGGCTTTCCCCAGCCTCCAGAATTATTCTTCTGATCCACCCCTGTACTAAACTCATCCTTTCCTCAGTGCCAAGGCCTTGAAAAACTGAAACAAGGCAAAGGGTCAACTGTAGTAATTCACACTAAGGCATGAGTGACTGGGTTTAGTATATTAACACTACATAGGATATTCTATTTTTCTCAAAAGGATCCTGTTAATGCTTGAAATTTAACAACTAATGGTATATATTCCAAGCACTGTCAGTACTTGTCAGTGGGGGAAACATTTTGGGGCTGAGAGATTTTGCCACTGGGAAGAGAGAGAGGATGAGGAGGAGAAGGGTGATAGGGAGGAAAAAGAGAAAAAAGAAAGAAAGATGCTTGGATGATAGATAGATAGATAGATAGATAGATAGATAGATAGATAGATGGCAAAAAATAATATGAGAGAGTGGTAAAAAGCACAGAATCTGGAAGCAGGCTGTATCTTAGCTGGGTCACTTACTGTGTAACTTAGGGAAAGCTTCCTAGTCTCTTTGTGCCTCACTTTCTTCAGCAGTGAAATGGGGATCATAGCAGAGCCAACCTCACAGAGTGGTTGTGAGGAGTGGATGAGCTGATAGGTGCAGAGCACTTAGAACAGGGCCTGGTGTGGAGTAAATGCTCCACAGAGCTAGCCATATTGGCTGTCACCCACTCATGTGGCCAGCCTGTTGGTCTACCTCTGAGCTGCCATGTAACAGGATTCTGGTGCTTTTCCTTCACCCAGGTCAGATAGAACCCAGGACCCATTCAACTTGGCTGCTTCACATTTTCATCCCCTCCTGCATCATCGCTTTCATTTTCATAGCCACAGTGATAGCCCTAAGAAAACAACTCTGTCAAAAGCTGTATTCTTCAAAAGGTAAGTGAGTTTTATTCATGGTAACCAAATGGACTGGGTGTCTGCACTGAGCCACTGCTTTGCACTGCAGGCCTACAGATTCCTGGTTTCATGCTAAACCCACCCAGAGCTTATGAACCACTTTGAGCTTGTCTTGTTGATTATTTTTCCCCAGAAGAAAATGGCTCTCATCGTCAGTGAGCTGAACTTCTTACATTGAGTTTTTTAAAGGGAATGTTTTGTTCTTATGTCTGAAAGAGTTTGTCTTATTCTTTGAGCCAAGAGCTTTCATCAGCCTCATGAGAGTGATGTTATTTGGCAATGCAGATAGCTACGTGCTCAGATTTTGCTGGTGGGAGGTTGCCAGGATCCTTTCTGAGGATTCCTTCCATTTTCACTACTCTTTTCCCCAGTCTGGACATGAGCTGGGATAAACCCACCCCCTGTCTCCCAGGAATCTCAGCCCCACAGTTGGGTAAGGAAAGGAGAAAGGTTTTTGAGGCCATTTGGGGATAAGGAAACAGCTGGTTGGTGGTGCCTTAACGTCTTTCAGTGGCTCCCTTCGAGTTTCTCCTTAGCCTGTTGTATTCTCACCAACACACTCCTGTTCTGTTGTACCAGCTGGGACAAAGCATGCTGAAGCCTTTGAGCCCTGATTTCATTGCTTCATTGTTCATGTGTCTGTCCTTGGTTTCCTGGGAGGAGCCTGCCCACAAAACCCCCAGGATGTATGCAGGCCTAGCTGGTGCTTTCCTAAACGGCTCCCTTGTCTGCACTCAACAGACTTCTCCAAAGATCTATATGTGGCCTCATCTATAGAAAAGGAAATGATATGTGGAAATAATTCAGTAGGACTTTGGAGTAGCACTGTCTGAGGACTAGGGAAATTTTAAGTGGTTGTTATCTTACATTTATATTCATAACTTCTATTTTCTCATCTGCCATAAAATATTGTCATGTTCTATTTGTCCGTTGCCCTATGTGTGATTGCATTCACTTGGGCGCTGACCACAATACTTCTAACTGTAGAATGCAAGGAATTGTTGCCAAAAGAAAAAGACAGAGGGAGGGAAGAAGATGGTGAGGGGAGTGAGGGAGAAAGAGAAAGCAGGAGATGGGGAAGAAGAAAGATAGAAAGAAAAATAAATGTGGAAGGGAAGGGAGCTTCATGGTAAAGGAGGTATCTCCAACAGAACTTTGACTTTTAAATAGAACCATTTCAGAGAGTTATGTCAGATCCACCTCAGTTGTCTTATCTTCTGCCATTCTTCTTTTACCTCCCACACCCATACCTCTTGAAAATAGTCTTATACCAGAGTTCAAGGCCTAGGGCCTGAGGACTCCTTAAGCATTTCAGAAATGAGCAGCTGAGTCTTCTGTCCCAGCTCTTTGGGAGAATAGAATGGAGTCACACTCAAAGATAGAGTGTAAATAAATCCTCTCCTCATCCTTCACCCCAATCTTAAGAGTGAGTGAAGATATCAGTAGCTCAGAGCTGGGATGTAAAGCTCAAGTCCTAACTGTGATTAGGAGACCTCTGTTACAAAGAAGAATTGAGTGAATAAATGTGCAAACAATTTCTTTTATATTTTTAATGAACCAGAGAGAAATCACGGTTGCCTATATAATCCTTGTCTCTAAATCATTTGCATTCAGATCTGCTTTCTTACATGTGTCTGCCATGCACACACACTTGTGTGCCACGGAAAAGGGTTGAGAACTGCTGGTGATGTAGACAGAGTTTTAAACCAAGGTCAGAGGGCTAGGCTGGGACCTGGTGCTGCCATTTATTGGCTCTCTGACCTTGTACAAATTGCCTGTCTTCTTTGAGATGGTCTTTCTATCTGTAAAAGGGGAAGCAGCAAGAGAAGGAACATTTTACAGCTTATTGGCTGAACTTCACTGCCACTAGTGTGGTTCAACTTGGACTACAGAGGAATCTTCCTAACTGGTTTCCCTGTATTCACTCCTGCTACCTCCAACTTGGTCTGTTCTCACTTTTTGCTAGAATAGGCTTTTAAAAATCATAAATCTACCATATGTCCTCTGTTTAGACCTTCTCCATGGCTTCCTGTTGCTCACTGGATGAAGTTCCAACAAGCCCAGGATGGTTTGACTCACGTCTCCAACTTTAACTGCATCACCATCAACTTCATTGTCTAAGCTCTAACCATACAGGATTTTCTAGTCCTCAGAGGCATCGCGGTCTTTCAATTCCAAGTTTTCTCATGCAAAATTGTCTCTTCTTAAATATTTTCTTCTTGTTGTCCACCTGAGTTGGAGTCATCTGTTAAATCTCAGCTAAGCTTATACTTCACCAAGTTTTTCCTAATTCTACCCACCACATACCACACCCATTATATTAAATCCCCTTATTATATGTTTCCATAGCACCTACTTCTTCTTTCAATATACTCAGCACACAATTACAAGTCTAGGATCTGTTTTAATAGCTTGGGCTACCAATTAAATTGCATCCCTTTTAATTTTCCAATTAATTCCTCAAGCACCCACATGCCTATCTTAGCAAGAAGTTCAATGTCTCCCTCTTATAGCATGTACTTCTCCACCTCCCACAAACTGACAGAAAGCTTACTTAGCCCACAGGGCCAGTGCTATTTACAAACAGGCAGGAAGGCTACTAGGGAGCTAGGTTAGTCCTCCAGAGAGCCCTGGTTTTGAGCAGTTGCTGTCTACTACTGCCATGTAGAATCTCTGGTCCTTCCAGGTGTCTCCATCCACTGTGCAAAGGTAACCTTGCTGGTCCCAATCCCCACACAGACCACAGTGCTACAAGATTACAGTTCTTATGGTTTCCCAACACATGCTCTGTTATTGGTCCCAAAGCAGGACCCCAGCGTGTTGATGAGGTAGGAGGGGATCCCTGCCTTAGCCACAGCTGTGCACAGCCAGCCTCTTCCCTTCTAGGCCCTCATGTTGAGCCTGGGACACCAGTCCTAACTTCCTTCTCTTGAGTTCCTCTTAGGGCCATTGTTATCCTGAACTTCTTAGTCCATTGCAAAGTTAAGTAAAGAGGCAGCAGTCTTGGTCCCTTTCCTTCCAGATGGCTTCTTAGCTCTGAACAGATTTACCCACCTATACCTCAGTGACTAGCTCTGTGCACTAAAGGGTATTAGGAGGGCAGCCATTATTGGTCCATAAAAGGTCCTGTTTACCATTTTCCCCTAAGAGGAACCATTCAGCAGTTCAGGGCTCCAAGGTGACCTGCTGGGCTCTAAAGAAGAAGCTGGCAACTTCTGTTACAAAATAATGTTAAATTCTGCTTCATCTGCTAGTCTCTATGTTTCAAGAGTACAGTAACTGTGTTTCTCTGATTCACCAATACATGCCCAGTATCTAAAAAATTACCTGGCATATAATAAATGTTCAATAAAATTTTAAACATTGAACCTACAATATGCAGGTGAGTATGCTAGATCTGCTCTGTCCAATATAATAGCCATCTGTGGCTCTTTTTAAGTTAAATAAAAATTCAGTTCATCAGTCACATCTTAAGTATTCACACATTGTAAGTGCTCAATAACCATGTACAGATAATTGCTCCTGTACTGGACAGTGCAGATATACAACATTTCCATCATTGCAGAAAGTTCTACTGAAAACCACTGTGCTAGACCCTTTACAAACTTCTTCTCACTTAATTTCACAAAAATTGCTTGTGGCAGGGAGACGTGTCTTTATGCTGGGTGAGGCTCAGAAAAGTTATATGACTTCCCAAAGTCATACAGCTAGGATTTGAATACAGGTCTGTTTGACTCCAAAACTTGTGGCCTATTTGTTGCAAAAGTGCTTAATACAAATTGATTCAATCAATATTATTATCTTTGAGCAATAGAAGGAGAAAGTAAGTTTCAATCCAAAAGAATTGAGTGACTTACACATTGACTTGCTGAGCCAATGGCAAAGTCAACTTAGAATCCAGTAGGAGTCACCAGCTACGGAATCTAGATCTTTAGAACAGGTCTTCAGATCTTCAGAACAGTGTTTCTTAAAGTCTCTTGTGAAGGACCAGTTATCATCATAGGCTGGTAACAGTTCACCTACCAGCACCAGCCCATGAACCAGACTCTGAGTGGCATAGTCCTAGAAGATTGAGCCAGAATTTTACAAAGGTTTAAAGACCAAATATGCTGGTTTATGGTTACCTGTGGCCCACAGAGAGTGGCAGCACTAACCTCAGGCATTAAGGAGGTACCCACTGAAGCCAACATTCAAGAGCAATTCCTATGGGTTAATCACTGGGCTCCTTTCAAATGCAAACCCTCATGAAAGAGACTACAGTGCTGAATAGAGACCCCCAAATTCCAAGCCAAGCTCAAGATAGTCATGAAGGAATTACTAAAAACCTGGTATATAGGGCAAAAGCAGAATTAGGAATGGACTGATTTCAGGAACCCAGGCAATGGCAGGAGTTGGGCATTAAATCCTAAAAGAGAAGCAGAGTGGGAGAGAATATGTGAAATCAGAGGTTAAGAAAAAAGCGAAAATCTATTCGTGATTGCAAAGATGTGAAACCAACCTAAGATCCCATTGATGAATAGGTGGATAAAGAAAATGTGGTATATATACACCATGGAATACTACTCAGCCATAAAAGAGAATGAGATAATGTGTTTTGCAACAACTTGGATGGAGTTGGAGGTCATTATTCCAAGTGAAGTAACTCAGGATGGAAAACCAAATACCATATATTCTCACTTCTAAGTGGGAGCTAAGCTATGGGTATGCAAGGCATACAGAGTGGTATAATGGACACTGGAGACTCGGAGAGTGTAGGGAGTGACAGTGAGGAATTAAAAAGCTGCATATTGAGGTCAATGTATACTACGTGAGTGATGGGTGCACTAAAATCTCAGACTTCACCAGTATACAATCCATACATGGATATATAACCAAAAACCACTTGTACCCCTAAACCTATTGATATAAAAAAAATAAAAGAAAGATGTGAAACCAAGGAAAGTTACTGGTGAACAGCATCCCATTATGTGAACTTGTGCTTCTGAACCAGTAACTTGAGTTACTTTGAACCAGTATCAGTCACTTATACCTTAGTGTAAATTAATTGATCAGAACTTCTGACCTGGGCCAGGGAAGGCAGGGTAGAAGTGGCAGTCAAGACTAAAGCAGAAAAGGGAGAGCTAATTCTGCAGCCAGACATTTCCTGGGTTGGATACCCAAATTAGTCCCTCAGCCTTTAAGTGCCTGAGGGCCAGGAGTAGACAGAGGAATGGAAAGTGTGGGTCTTCTTTGTTCACAGTCTTTGCCTAGCGGCCAGATTTTGCATTATGCATTACTATCCTGAGGTCCCAGGCCACAGAGAACATTTGGGCTTCCCTATGTGCATTTATTTAGATTTACTTTTTGTTCTGCCACATTTTAATCTATAAACCAAACAAAATTTTCTCATTAATCTTATTCCATTTCTGGAATTTTTCTTTTTCAGACACAACAAAAAGACCTGTCACCACGAAAAAGAGGGAAGTGAACAGTGCTGTGAGTAAGCATGATTTTTGCTTTTCTTTCTTACCTTCTTTTCTCTCTCAGTTTGAATTTTAAAGTAACCACTGTTCTATTAATTCGTGGAAGGCAACTGAATAGTTCCAGCTTATAGAATCTTCCTGTTTGGTAACATTTCAGCAAAGCCTTGTTCTTAGCCCCAGAACAATCATGCCATCTTTTGCTCGGTCTATATTCCTAAGCATTCCCAGATGATACTGCACTGGACCTCTGGTCTCACATAGTTAGATACGGAGTTAAAATCTAACAGCAAAGAGAAGATATTCAACTGCGATGCAATTGACAGTGGATGTTTTTGCAACAAACAATGATTAAAAAGTATATTGTTGTGGGCTGTGAGTCAAGAGTAATATGGGGAAAACAGAAGTCTCTTCATGAGGTTGACAGGCTTGGAGCTGGAATCTGTGGAGGAGGAAGGATATGATCCAGGGGTCAGAAAAAGCGGGTTGCTAAAATCATTAAGCCTGGTTGGATGAAAAGCTTAAACTCAGGGGAAGCAGCACATGATTGTGGGGGCTGGCAAGTTGGAAACGTGTACGGCAGGCCAGCAGTCTGGAAACCCAGGCAGGATTTCTATGTTACAGTCTTGAGGCACAATTCCGTCTTTTCTGGGAAACCTCAGTTTTTTGCCCTTAAGGCCCTCAACTGATTGAATGAAGCCAACCTACATCATGAAAGGTAATCAGCTTTACTCCAAGTTAACTGATAGCAAGTGATAATTACATCTACAAAATACTTTCACAGCAACATATAGACTAACATTTGACAAAGCAACTGGGCACAATAGCCTAGCCAAGATGACACATAAAATTAATCATCACAGGCACCAAGAGATGAGGGGGACAGTCTTGGCCATATACTTGGCTGAAGTAAGTCAATTTGTCATTCCTGCCTGAGCCTTTATAAATAGAAGTAAGTAACCAACTGCTATCTGGTCATTGGAGTTGTCCAAGAGGCCAGGGTTCTGTCTAATAACTGCTCATGCATGAACCTGCCAACCTAGATCGCATGCGGACTACCAGTTTGGTGTTTTTGTTTAGTTCAGCAGGACTTTTTTCTCAGCTCACTGCCTCTCAAACTTTCAGCAACAAAAGGACATCTGTGATATCAGAATCTACCACTCTAAGTATTTGGATGCAATAGCAATGAATATCTGAGTAAATCTAGGTGGGGAGTGGGGGCACCCTGTAGCCAAAATGACTTAACAAAATCAAACCAAAGTTTTGAAAATGATGTCTTGGTTCAATGAAGAGATTACTTGAGGTAGGTTTGACTTATCTAATATCTTATTTTCTTTTCTTTTCTTTTTTTTTTTTTTTTTTTGAGACGGAGTCTGGCTCTGTCGCCCAGGCTGGAGTGCAGTGGCCGGATCTCAGCTCACTGCAAGCTCCGCCTCCTGGGTTTACGCCATTCTCCTGCCTCAGCCTCCCGAGTAGCTGGGACTACAGGTGCCCGCCAAATTTCCCGGCTAGTTTTTTGTATTTTTTAGTAGAGACGGGGTTTCACCGTGTTAGCCAGGATGGTCTCGATCTCCTGACCTCGTGATCCGCCCGTCTCGGCCTCCCAAAGTGCTGGGATTACAGGCTTGAGCCACCGCGCCCAGCCTCTAATATCTTATTTTCTTTGTCAATACTAATGAGGAATTTAAATATTTCTAGATAGCTTTGGAAAAGTCCCTTAAAGAGGCACCAGCATACCACTGCCAGATCTAATCCCCCAAACACTATTTTCATCATCATCATGTCATCTCTTGTCTCTAGAGATCATATCAAATCCTTCCCAGGGTTTTTCAGACCTTTTGACAATTAGCCACATTTCACTAAGCCAACTCTTCTACCACTTCTCAACAAAACTTTTCCTCAAGTCGAGCTGCTCCACCAATACCACTGCCATGAGCTCATTCCCACTTCTGTGCCTTTGCTCACGTTGGTTATTCTTTTGGAACGTCCTTCCCATTCCTTCTGACTTGTCCAAATCCCAACTTTTGGCATAGTCTACTTTAAGATACAGTAATGATGAACTTTATTATTATAACACCAGGCTTCTGTTCTAAAACATTAGAAGTGTGTTTAGACTAGCTCATTTTATCCTCACAGTAGCCCTCTGAAGTATTTACTCCCTGCTTTCCATTTTATAGGTGAGGAAGCAAAACATGAAGCAGTTAACTAACTTGCCCAAGGTATATGGCTAATGATATAAGGACCAATAAATTGATTCAGCAATCCAGGTGTCCAAGTCCAGAATCCACACCCATACACTACACTCTGCTTTTTTTAAATTTAATTTAATTTTTTTTAGAGACAGGGTCATGCTCTGTCACCCAGGTTGGAGTGCAGTGGTATGACCATGGCTCACTGCAGCCTCAACTTTTGGACTCAAGCGATCTTCCCACCTCAGCCTCCTGAGTGGCTGGGACTACAGGTGCATGTACTTCTTCCAAGACTTTTATTCAGATGAATATTTTCCCTTCCAACTTAAGAAGCAAAGGGCTTGCTGGTTTTGCTTCACCAACCAGCAACTGAAGCAAGACTTGACTTGTGAAAATGCCTAGTAGAGTTCAGTATTAGTGCTGTTTCAGCATTTCCTGGATCTCTTGCCTTTGTGCACATGATAGAATTGCACTTCTCTATAATTAATTTGTAGTTAAGTGTGGTCATGTAACTCACTTTCGTCAATTAAGGTGGGTGCCACTGTACCTGAATTTTTTATTTTTATTTTTTGTAGAACTGGGGTCTCACTATGTTGCCCAGGATGGTCTCAAACTCCTGGGCCCAAGCAATCCTCCTGCCTTGACCTCCCAAAGTGCTGGAATTCCAGGCGTGAGCCACTGTGCCCAGCCTACATATACTATGCTCTCTTGCTTAATCTGTAAGACTTTCTCCCCCGATTCATACATTTCTATTTTTCCTCTGCATTGTACACACAGTCTATACCATTCTTAAGCACATGATTACAGCATTATTTTCTGGCTGCTTCTATGTGTCTATATTTTAGGTCCACCTGGTCAATATAATAAAGTGGGATATTAGTGTTAATGCAACTATATGGTATTTGATATTTGTCTTATTGTCCGTTTATCAATGCTTCTTACAGTTTATTATACGATAAATTTAAAAGGTGTCCAATTTTGACCAAATTTGACTCAATGCTAAAAAAGAATATCAAAATAAATTTTGTTTAATTTTAGTTGAGTCTATCAACTCAAAAAAGAACAAACTACAACAATAACAAGTTTCAGAACATTTTTTAAATTACTGATGTTTTTATGAGTATAAAAATAAAAAAGTACAAAGAAAACAAAAATAATTTAGAATCCATTGCCCAGAAATTGCCATGGTTAAGATTTTAATGTTGCTCAAGACCAGACAGCTCAGGGCTTTGACATTCTCACACCCATTCTCTGCCATCCAAGTTCTATCCCACCCCAAAACCATCCATTATGAGGAGACTGTACAGCTGTAGGCTGCCCAGGAGCCATCCTGCACTCTCATATTGTGACTCAGCATCTTGGGAGATGGAGTCTTGGGACTTGACCTGGACATGTCCCTTGCATGTACTTCTTCCAAGACTTTTATTCAGATGAATATTTTCCCTTCCAACTTAAGAAGCAAAGGGCTTGCTGGTTTTGCTTCACTAACCAGCAACTGAAGCAAGACCCGACTTGTGAAAACGCCTAATAGAGTTCAGTATTAGTGCTGTTTCAGCATTTCCTGGATCTCTTGCCTTTGTGCACATGATAGAATTGCACTTCTCTATAATTAATTTGTAGTTAAGTGTGGTCATGTAACTCACTTTTGTCAATTAAATGTAAGCATAAGTGATGCATGTTATTTCTGAGTAGAAGATGTAACAGTTGGCACGTGCTTTGCCATATTTTCTTTATCCATCTGGCATGGTAACCAGTAACATTTTAGGTAGTAATTGCTCCATCAGTCTTAGTCTCTGAGTAACTAAAATTGACAGAGTCCCCTGGTGATCCTCAATGTACATGGAACATGAGCAAGAATAAGCTTTTGTTTTTTATATTGAGATTTTGGAGTTGTTTGTTCCTACAGCATTACCTAGTTTACTCTAATACAACATGGAAAAAAATGGAACCTATAATAAATAGATCCTACATTGCATTTAAACTTCTATTTCTGAGGAATAATAATGTGGGGAAATACTTTCTATATAATAAAAAAATAGAAAAATTGCAAAATAAAAATATACTTATGTATCATTCATGTTCTATTAAAAATGTTATTTATAGACTCACCATATTCCCTTCCTCCAGAAAAACAGAAGTAAAAATATGAAAATGCCTATAATTATGTCTTTGGATTATGGAACCATGTATTGCTTTTTACTTTTATGTTTTCTGAATTTTATTTTTGAGTGCCCTGATGTATTACTTTTACGAAGAAGAAGAAGACTTTCTGAAACCATTTCAACCATCTCCACTCACCTCTCTAGATCCCAGTAGTTAAATACATTATATAGGACTCTTCATCAGTCCTTATCCACTTTAGGAAGGGCAATGCTATACCTTCTTTAAAGGACACCTACCAATGTCTTAGTTGCCTTTCAAAGATTCCTAGCACAGCTAAATGTGATAGATATGCTCTAAGGATGTACGAGCTGAAGTGACTTGCATAAGGTCATCTCATAACTTACTGTTAGAAATGGAGCTAGAACTCAGTCCTTGTCTGTGACACACCACCCTTTCCATTTGTGGAAGTTGTTCTTGTATCTAATTTTACTTGTGCTGCTATCTGGGCCTATGCCATTCTCCCTCTTATGCAGACAAGCAGATAAACAATAAAACTTTAGGAGTGGGTTATGATACCATAGATATATATCATCTATCCTTTACAAAATAGTTATTACAGTCATCAAGCCTTGGTTAGAATTTACAGACCATGTATCCTAGCTACCTCATTTCACAGATTATGACATTGGGGGCTAAGAGATATTAAGTGACTTCCTTAAGTGAAACAGTAGCAGACCAAAAAAAGTCATGATTCCCAGCATAATGCTACTCACTCATTTATTCATTCATTCATTCACCCACTCACAAACGTGTATTAAATGTCTGCTATTTGCAAGACCCTGTCAGTTAGGCCATGTGGGAACTAGAAGGATGAATTTATCAGTCATCCAAGATTCTTATAATAAAGTATCACAGATAAGGTACTCAAGAAACAGTTTGCATTCACATAATTTGGGTTAAAACAAGAAGCCAGCTTTCTATATGCTTTTGCATATAGAAAGACTATATGCCAGTCTTTATGTTTTTTTGTTTGCTTTGTTTGTTTTCTTGAGTATCCTGTCTTCTTTCTAAGAACTTCCACCTGAGAACTGACCACAGCGTCAGCATTCCACATGGGCGTGTTTCCTTTCCCCTTTCCCATTTCACTGGTTTCCAATTTCTTTTTCTTTTGCCATTATAAATCTTTTGCAAAGGAAATATTAGACAGAACTCCTACATGTCTAGCAAATTAAAATCGTGGTGAAATTAGAGTAGAGGATATAATCACCCTACCATAGGTCCCTACAAAGGCCTCTAAGGCAGGGGTCCCCAACCTCTGGGCCACAGACCAGTACCATTGGCCTGTTAGGAACTGAGCCACACAGCAGGACGTTAGCAGCGGGCAAGTGGCTGTTACTGCCTGAGCTCTACCTCCTGTGAGATCAGCAGCAGCATTAGATTCTTATAGGAGCATGAACCCTATTGTGAACTGCACATATAAATGATCTAGGTTGTGTGCTCCTTATGAAAATCTAATGTCTGATGATCTGAGGTGGAACAGGTTCATCCTGAAACTATACCCTACCCCCACTCCCACACCCAATCCATGGAAAAATTGTCTTCCACGAAACCTGTCCCTGGTGCCAAAAAGGTTGGGGACCACTGCTCTAAGATACCTTGTGCTTCTTGGAACATATTTGGAAAATCATATAGCTCTCAAATTATCCCTATATCCTGAAGCCCACCTTACTTATCAATCCACAGAAATGCCCAACCCATGTCAGGCAACTTCACACTTTCTTTCTTCAGGCAGCACAGTTGTCTCAGGGAGGGAGGAGGGTGCTATTAGCAAGAGGAGTCACTAACAGCTTCATTCACCTGTGTCCATGAATTTTTAATGGTGTGAAAAGTCTGTGTATTTTTTATGATTCTCTGTGTTTCATATAAGAGGGACAAACAATACATGAATACAAACAATACATGAGTTCAGGATGGGGACAAAATATCACTTTAAGCTGAGGATAATCAGGGAAGAAGAAAGGTTTCATGTGGGAGGTGACTTTTGAACCAGGAAGAAATGGAAACAGCAGACTATTCTAGATAGAGGAGACACTAAGAGGAAAGGCAAAGAGGCAGGAAGGTGCAGGAAAGTGCACTTGACCCCGTTCAGAGAGAAAGCCAGGTGTGAGATAAGGGGGAAAGACTGTTAGGCGACGTATTATAAACCATTAATTCCAGGCAAAGGTTAGATTTTACTTACTAGGCAAGAGTGCTTCAGTTAGATCCTAGCAGGAAATGGAGGGCATGCTTAGAACAGGTAACTGAGGCAAGTTTAATGAAGAGACTATTTACAAAGGTGTGTGCAGCATTAAGGGAAACCAGCAAGGGATGCTGAGCATGCCGGGATGTAACAGCAGGTAGGGAAAGTGACTATCCCTAGGTCTGAAGGAGAAAGGGGAGGGAGCAGTTCCCAGAACCCTAGTAAAAATGGCAATAAGAAAGGTCCATCTGGCAGGACCTGTGGTCTTTAACAGAGGGACAAAGTCAACCTACAACTTGTCTGGGAGGTTGCTGAGGAATAGATACCCCAACCTTGCTCTCAACCCACTGCAACCCACTTTTTCACCTAGACTGAGCCCAGTCAAAGACAGAGGGAGGAGTCCAGTGATGTAGTCTACAATGTCATCATCCTGGAGCATGAATAGAGTGCAGCAGGGTGAATAATGAGTCTGCAGGAACTAATAGAAATACCTGACACAATAGGAAACTATAAGAGGTTTTGAATAGGAGAGGCCCCTGAAATGTGCTCCAATATTACTGAGCTATGTATGGCCCACAGAATGGAAAAGGAATGGCTCTTGCAATAGGTCTGAGGAGAGAAGCTGAACACTTGGACTAGGGCAATGGTAAAAACTGTGGAAAGAAAAGTTTTTAACGAAAAGTTTTAAACCATGCTGCTTCCAGCTAGATGAACATTTTTTAAAAAATTAGTTCCTCACTCAAATTTTGGGGAAGTTATATATTTTCTAATCATAACAAATGATTTTTCTTATTTGTGGGCTTTTCTCCCCAGATCTGAACCTGTGGTCTTGGGAGCCAGGATGACCTGATGTGACATCTAAAGAAGCTTCTGGACTCTGAACAAGAATTCGGTGGCCTGCAGAGCTTGCCATTTGCACTTTTCAAATGCCTTTGGATGATCCAGCACTTTAATCTGAAACCTGCAACAAGACTAGCCAGCACCTGGCCATGAAACCTGCCCCTTCACTGATCTGGACTTATCTCTGGAGACTATGGCTCTGAGCAACCACGACTGCACTTTACAAAATTACCCCACTGGATCCTGGACCCACAGAGTGCCTTGAAGCTCCTTCTTGCTGCCAGACTGAAAGCAAAAGGAATTATTTCCTCTCAAGTTTCCTAAGTGATTTCCAAAAGCAGAGATGTGTGGAAATTTCCAGTTACAGAAACAGATGGGTTGCCAATAGAGTTATTTTTTATCTATAGCTTCCTCTGGGTACTGGAAGAGCCTATTGAAAATATGAGCTCATAGACAGGGCTTTGCACAAACTCAAATCATAATTGACATGTTTTATGGCTTACTGGAATCTTGATAGCATCTGAAGTTGTTCTAACTAACAGAGAGCATTTAAATATACACTAAGTGCACAAATTGTGGAGTAAAGACATCAAGCTCTGTTTTTGAGGTCTAAGTCACAAAGCATTTGTTTTAACCTGTAACAGCACCATGTTTAATAGTGGTTGTTTTTGTTTAAACTACATCTTTCCTTTAGAAATTCTTGGTTTCTTTTTAATTTTTTTACCTTAGAAATCAATGATATACAGTCAAAAATATTTGATATGCTCATACGTTGTATCTGCAGCAATTTCAGATGAGTAGCTAAAATGGCCAAAGTCCCAAACTAAGGTTCCTTTTCTGGCCCTCTATATGACTTTAAACTTGAGCTTTCAGTGCCTCAGTTGGCACATCTGTGATACAGCAATGCTAAGTAGTCAAGGCCTTTGATAATTGGCACTATGGAAATCGTGCAAGATCCCACTACATATGTGTACAGCAGAAGGGTAACTTGGCTACAGTAATGGCTTTATTTTGTTAAATTTGTTCTTCATACTGGAGCCATGAAGCTCAGAGCATTAGCTGATCCTTGAACTATTCAAATGGGCACATTAGCTAGTATAACAGAGTTAGGTAGGTGGGCCTACAGCAAGCTCCTTAACTGAGCAAAATCTGGGGCTTATGGGAATGAAAGGGTGTGAAATTGACTAACAGACAAATCATACATCTCGGTTTCTCAATTCTCATGTAAATCAGAGAATGCCTTTAAAGAATAAAACTCAATTGTTACTCTTCAACGTTTTTCACATATTCTACTTTTGGGTAAGAAGTTTGCTCAGGGTCCTGCAAGTCAGTAAGGTTAATATCCTGTTTCGCCATTTGGCTCCCAAAGATTTGAAGGCCTTTGAAGCAAACTTGGATGCACTTGTCAGGAGACTTGGGTCCTAGGGATGCTTGATCTGGGGTTCCTGCTGGAGGAGGAGCACTTCCTAACACCACAGAGAGCAGGGCAGGAGACAAGGCCTTCTTCTCTGGAAGAAAGCCCAGCTATGCTACCCCTACCCCCACCCATGCCCTAGATATGTGATTAGTGTGCTGAATCCTTGGGTGGTTTTGTTTAACTCTGCTAGGAACCCAGTGGCATAATGGTTTCTGTCAAAATATTTCCATCTTTGTTCCTAGATTGGGGCTATCTTTTAGAATACCAAATAGGGAGAGGGCAACCTAGCTGTAGTATCCTGAAATCTGGGTTCTGTCAGGGGAGAACATCAAAAGGCATTATGTCTTAGCTTCAGAAATTTTCTATACTACAGCATGCTATCTTAACACCTAACGTTTATCAAGTACTTGCTATTGCCCAATATTGTTAAGCATTTTACACATACTATTGGAATGAATCATCCCCAAACTCTCTGAAAAAGACACTATTAATGACTCCATTTTACAGATAAGGAAAGGCACAGAGAGGTTAAGTAATTTGGTTAAGGCTGCTCGTTCAATTTGAAAGGGATGGAATCAGAGCAACAAACCTATATTTTTCATTACACATCATAATGTACCCTGATTTCCTACCATATGGGGTTTAAAGTGGTATTTTTATGCTGTGTGGTCTCTTCGCTAGTCAATAATTAATTTCAGAAACAACAGATGCTGGCGAGGGTGCAGAGAAATAGGAACACTTTTATACTGCTGGTGGCAGTGTAAATTAGTTCAACCATTGTGGAAGACAGTGTGGTGATTCCTCAAGGGTCTAGAACCAGAAATACCATTTGACCCAGCAATCCCATTACTGAGTATATACCCAAAGGATTATAAATCATTCTACTATAAAGGCCATGCACATGTATGTTTATTGCAGCACTATTCACAATAGCTAAGACTTGGAACCAACCCAAATACCCATCAATAATAGACTGGATAAAGAAAATATGGCACATATACAGCATGGAATACTATGCAGCCATAAAAAAGAATGAATTCATGTCCTTTGCAGGGACATGGATGAAGCTGGAAACCATAATCCTCAGCAAACTAACAATGGAACAGAAAACCAAACACCACACGTTCTCACTCATAAGTGGGAGTTGAACAATGAGAACACATGGACACAAGGAAGGGAACATCACACACTGGGGCCCGTTGAGAGGGCAGGGGGAAAGGGGAGGGAGAGCATTAGACAAATACCTAATAAATACAGGGCTTAAAACTTAGATGACAGGTTGATAGGTGCAGCAAACCACCATGGCACATGTATACCTATGTAACAAACCTGCACATTCAGCATATGTATCCCAGAACTTAAAGTAATAATAATAATTAATTTCACTCTTTTCCAGGGAAGTGCTATAGAAGTATAGGTGGTGTGTGGGTTCTGGCATCAGAGATTCAAACCCCAGCTCAACTAGGTATGAGTTATACAACTTTGAATATATTGGTTGACCTCTAAGCATCAGTTTACTTCAATATAGTGAGACCTGGCTGGGTGCAGTGGCTCACGCCTGTAATCCTAGCACTTTGGGAGGTAGAGGTGGGTGAATCACTTAAAGCCAGGAGTTCGAGACCAGCCTGGCCAACATGGTGAAATCCCATCTCTACTAGAAATACAAAAATTAGCTGGGCATAGTGGCACATGCCTGTAATCGCAGCTACTCAGAAGACTGAGGCAGGAGAATAGCTTGAACCTAGGAGGTGGAGGTTGCAGTGAACTGAAATCATACCACTGCACTCCAGCCTGGGCGACAAGCCAGACTCTGCCTCAAAAACAAAACAAAACAAAACAAAACATATATATGATATACTGATACCCCATCTCTGCAAAAAAAATTTTTTTAATTTAAAAAAAAAAAAAATTTAAAGGGGCCAGGTGCAGTGGCTCATGCCTGTAATCCCAACACTTGGGAGACTGAGGCAGGTGGATCATGAGGTCAGGAGTTCAAGACCAGTCTGGCGAAAATGGTGAAACCCTGTCTCTACTAAACATACAAAAATTAGCCGAGAGTGGTGGCGGGTGCCTGTAATCCCAGCTACTCGGGAGGCTGAAGCAGGAGAATCACGTGGACCCGGGAGGCAGAGGTTGCAGTGAGCCAAGATCACGCCACTGCACTCTAGCCTGGGCAACAGGGCAAGACTCTGTCTCAAAAAAAAATGAAAGCAATTATCTTTCTCAGTTTATCATGAGGATTTTGAGCACAGGTTTTGTCATTCCCCTTAGACTCCTAGAGAGCAGGAAAGGAGTGAGATTTTTGCCATGTACCTGGTACGTGATAGGTATCTCATGCATGGTCACCTCTGAGACTCATTATATATTGAGAGAATGGCTACTATTAACACTTCTACTTTTTTTTTTTTTTTTTTTTTTTGAGATGGACTTTTGCTCTTGTTGCCCAGGCTGGGGTGCAATGGCACAATCTTAGCCCACAGCAACCTCCACACTCCCCCGACAGGTTCAAGTGATTCTCCTGCCTCAGACTCCGGAGTAGCTGGGATTACAGGCATGCACCACCATGCCCAGCTAATTTTGTATTTTTAGTGGAGGTGGGGTTTCTCCATGTTGGTCAGGCTGGTCTCAAACTCCCAACCTCAGGTGATCTGCCTGCCTCAGCCTCCCAAAGTGCTGGGATTACAGGCATGAGCCACTGCGCTCGGCCAACACTTTCATTTTTGTGGCCTTGATATAATGGGCTAAAACATATATAATGACAATCCTTAAAAACTTAGATGAGTTATAAGTCTGGAAAAAAAAAAGTACTTTTTAGCAAAAATAGCATTCAGGAGAGTTTGAGGAATTGAGAAAGACTAAACAAACAAAAATCACCTATGATCTCATCAAGCACAAACACTTTCATCTTTGCTGTTTGTTTCTGCTCTTTGTCCATTTATGTATTTAAGTTTGGCTATGGTTGTAACATATAATTTTCTATACTTTAAAAAATCTGGGGCTGGGCACAGTGGTTCACGCCTGTAATCCCAGCACTTTGGGAGGCCGAGGCAGGCAGATCACCTGAGGTGGGAGTTCAAGACCAGCCTAACGAACATGGAGAAACCCCGTCTCTACTAAAAATACAAAATTAACTGGGTGTGGTGGTGCATGCCTGTAATCCCATCTACTTGGGAGGCTGAGGCAGGATAATCACTTGAACCAGGGAGGCGGAGGTTGCATTGAGCCAAGACAGCACCATTGCACTCCAGCCTGGGTGACAAGAGTGAAACTCCATCTCAAAAAAAAAAGAAAGAAAAAGAAAATTGTCATCTACCATAAGCTCACACTTATGTTGCTGACAAGTGTTCCTAATTTTCATTTTTAATGGCTGCATAATATTCTACCAAGTGGCTGTGACAAAATTTAATTAACTGTTACCCCTATTAATGGAAGATTACAGTTGCTTCTGGGATTTTTGCCAGTTTAGTCACAAGCTTTTGTGCTGGATATCCACTTGACCCTCCAGATCCATTCTCCAGCCTTCTCCTCCCTGCTTTGGGTCCTATGAGGCTGACTTGTATGGACTATATTAATGGGCTCCATTGCTGTCTGGCTTTTGATCGGGTTCAGCCAATGGGGACACTGGCAGGAGATCAGAGGATGGGAGAACAGTAATGCCAGGGTACTTATTCCCCAGGCTCTCCCTCTCCAGGGTCACTGCTGGTTGGATAATTCTCTCAACTAAAGGTCGCAGCTCTTGTTGAATGACCCTTTCCACGTGGCTCCATCTGCCTGTGGGTTCCAGTAACTGCTCTCTCCCATCCCCTTTTCATGTCTGGGTGCCTACGTGTCCCCTCACCCCTGCAACACACACACACACACACCTGTTCCTGCTAGCCCTTGGGCACTACACTATTCCTTAGAGTTCCCTACACCCGGCCCACGCCTCTACAAAGAATCTCTTTAATTAGCTCTCAAATTATGCAGTTCAATGTCCTGATATATCATGCTGTTTCAGATAATGCATGTCTTTTTACATCTAATTTCATAAGGATGGGTACCTGAAAAGGGAATTATGGAGTCAAAGAAATGTGAACACTTCAGGCTCTTGAGTTCATACTGTCAATTTACTTTTGAAAAGGATCTGTTTGCATTTCTACCAGTGTATCCTTCCATCACTGGATATTTTTAAATATAATTTTGCTAAGTCAATAGGCTAAAAAATGGTACTTTATGGTAATTTAAGTTTTCATGTCTTGGATTACCCTTAAGTTTGCTTATAAAACCTAGTTCTTGCTGTGCACATTGTTATTTTGAAGTTTGTTTAAATCTGTTCCTCCCTTCCCCACTCATTCTCTAGCTGTATAATCTATTTCCTTCATAATTCAATTTTTTAAAAGATCAACTTTTTAAAGCCTCAATGTCTTCATCTATTTACAGATATCCTAACAATAACACCTCTCTCACAGAATTATTGTGAGAATTAAATGAAAATAAGCATGTAGCATATAGGAAGCATCCAAGAAACATGAATGCTTTTCTCCTTAATAATTATGCATGGAGTTTAATTGACAAATTATGTCTATTTTTTGAAAATATTGTGTCAGTTTTCTTTCAAGTTTATATTGAAATTTACCTTATAAAATAATATTATAGATGAGCAGAACAATTCAATATTATACAGATTTGTTTTTATATATTATGTGACTTTAGAAGATCTGTAACTCTTTTAAGCCAAAATCTTAAAAACTGTATTTATTTATTTATTTTATTCTATTTTATTTTGAGACAGGGTCTCACTCTGTCTCCCATGCTGGAGTGCAATGGTGCAATTATGGCTCACTGTACCTTGACCTCCCAGGCTCATGTGATCCTCCCACCTCAGCTTCCTGAGTAGCTGAGAGTATAGGCACATATCACCACACATGTGTTATCTCAGGTCCCATTTCTATTATACAGATCAAGTAATGCTTTGGTAGGCTACACATCTATTATCTATTTAATTCTTTTGTGTGTGTGTGTGTGTGTGTGTGTGTGTGTGTGTTACAGAGTTTCACCCTTGTTGCCCAGGCTGGAGTGCAATGGCAGGATCTCGGCTCACTGCAACCTCTGCCTCCCGGGTTCAAGCAATTATCCTGCCTCAGCCTCCTGAGTAGCTAGGATTACAGGCATGTGCCACCACGCCCAGCTAATTTTGTCTATTTAGTAGAGGCGGGATTTCTCCACGTTGGTCAAGCTGGTCTTGAACTCCTGACCTTGGGTGATCCTCCCGCCTCGGCCTCCCAAAGTGCTGGGATTACAGGCGTGAGCTACTGCTCCCGGCCCACATCTATTTAATTCTTAGATCCACTACCACCAAAGATTATTCCTGCCAGTAAAATAATTCCGATTGCTACTCTGGGATCTCATCATCCACATTGAAATCAGGCAGCTTTTCCCACCTCATCCTTGGCCTATAGAAAACAGCTGCCTGAACATGTTCAAGGGTGCTGGGGCTTCTCCCACTAAAGCATTTATCAATGCTTTAGAGAAGAAACTACTCCTTAGGCCCTTTCAGGACCAAGTGTGGTGAGGGAAGAGGTGCAGTTACACATAATAAATTACTCCCTTATTTCTATCTCCATTATATTATTCCAGAGAAATTCTGGCAACTCAACACCGTTAAATGTTACCTACCAGTGAGTCCAAATTTCAGCCAATCAACTAAGCAAATAGTGCCATTCACAGCTGCTCTAGCTAATACATCTGTTTCAGCTAGCTTTTGTTGTATAACAAACTATCCAAAACTTAGTGACTTAAAATAACCATTTATGTTTTTATGATTTTGTAGGATAACAATTTGGGTTGGGCTCAGTGGAGGCAACTCATTTGTGCTCTACGTGGTGTCAGCTGCAATCACTCATGTATTTGCAATCAGTTGGCAGTTTGGCTGCCAGATGACTGGTCTCAGATGGCTTCATTCATATCTTCCTATTGGTGCTGGCTGTTGGTAAAACCATGTATCCTCAGTAGTATAGTCCAGGCTTCTTCAACATAGAGGCTAATCCAAAAACAGCAAAAAAGAGAGAAAACCCCACATGCGAGTGCTTTCCAAGTCTCTGTTTGTATCACATTTGCTAATAATGTTCCATTATCCAAAGCAGCACATAACCATGCCAAAAATCGATGTGTAAAGGAATTACATGAAGGCATGATACTATTAATGTAATCATCTACAACATTAAGTCCAAAACTATCTGGAAAGTGTAGTATATCAGGACTACCTTAATCTGGCCCCAATTCAATGTTATCTTCTGTACTCCTGGGTCTAATGCCTTTAGAAGTCATCCCCATACATATGAGTCTGGTTTCCTCTAATGTTAAGTTAACAAAATCTTACGATTCTTTTGAAGTATAAGACTTTTCCTCCTGAGCTAGACTCTGCTCTTCCCACCTCCGTATATTCTGGGACCTGCCTCTAAATAAAGGCCATGAGAGTTGGGAGCACTGGGGCTGAGAAAGAATAGGGATCTCCCTTGCAAGGCAAGTGCCTCATGTGGGCTTATTACAGGCTTTCAAACAAGGAAAGGCTAGTATCATCAGACAAGAAATGAGAGGCTTATTCCACTATCAAGGGAAACTCAGGGATGCTTGGGGGTTTCGACATTCTCAGTTTCATCCAAATCCACCAAAATGTCCCCATTCCTAGTCTCAGAGTCCTACTCCTTTCAAATCACTGAGAAAACTTTCACATATGAGACTCAGCCAGTCTGTGAATGATTAATTTGGGTTGAATTTTTCAGTCATGTCTTTCATGTGTAGTGAGTCCTGTAATTAGAAGGAATAAGAGGTACTTTCAGGGCAGTCTTAGAAGCCCTCTGGTGCTCTGAATATGATTTCAGGTGAAAGCCCTGTTATTTGCTTCCTGTAAGCACCCTGGAGAAATCAGAAGCAGCCATCTCACATTACATTCCTTATAATCATCTTTACTACCATAATGGTTAAATGCAACAGCTACTTGGTCTCCAGAAGCTTGCCTTTCATTGGTATTCAACCCTAGCAAGAATAGATGATAATTTAATCAATTGTGATGCCATTGCATGCCATAGATTACTAGTGGCAAAGAGTTCAGCTCTCAATTCAAACCAATCTAACACCAACCACAAATCAAATCAATCCCAGAATGTCAGAATTTGAGAATCTGTTTCCTAGGACCACACCTAGTATCAAGTACTAGTATCAGCCAGGGTCCGGTCATAAAAATAGAGTGTATTTAATATTAGGAACTTGTAATAAAGATATAAGAAGACTAAAAGGGAAAAAAGTGGATGCCAAATATTAGAACTACAGACAGCAGGTAACTTTCTGCTACCTATTGCTACAGGCATGACACATTCAGGAACTAGAAACAGGAAATAATTCCCCCTACCACCTTCCAGTCCCCAAGGGCTTCCCATTTACTGAACTTAACAGGAAGCTAGTTGACAAGGGAGGCTGGCAAATGAAGTTTGTCAAAATTCCAGCCCTGGCACATCAGAGCAGAGGAGAGGAGGATGAACTTAGAGTTGAGAACAGGAGGTAAATAATCAACTCACTCCTCAATCAAAATCTATCTGGATGAAGTGGAGATGTATCCATTAAGAGATGAGAAATAGAGAGACTATAAATTCCAATGAGATTGTAGCACAAGGAATTGTCTTAAACTTTGTGGCATCTGACCCTGTAACAAGGGCCCAATGTATATTTGTTGATTAGTTTTATGAGAAAAATAACAATTGGGCATCTGCTTTGACCATAAGACAAAATAAACTTATTTATTTATTTATTTATTTACTTATTTATTTTTGAGACAGAGTCTTGCTCTATTGCCCAGGCTGGAGTGCAGTGGCGTGATCTCAGCTCACTGCAAGCTCCGCCTCCCGGGTTCATGCAGTTCTCCTGCCTCAGCCTCCCTGTAGCTGGGACTACAGGTGTGCACCGCCGTGCCTGGCTAATTTGTTGTATTTTTAGTAGAGATGGAGTTTCACCGAGTTAGCCAGGATGGTCTAGATCTCCTGATCTCGTGATCCGTCTGCCTCGGCCTCCCAAAGTGCTGGGATTACAGGCGTGAGCCACCGCGCCCAGCCTTTAAGTGCATTTTGTAGAAGTTGTATCAAAATTCATTGGCTGCAAATGAGAGAAAACCTGATGCAAACTGGCTTAAATTTTAAAAAGATAACGTGTTGGCTTATGTAACTGAGCAGCCAAATGTGCAACTGGGTATAGGGGGTCTAACAAATGTCTTCAGGTTTCAAATTCCATCATTTCTTCACTCTGTTTCCTTTTTGTTGATGCCATTCTCAGACAAGATATCTCCTCTTAATTACAAGATGGATGCCAATGATTACTAAACCTTTCAGATTCAAATATTTTACAAGTAAAAAAAAAGCCAGAGTATTTTTCTCAGCATTCTCAGCAAAATCCTGAGATTTACATTGGAAAACTTATGTGATGTGCCCCCTCCAGAACCAATCACTGAAAGAAAGAGTGATGTCTTAGGTCTGGAGCTCCACCCAGACCACATGAACTGAAAGTGGAGAGTGAATCAAAGTGACATCTTTTGTGCTAAGATGTTGCAATTGCCCAAATACATCTGTGAACTTCTCCTAGAATTTATAGCAGAAGGTGTTAGGTGTCCATTATAAGAAAAATATCACTATCATATAACACCCCTGGGGAAAATATTTCTAAATTTCAGACAAAATATATGTTTAGTGCATTGTCTTTCCTGATAATGTATTTCCTGCCTGTCATGGGATATGTCTATATTAAAGCGCTGGGTAGGGTTTGGACTACATGTTACTCCTTGTGCTGGGTTTGAAACATTAGATTGCCAATGTCTCATTGCTGGTATCCAAAATGAGGTTTAATTAAGTTTATCATTATAGCTAATCTTCATACCATGCACCAGACATTGCTCTAATAGCTTCACATGTATCATCTCATTTAAACTTCATAACTCAGTGTATTATCTTATCTATTTTACACGTGTATTAGTCTGTTCTTGCATTGCTATAAAGAACTACCTAAGACTGGGTAACTTATAAAGAAAAGAGGTTTTATTGACTCACAGTTCCACAGGCTGTACAGGAAGCAAGGCCAGGGAAGCCTCAGGAAACTTAAAATCATGGCAGAAGGTGCAGGGGAAGAAGGCAGGTCTTACATGGCCTGAGAAAGGAAGAGGAAGAGCAGGGGGAGGTGCTACACACCTTTAAACAACCAGACCTCATGAAAACTCACTATCATGAGAACAGAAAAGGGAAATTCCACCCCCATGATCCAATCACCTCCCATCAGGCCCCTCCTCCAACACTGGTGATCACAATTTGACATGAGATTTGGGTGGGGACACAAATCCAAACCGTTATCAACATGTAAGCAAACTAAGGCCCAGTGAAGTTAGATAAATTGCTCACATCACACAGCTAGTAAGTGGCAAAGCCAGATCTTAAGATTTTGCAAGCCAGAAACAACATCAGGCCAAATATCCTAGACCTGTACCAGTCAAGCCTTCATTACATAGTATTTTGTAATTACGTATGTGTTTGGTTTTCTCCAACAGCCTTTGAGGTATTAGGAGCAGGACCTGGCTTTTTATTCATTTTTATAGTCCCAGAACCCAGTACAAGGATTTGCACACAGAAGATCCTTAACGAATATCATGGAATTGAATGGAAAGCAGTGTGCATGGAGCTGAAGCAAGAGAGGCCAATGTGGAAAAATGTTTAGTGAATCTCCAGCATGTCCAATAGAGAAGGGTCTCTGTCCATACAGCCCACATTCCTCCTATGTGAATGCATCAGAGTCATGTAGCTTGTTGACACTAGCCATTAAAATAATTCTAGCCACCACCACCATCCTTCACCCCATCTATGGTCTATGCTTACTGTGGAACTGATTATAATTAGACTCCTTATACAGGGTTTTCTATAGGAATAGACTTTTTAAAGCAACTTCTGATACGCATGTCAATGGCATTTCTTATTATAGAAAAGTCCCTTAGGAGTTTGGTTAATATGATCTAGTTTTTAGTCTAATTCTGAGTTTACTCACAGAATCAATTTTCTAGACCTTTGAGAGAAGACCTGGTGATGCCAACAAGAATACCATTTGATCCAACAGAAATACCATTTGACTTAGCAATCCCAAAGGAATATAAATCATTCTATTCTAAAGATACATGCACACGTATGTTCATTGCAGCACTATTCACAATAGTAAAGACATAAAATCAACCTAAATGCCCATCAATGATAGACTAGATAAAGAAAATGTAGTACATATACATCATGGAATACTATGCAGCCATAAAAAGGAACAAGATCATGTCCTTTGCAGAGACATGGATGGAGTTGAAAGCCATTCTCCTCAGCAAACTCACACAAGAACAGAAAACCAAACACTGCCTGTTCTCACTTGCAAGTGGGAGCTGAATGATGGGAACACATGAGCACATGAGGGGAACAAAACACACTTGGGCCTGTCAGAAGCAGGGGTAGTGGGAGGGAGACCATCAGGAAAAATAGCTAATGGATGCTGGGCATTAGGTGATGGGATGTTCTGTGCCACAAACCACCATGGCACACGTTTACCTATGTAATAAACCTGCACATCCTGCACATGTACCCCTGAACTTAAAATAAAAGTTAAAAGAAAATTTAGAGTGGGAAAAAAGGACAGAAGGAAATATGCTAAAATATGAATAAGATTTTGTTAAAGTGTTGGGGTTGTATGTAATTTTTTCTTTTCTCTGTTTTACAAGATTTTTTTGTCATGTAGTCTAGTAACTTTCATTAAATGTTATTTTAAGTAGTTTTCCTCTGTGACATGGAAATCAGAGCTCTGTAAAGCTTACTGAAGAAACATTATGGTGTTCAGAAACAGCAATGATACTCCTGGCAATATGTGTTATTAGGAATATGAATATCTGTCAATTGTTTATAAAATTTTGGGGGATCCCTCTAAGGAGTTATTTTTTCTTAATGTTGAGGGAAAAAAAAAAAAAACCTAAAAGCTCATTTTCTTTCCTTTCTTCCTCTCCTTTGTTTTCTCACCTATAAAATTAGAATGGCAATAACAGTGACTCTTTGTCAATGTCATGAGATTATGGATAATTTTTTTCTTTATATTCTTCTTGTATTTGAAAAGCTTTAAAAATAAACATTTTAAATTCAAAAAAAACAAATCTTTAAGCAATCTTTAAAAATATTTTGAAATTTTAGAATTTCATTGTCTGCTTATTATAAATCAAAAGGTCACATAAATGCCAGATATAATGTTTCTGGGGCACAATTTTTAGATGCACAACTTGTGTTTCTTCACTATGTCAAGTGCAAACTTTCACCTGTGTTTTTATGAGACTCTAAAGAGAAACTACAAGAAAAGTGTACTAAGTGAAAGTTTGAAAAGGCACTGGGTTTGCCAGCATCCTGCTTGCCTAATCAAACATCATGCAGCCCCAGCACAGAACGCATGACTGAGCTGCAGCAGAACATGTGAGGTGCATGTGATTGGAGGAGCTGCTGAGCATCTTTCCACTAGTGCTCTGGGGAGTTGTCTTCAAGAACCAACGTCCTGAAGGCAGAAAACTCAAGGGTGGGGAGTGAAAGGGGTCTTTCCAAAATATAAAAACTTTTCTGAGTGTTCTCAAAATGAAGACAAGGAAAGAACAGTTTCTGTATGTGAGTGTGTGATAGTGGAATGTGACATTTGAAAGCTGTTAGGGAAAACGCCAATCTGGCAGGCTACAGCTGTATCCCCTGAGAAGCAAAATGGAAAGTTTAAATCCAGGTTGACCAGAGCCTCTACTTTCTTACATTCATCAACAAGACAGGGTGATTCACTGGACTGCCCTGACAGCATCCCCACCCTTTCAGGGCTATGTGGCATAAAGGCTTTAAAAAAAAAATTTTTTTTTAAAGTTTACAAAGCATTTTCAAATGTCTTGTTATACTAGTTGAGCCTCACCACCACCTGGTAAAGGGAGTAGAACAAATATTCACATTTTATGGATGAGGAAACTTGGGCTTATAGAAGATAAGTAACTTGCCCAATTTATCCCATTTCTTTTTCAGTAAAATTATCAGTTTGGGGTGGGCATGGTGGCTCATACTTGTAATCCCAGCACTTTGGGAGGCTGAGACAGGCAGATGGATTGAGCTCAGGAGTTCAAGACCAGCCTGGTCAACATGGCAAAACCCTATCGCTACAAAAATTACCCAGGTGTGATGGTGCATGCCTGTAATCCCAGCTACTGGGGAGGCTAAGGTGGGAGGATTGACTTAGCCCAGGAGGTCAAGGCTGCAGTAAGTTGTGAATACACCACTGCATTCTAGCCTAGGAAACAGAATGAGACCCTGTCTCAAAGTTTGGTAGCTTAGGGAGTTACAAGTTTGGTAGCTCAGGGAGTTGCCATAGAAATAGAATATATTGATTTTTAATCACAGCACACAACAAGATGTACATTTATATCCTTGTGAATAAGTGAATATGATTGAGAGAAGAGGTTAGGTTGACAAAGCAACTGCTAAAAATTGTCTTTCTTTTTCCCTTTCTCTTATGGGTAACTTGGATGAAAACATAGAAGATGAGCTTATAATATATGATGATTAATAAAGCAGGGAGGGAGAGTCAGCTGGATAGAAGAGTTTCTATTTTAAAATCCCAGTTTGCCACAGTGGTTCTCACCTGTAATCCCAGCATTTTGGGAGGCCAAGGCGGGCAGACCACTTGAGGTCAGGAGTTCAATACCAGCCTGGGTGGGCAACATAGCAAAATCTCATCTCTACAAAAAATACAAAAACTAGCCAGGTGTGGTGGTGTGGCCTGTGATCCCTGCTAATTGGGAGGCTGAGGTGGGAGGATCACTTGAGCCCGGGAGGTTGAGGCTGCAGTGAGCCAAGATTGTACCACTGCACTCCAGCCTGGACAACAGAGTGAGACCTTGCCTCAAAAAATAAAAATAAATTAAGCCCCAGGCTGAATCACTAGGTCAAAACCAAAGAGGTAGAATGTAAGGTCCTGCTTTTGATCCACACACCTAAGATGGAAGAGCAGTTTGTTAACAGTTAATATGAAAAAGTTCTGGGGATTTAATAGAAAAGAATTTAAATGGTATCATACTCACAAACTACAAATGTGCCATAACTGCAAATGCAGTTTGAATTGAAATCCAGTTGCTTAAAAACTAAAGAGGTTGGGCATGGTGGTTCATGCCTATAATCCCAGCCCATTAAGAGGCCAAGGCAGGTGGATCGCTTGAGCCCAAGAGTTTGAGACCAGCCTGGGCAACATGGTGAAACCACGTCTCTATAAAAAAATACAAAAATTAGCTGGGTGTTATGGCGCATACTTGTAGTCCCAGATACTAGGGAGGCTTAGGTAGCAGGATCACCTGAGTTCGAGGAGATCAAAGCTGCAATGGGCCATGATCTCACCACTACACTCCAGCCTAGGCAACAAAGTGAGGCCCTGTCTCAAAACAAAACAAAAACACTAAGGAGAACTTCAGCAGCATTGATAGGACACTGTTCAGAACTGGGAACAAATAGTCCTATGGAACCTACTATGTCTAGGCCAGGCTACCTCTAGAATATTTTGTTCCATTGTGGGTCCCACTTGTTAATTGGTACATTAATAAATGAGAGTAGCTCTGGAGGGAGGTACCCAAGATGGCAATTGGGCTTGAAGCCACCTCTAGACTAGGAATACCAGAAGAAGCTGGGTGCATTTCTCCTGAAGAAGAATTATCAAGGGAAGACATGAGAGCCAATATCAATGGGTACAAGTTACATTGAAGCAGAATTTGACCCAGAAATGGAAAGAATTCACTAACAACTAGAGCTATTCATCAAAGGTTGACCTCCTGGTTCCTGGATATATCTACATAGCCTGGAACTACCATTTTTCAGGATACTCTGGAAGGTATTCTTCCCTTAGGTGATGAATTACAAATATCCTTCTGACTCTAAGATCCCATAATTCTTCAAACTAGACACTTAACTCCTATGAGCCTCAGTTTCCTGAGAAGACTAAAATGAAATGGCTTGTAAATCCCCTTCCAGCTCTTCTATCCTTCTATGAAGTACTTGGTCCTAAAGGGTACCCTATTTTATGTTTCACAGAGATATCAGAAACAGGAATCTTTTATCTTCATCTTGACTCTCAAGATGTTATCCTCAAGTGAACTTTTTTCTACCAGCTGAAATATGTCCTTAAAGTCTTTGAGTCAATGAATCATGAAATGATCTAACTTTTCAAATTTCATGTGTAGAGTTCCTTAAGAACTATGTCCACTTGCCACATTCTTTTCTGAATATTATTCTTTTTTTCCTCAACCCTGTTTTTAACCCAAACATCCTACTTTCAACCCTCTTTGTATCTAAGGATGGAACGAGGCTGATGACACAAACAAGAAACTTGTGAAACATAGCAAGTATCTGCCTTTTATCTGGTGGATAATGTCAGGACTAGATAAGGGCTGATGTGAAATTCTGGGCTGGGCTTTAAGGCATAGTTTTGCCTCAAAGAATTGCCTCCAGACAGGACAAGTCACTGTAAGCAAAGTGTGTGATTGCATCTGAGCATGATAGGAGGCCAGCTGGGAAGTCACTGCCCTTTCCCTGCACATGCACTTCCCCCATTTTCTCCATCTTTCTACCTCAACACTTCACCTTCAGAGATGATTTATTTTAGGGCTCAAAGCATTTTTAGACTGTAAGTTCTTTTGTTGCTATTTATTAGCTCAACCAGGGCCATGTACCAGAACTTGGGGGAAAGAGCCATTTCTATGGAAATGGAGATAGAGTCCAGGCCTATCCTGAGAAAGTGCAATCATGAGGAGACCATCCTGTTGTTTTTCATGTATTTTATCATTCATTTGGTAATAAGCACTGTACTAGGCACCAAGATAGAGAGAGAGTAAAACATCAGCCTTGTCATCAAAGGGTTTGCAGATCACGGAAGCCCTCTCTCTCTCTCATCTTTTACATAGGTGATACCCTATATAACAAGAAGAGATATCACAGGATGACTAAAACAGGCAAAGCAGCTGGAATATGTGTGTGGCTGGGGCAGCCCAAGGCAGGGCCTTAACCCTAGTAATGGCGCTGACAGCTTTAGTAACTGAGGGGAGTGGCTAGTACCTGCTGGTTTGGTCAACAGGGGACAACAATCAAGGGAGGGAAAAGTGATCTTATAAAGATGGAGGGAAGTCAAACAGAACATCTCAGCCAAGTGCCACATATTTTTTCTATAGGGTTCTATATTTTCTGGAACTCATATACAGAATTAAGTAAGAGTCACCCTGGGCTATAGCGGTAAGAGCAAACAGCTGGAATTTCTCAAAACTTTCTTTTGAAGCCTCAAGCAGCGGCAGGCAGATGGAAGAAGTAACATGTTGTGATGGTTCTCAGACTTTTTACCACCCCTAAAACACTGAGGATAATCCTCACTCTCCTGTCAGTAACAACCACTGACCTCTGCAAAGATTCACAGCCATTTGGGGTACGTATCAGAATATCATGGAGAAGCAGGAAGTGGGGAGCAATTTCATAAAGTTTCCTACTTGAGTCTAATGTAACCATTTCCCACTTGACCTGAGATGTATAGGTAGCTTGCATGAGTTGAATCCAGCTCTGCTATTAACCAGCTGCATGACTACAGACAAGTCTCTCTCTTTGAACCTTAGTTTCCTCATATATAAAACAATGAACCTTACCTGGCAGTGTTATTGAGAGGAACTACAGAGCCTGTCACAGTTAGTATATAGCAATATAGCTAGATCATTTTTTTCTTTTTTCTTTTCTTTTCTTTTTTTTTTTTTTTTTTTGAGACAGAGTCTCACTGTGTTGCCCAGGCTGGAGTGCATTGGCACGATCTCGGCTCACTGCAACCTCCACCTCCCAGGCTCAAGCGATTTTCTTGCCTCAGCCTCCCAAGTATCTGGGATAAAGATATCCACCACCATGCCCAGATAATTTTTGTATTTTTAGTAGAGATGGGGTGTCACAATGTTGACCAGGCTGGTCTCAAACTCCTGACCTCAAGTGATCCACCTGCCTCACCCTCCCAAAGTGCTGGGATTACAGGCATGAGCCACTGCGCCTAGCCCATAAAGCCAGATCTTAATGAGCAATTAGCTACTAGTATAATAATTTGTTTTAAAAGCTATATTGTGGGAAAACAGAGTCTACTCAGTCAGCCTTTATGCAAAAGTGAAAATCTCGGGATTCTCAGAAATATGCTCTCAATAGTAAATGCCCTATGTAATGAAGTACACCAGCTTAGGCTGGAGCCATTGGGCCCATAAAATCTTAATTGTTAAAATTAAGAAGTTGGGTGCAAGGACAGAGAAAAGCTACTATTTCCAAGTTGCCAAATTTAAAAAATTACCTATCTGGAAGGTAATTTTTTTTACCCCTCAACAGACCTTTAAGTGTATAATAGAAGGGAGATTCAAAATTTACATTTGAAACTGATTGTTTGAGGGGAAAAAAATCTAAATAAAAATTTTAACAATCATATAAATATAAAGCCAATATCTTAATCTGGAATGAGAAGGTTAAGACCATTCATTAATTCAACAAATATTTACTGAGCAGCTCTGAGACTATTTTCCTTGGGGTCTGGGAAGGGGAGCCATGGTCAATGAACTCTTGTTATCTGTTATCTGTAGGAAGATTGATCCCTACCACAAGGTAGAGGGACAGGGAATAAAGGGGAGATATTCCTCATATGAGATAAGGGTAAAGGATGTTCTAGAGGGCCCAGTTTGATATTTTTCTTTTGTTTTCTTTTCCTTTTTTTTTTTTTTTTTTTTTTTGAGACAGAGTCTCGCCCAGTCTGGAGTGCAGTGGTGCAATCTCAGCTCACTGCAATCTCCACCTCCCGGGTTCACGCCATTCTCCTGCCTCGGCCTCCCAAGTAACTGGGACTACAGGCGCCCGCCACTACGCCCAGCTAATTTTTTTTGTATTTTTGGTAGAGACGGGTTTTCACCGTGTTAGCCAGGATGGTCTTGATCTCCTGACCTCGTGATTTGCCTGTCTCAGCCTCCCAAAGTGCTGGGATTACAGGCTTGAGCCACCGTGCCCAACCTGATATTTTTCTTTTCTGCCTTGTTATTTCTTCCCATGATTTTCTTTCAGTAAAATCTCTTTCCCACATCTCTTTCAGTAAAATTTTGTTAAATGTTAGTCTTGTTCTCTGTTTTGGACTCTTAATGGGGCTCTGTTAGTAGATGGTAAGAATTCCTGGGAATTTCCAGAAATTCTTTGGGGAAAAGTCAGAGACTAACCTTCTTGCAGTTACATAAGGGGATGAATTCAGCTGAAAGTTGTTTGGGCATTAATTAGAAGTGTGGCCCCTTGAAGGCTGGTGAAATCTGGACACCTCTGTCATACATGGTCCTTGTGGATGGTTTGAATGATCTTCCTAAATTGGTTGGGCACACTACCATGATATCAGGCTGATGGGCATTAAAAATGCAAATTAGTTCACATGCTGGGGTACAACGCCCAGAACCAGCTGACTTTAATGGACTGCAGATTGCCAATCCAAGGCTATGTTCTTTCATTCCTTTCCTTGCCTTACTCATTTATCATTCATCCTTCCCCTAAGCTTTCTTGGGCCTATTGCCCAAATAAAAGTCAAGAAGAAATTAACACATATGGAAGTGTGCTATGCTAAGTACTATGTGGGGTATTTTGCATGAATTATTTTACTTCACCCCTTACAACACCTTGGCAAGATAAGCAGGATGATCCCCATTTTATCAATGAGAAATGAAAGCTGAGAGTCCTATCTCCCAAGTAACACAGCCAGGTATTATAACGGTCCTGGGGTCCAAATACAGGCTTATATAACTCCAAAGTTCTTTACATCATCCCACCAAGAAAAATGTATTTTAGGATTCATCTAATCAAAACATAATTTAGAAAAATGCACTGGGAGAGATGCTTACTATTTCTAAGCAAACATACGTGATTGCCTATCAAAGAACACTGACCTCAAGCTGCAACTCAAACCGGAGCTGCAGGGGGCTCAGATTCAAACACTTCCTCTCCACTTACAAAACTGCCACAAAGGAAAATGAAATGGTGAAAGGCAGTTTCTGCCAAACTTTGGCAAAACCAGCTAAACTTTCTTGGTCAATGGGAGTAGAAGGGGTGATATCTCTCTGTCCTGAGGAATCAAAAAGTTGCCTAACAGGTAAATACAAATCTGACATTTCAAACACAAGTTGTTTTACATATCTGGGCTCAACAGTTTAAGTTTACAAAATATCCCCACCCATCCAAAATCATGTGTCCATATGAAGGCACGTCTGCCGTCTACTGTTGGATAATTCACAGCCCTCCTATCTAGCACTGGTCATAAGAAAATAGGGCAGCTGTGTTACACAACCATGCAGATGGTGCCCCCTAGTGTTGCACAATGGCAAAGCCCTGAAAGCCACCACCTGAAAGCACAATCTAGACTGCTACTTCTCAAATGGACTGTGGTATTGTTGTTACTTTGTTTTTTCAATCTCCAATCCCTCACAGACCAATACTTTTATAAGCTATAATAAAAATAATTTAGCAGAAAAATTAAATAAGTAAATATATTACAAATAGAAGATTTAATCTTTTTAACCATTAGATTCAATAGATTTAAAATTATTCTATGAAATTGCTCTAAAGTTTCTACACTCAGTTCCTTTGCAGACCAGGAACAACAGTTTGTGGATGGGCACGAATGCACAGATCACATTTTGACAAACACTAATACTGCTTCACTTTCTTTCTTTCCTTTTTTTTTTTTTTCTCTTTGAGACAAAGTCTCACTGCTGCCCAGGCTGGAGTGCAGTGGTGCAATCTTGGCTCATTGCAACCTCCACCTCCCAGGTTCCAGCCATTTTCCTGCCTCAGCTTCCCAGGTAGCTGGACTTACAGGTGTGTGCCACCACACCCAGCTAATTTTGTATATTTAGTAGAGACGGGGTTTCACCATGTTAGCCAGGCTGATCGCAAACTCCCGACCTCAGGTGATCCGCCCACCTCAGCCTCCCTAAGTGCTGGGATTAGAAGCGTGAGCCACCATACCTGGCCCATTGCTTCACTTTCAGTTACAAAGTATTACCATGGGTTCCTTCTAAGAAGCATTGAACCACTTGACCATCAATGTGTTGTCCACCTATCAATTAACTACAAATTCTTTCTTTCCTCTTTTTTTTTTTTTAACTCAAGCAACCTGCAGGCCTGCTTAAAGTGGTCTTTAATTACTAAAGACTTTCCCTTATTTAAAGAAATAGGGGAAACTTGGAGGTCTAGATTAGATTTCTTTCCAATGGTTGCTATGTAACTTTGGGTAAGACATTTGAAAGATTAAAGTTGCTTCTGATGGCACTACAGTAGAACCTCAATATTTGCATGTTTCTTCCTTAAGTTTCCCTTTCCCTGACACTGTACATATACTTTCTAAAATTTATTTTTTACTTTTTACTTTTTAATTTTTTAAGGAAATAGAGATGGGGTTTCACCATGTTGCCCAGGCTGGTCTCAAACTCCTGGGCTCAAGTGATACACCTGCCCCAGCCTCCCAAAGTGCCTGGCCCCTGTATATACACTGTTAAAAGAATCAGATACCAGTAGGAAAGAGGTAAAAAGAGAACATGTAAGCAGATATACCAATTTGTGGTAAGCATTCAAATTGGTTCTTGTGTAGTCCTATTGTGGAATTTGATTTAAAAGCCAAAACAGACACCACTATATCTCCCCTTTATATCTTTCCTTTATCATCCTTGTTTTGTGGCAACATGCTTCTCTATCATCGATTGATGATACAATTACAACATTATGGGTTTTCTATGCTGATTTATCAGAAATAGATTGGGGTAATGGTGTTACTTCTCTTCTGTTTCCCCTCCCACAAAGGTTCCCTCTGTGTACCTCAAACTTACTCTTCAACCTGATCTTCTTTTGAGGGAAATTACTCGATGGTTTTTAGGGATTCAACTGAGCTCTGACCTTAGTGACCCAAAATCAGAGCCAGCCCTTCACTCAGTCAAGTTCAATAATTATTTTCCACAGGTGCTAAAACCCCAGTTGAACCTGGATATTTTCCCTCTTAATATCCCCTTTAGAGAAAAAGAATCAGAGAATCCCACATGTGGAGGAGTGAGCAGATAACAGAAACCCTAAAGCCTTCCAGATTTAACTGTTCCTGCTGTTCTGATGAGCCAAGTGGGGCCACAGTGGGAGAAGACTGAAAACAGAAAAGATAGTGGCTTTTACGGGCTTTGGAGAAGGGCCAGGGTCTCATGGGAGATCAGAAAGTGTGTAGACAGTCCTGTAGTTACTAGGAAAATGCAGATATCAGTGCCTGACAGACAGTAGGTGCTCAATATATACATTCTATAACTGAATGGTACAGTGAATGGGCAAAAGAAAAAAAGCAGAAAAGGTGAAAGTGAAGGTAGGACAGGTAGAGATGGGATTACCTTTCTTTCCTCCTAGCATCTTTTTTAGGGTTATTTCTTTTTATTTTCCAGATGCCCCAGGGTGATTTTCAGTCTGAAATCTCCAGGCTGAAGACTTCTTGATCATTCCTTTTTCCAACCTTAGTGATTGCTAGACTAAGAATGCTACAACTCCCAGGTGAAGATTCAGGTTAAACAAGACTGGGTCGTAAGAAAAAAGATGGAGAGAAAAGGAAAGGGAGGCAGGAGTCTGAATTCTGCATTCTCTTCCTTCTGTTTTAATTTGCCAGTTGTTGTGGGCAAGTTAAATTCTTCTCATGTCTCTGTTTTTCATAACTGGGAGTTGTAGTTAATATAACTGAGGCACAACTAATAGTAGACCTGTGAAAGCATAAGGGAAATACAGTGTTCAGCAATAACTAAGGAACATGCTTCAAAGCAAACCTTTGCTTCTTATCAGGTGTCACCTAAACAAGTGCTACTCAAACTTTGATGTGCAACATGATACACCTAGAGATCTCATTAACATGCAGGTACTGGTTCAGTAGGTCTTGGATGGGGTCCAAGATTCTGCAATTCTAACAAGTTGCCTGGTGATGTGGTTTGGATGTTTGTCCCCTCCAAATCTCATGTTGAGGTGTAATCCCCCATGTTTGAGGTGGGGCCTGGGTGGGAGGTGTTTGGATCATAGGAGTAGATCCCTCATGAATGCCTTAGTGCCATCCTTTCAGTGGTGAGTGAGTTCTTGCTCTGAGTCCACCCATAAAAATCCCTAAACTATGAACGAGACTTGGAGAACTTCTGGGTTGGTGAACACATCCACATGCCAGGAGGGCGGTGCACCCCAACTCCAAGAGGAGTGGGGGCCCTTCCGGACCTTGCTCTGTGTACTTGTTCATCTGGTTGTTCATCTGTATCCTTTACAATAAACCAGTACATGTAAGTTAAAGCATCTGAGTTCTATGAGCCATTATAGCAAATTATTGAATGTAAGGAGGGAGTCTTGGGAACGCCCAATTTGTAGCCAAGTTTGACAGAAGCGTAAGTAACCTGGGACTCACCGTTTGTGACTGACATTTGAAGTGGGAGAAGTCTTGTGGAACAGAGCCCTTCACCTGTTGGGTCTGATGCTGATCCCAGGTAGACAGTGTCAGAAGTGAGTGAATTGAATTGAAGGACATCCAGCTGGTATTTGGAGAGTTGGAGAACTGGTTGTTGGTGTAGAAAAACAAAATATGTTTGGCGTCAGCAGTATTGTGGGTAGAGTGATACAGTTTTTGTTTTAGGCTGAATTTGGAAACCCAAATGGATAGGCACCTTGATACAATCTTTTAAATGGGGCTGATTTGATTGCTTTTCTTTTTTTCTTTTTTTTGAGACAAGGTCTCACTGTATTGCCCAGACTGGCCTCAAACTCCTGGATTCAAGCAATCCTTCCACCTCAGCCTCCCAAAATGCTGGGAGTATAGGCATGAGCCACATTGCCCAACCCTGATCTGCTTTTCAAGAATTCTTCAGTTGTTTCCATATAACTGTCTCTCTGACAAGACTGTAAGCTTTCAGGAGTTGGGATTAAGACTTAGCCACTTGCACCTCTGTGGGACTGTGGGATGCTGTGTGAAATGTAGTAGGTACTGGATTTGCAGGGAGTTTTCACCTGTCAAGGGCCTTGATAAAATAAGGAAGTGCAAGGTGCCAATAATCCTTGGCTAAAATATCCAGAATTTCACTTTGGGACTGTAAAAGAGATTCCTCTGAGAAACTTACTAATATCTTTCAAAACCTCAATCTAGATTTTGTCTTCTTATGTCATCTTGTTCTCATTTAGATCAGTTTCTGATGATGCAACTGTGGTTTTGCAGTAAGGGGAACTGAGAATCTTGAATACTGCATGTTATCACGTGACTTCAGGATGAAATGTCATTCAAAACAAAACATAAGTTAAACATATTCACACAGAGAGAAAAAGCAAAGCCTAAATTAAATACATCCACACATAGAGAAAACAGAGTATGGTAAGATACCCAAATTTCCAAATTTCCATTTTTCTCTTTGAAGAATTTAATCCCAGATCTCCATAGCCTCAGGTCTAGTATAGCAAACAGTTGGGAAGCTGTTTGACAGCACTTTAGGCCTAGTATCTTGGATCTTTTCATCTAAGATATTGTCTGCTTATCTAGGACCAGATCTGTTCAGAGTGATGTGGAATCATATTCAAAAAGAACAGAGATAAGGTCTTTCTGACACATCATGAAATTTAACACTGATGACCACCCAAGGACCTGTGCTAGAGTCAAGAATTGGGCCCAGGTATGGTGACTCATGCTTGTCATCACAGCACTGTGGGAGGCCGAGGCAGGAGGATCACTTGAGCCCAAGAGTTCAAGACCAGCCTGGACAACACAGTGAGACCCTCATCTCTAAAAAGGTAAAAATTAGCTGGCATGTTGGTGCACACCTGTAGTCCCTGCTACTCAGAAGGCTGAGGCGGGAAGATTGCTTGAGCCTGGGTGGTTGAGGCTGCAGTGAGCCATGATCACACTACTATACTCCAGCCTGGGCAACAGAGTGAAACCCTGTGTTGGGGCGGGGCGGGGCGGGGGAGAACAGAATTGGGTAATTGCAAAATTTCTTCTTTTTAAGGGAATAAAAAAAAATACTGACTTCATGTATTTATTCCCTGGGTTATTTCTGGAAGGCAGTCAAGTTAGTTAATTTATTTTCATTTTTAAAGAAAATAAGCCAAAACAAACAAACCAAAAGAAAAAGAATATAAGCCAAATAGCAAACATTAATTTTTTTCAGATTTCAATTGTTTAAAATGCATATTCATTTTTGAAAAATTTAGAAAGCATAAGAGAGTTCAAAAAAGAAGGATCCCTCCAAATGTCACCAACTAGGCACAACCTTACAAATAATCTTGCTATAGTTTTTCAAATCATAGAGGAAATCAACACATGAAAAGCTGTGTTCATATATTCACCAGGTGAACCAAATGCAAGCTATACTCTTATACTCTGTGGATCAGTGGAACAAGATAAGTAAAAAAATCCAGAAATCTTACATGTCAAAATAAAAATTAAGGATATATGTAAAAATTGGTAATTACTTTAAATGAATGAGAGTTCACATTTCATAATCTGTCACATGACTAGATTTTTAAAAATAGGTTGAAAGGTTTTGATGCACTTGTTTGATGTTTCTACATCTTGGAGGAAAGCTGAAAGCACTTGATACTGGTGGACACACACCTACACCAATCTACCTGGGGAAGTTAGAGAAACCCCAGAACGTGATTTATCAAGTAATTCAGTAACATTTTTTTGAAAAAGATTGGCTGAAAAATTTATTACTTACAATACCATTTATAAGACATTTCTTCTGGTTGTCTACAACATTTTCCTTCTTACATAGATCCTCTTTCTTAACCTCTTCACCCAGTTCTCAGAAGAAATCTGCAGTAATCTAACTAACTCTAATAACCACATAATAGGCAGATGAATTTATTACCATAGGTATGGAACTGCTTTAAAGCTGAGTTCTGAAGTTTGATGTAAATGTCAAAGTTTGAATCAATATGTGCGCCTTGGCATGCAAAAATAACAGGAACAACAACAAACACTTTTTATAAAGTTCTTACCATGTGTCAGGCACTATTCTATGTGCTTTATAAATACTAACTTATTTAATCTTTATAATATAATCCTCCTATGAGCTAGATACCATTATTGTCCCCAGTTTACATATAAAGCACAGAGAGTAATTTGCCCAAAGTCACAGAGCTTGTAAGTTGCAAAGCCAGGCTAAGAGCCCAGCAGTCTGTCTCCAGAGTCCATATCTCTAATATACTTGACTGTCTCATCCAGCAATCTATTTCTCCAGTTGAAAAATTACAATGATTCCTCCTACTCACCCTCCTCCCTCAAAACCCCCACTTCTGTAATTAAATGCCACATTCAATAAAGCATATTCTCTAACAACCCCCTTAGGTCCATGGAAGAAGCTGGCTATTTGCCAATGAAGCCTTGTTCACTCCCCATCTGGAGGGGCCTGGTGACAAGTAAGATTCTGTTCATGTTACTAAAGGGAGGAAGGGGAGTTTTCCTGTTCATTTAGCATAAAGAGTCTCTTAAGTCAAAAAATTTCCTTCCCCCTCCTTCCAATGTTACCAGTCACAGGTGAGAAAGTCATCTCGGTATCAATTTCACATGATCTGCCTCAAACAAAGACAGGTCATGTGCTCTTGATTCAGCATTTCTTGCTTCATCTTTACTGCTAACTGCATGTTCCATATACAGGGAGAGTTTACAGAAATTAGTATGAATTATGCAAACTCTGATACTTGGTGATGTAGATAGATATCATCAGCTTTCATTTTCTTTGCTGGGAGTGTAATCAACATGATTTAAGCAAAGAAAGAAACTCTCTAGTCACTGCATTAACTATTCTGTTCTCTGGATGAGACAACATAAAACCTTGGGATAGTAGAGCTGGAACAGAAATCCAACATCATCCCCCACATTTCACAGATAAGGAAACAGAGTCCCAGAGGGGATGTGTGATGTACATGATAACACAACTAATTTGTGACTTAGAAAACAAAAAAAAAACCCTTTTTGGTTTATTTTTAAAAGAAAAGAATAGAAATTAACTAGACATATAGAAATAGCTTATGGAATAAGGTTCATGTGGAGCCACCATTTTTTATTGTCTTACACAGAGGTGACTGCAATTATTACCCCCCACCACACTCACCCAGTGGCAGGCCAACTAGGGCCCTGGGGCTTACACAGCCCCATGAAAAGGGAGGAGGACCTGGTCTTTGGTCCCTCAGGTCACTGGGCTGGTCCTTTGGAATTTGGTGGGCCCTACTGCCCTTGGCACTCTGCAGAAATGCTCCCCAAAAGCTCCCTCTTTTTGACCACAGGTCCTCCACAAGGAATTCTTGCCACTGCTTTGGGGGCCAGAGCACTCAGGTCAGGCCATCACAGACATCTATCTATGCCTCTCCCTCTGCAAGTGTCATAGTCTTTGGAAAACTATGCAACAGTATGATAACATCCCAAAGCCTTATAGAACCTACTGCAAACCTGTTCCCCCAATTCCCTGTCCAGGACAGTCTCAGGCATTCTCCTTTTCCTTAGGGTCAGGCCACTTCCTTTCCTCTTCCCCTCCAAACTCCAGTTCTTATCATCAAAGAGACTTTCTAAAGCAAAGGTTGTGATGCATTTCTTTTTTTTTTTTTTTTTTTTTTTTGAGATGGAGTCTCGCTCTGTCGCCCGGGCTGGATTGCAGTGGCCGGATCTCAGCTTACTGCAAGCTCTGCCCCCCCGGTTTACGCCATTCTCCTGCCTCAGCCTCCCGAGTAGCTGGGACTACAGGCGCCCGCCACCTTGCCCGGCTCATTTTTTGTATTTTTTTAGTAGAGACGGGGTTTCACCATGTTAGCCAGGATGGTCTCGATCTCCTGATGTTGTGATGCATTTCTGAGACTAGGAAGCCCTCACCACCCAGACATAAAGCCTGAGTTAATAATCTCTTTGTTTCAGGGAGAGCCTATAGCAGAAAACAGAGATTTCTGTTATCCTAAACCAATTATTTGTATAACTGTATGTTTAATACCTGACTCTCTTTGGAGTAAAAATTTCATGAATTGAGGATTAGGATTACAGTAAGGTTGCAGTTGGCTTTAGGATCCCTCTGTCTTACTCACTTTTGCATCCCTGTGCCAGTTCAAGGCCTGATAAATAACAGCCACTCAATACATATTTGCAGAGCAAGGAGAGGAAGAGAGGGAGGGGAGGGAGAGGGAGTGGGAAAAGACTAACCAAAGTTCTGCAATGGCCCACAGAAATATAAGGCAATCTCAAAGGACATAGAGAAAAAGGGATGGGGATGAAGTTGAAAACTATTAAGAAGAAATAATTTACAGGGCTTGATAACAAATTTGACGTGAATGATGTGGAAGAGATTAGTCAAGGATGATTCTGAGATGTGTTAATTGATCCACCTGAATGTGATGTGGGCTTGTGAGAGGAAGACGGGGTTTGGTTTTGTTGGTAAACGATGGTGAATGGTGGAGGGGTTATGGACAGTGAATCCAGTTCAGGAATTATTTGTGGGTCTCACTGTTTTAAGTACATGTGAACAGGAATATCAGAATAAAATTGTGAAGTGGGTAAAGTTATCTTCAGAAACTCCCTTCTCATTTAGGCCCCATTTCACATATCAAGGGATATCATATATCCCTAATTATCTGCCCTAATTTCCTATCAGGAAGTGATCTGATGATCTCACTTACATAAAAGGTAAACTATTGATGAAATAGGAGATAGCTCTCAGGCTGTGTTTTAATGTTAATAATGGGGCACAGTCACAAGCCAAAAGAATGATAACAGCACTACTAATAAGAGTCAGTGCTTATATGGCCCTTAACATGTGGCAGGCACTTAATGCCCTTAGCAACACCATGAGGAACTATTTTATATATGAGGAAAGTGAGGCACTGAAAGGCTGTGACTTGTCCAACATCAACAGCTAATAAATAATGGAGTGGAAAACACAATCTAGTGTTGTGGCTACGCAATCCATGCTTTTAATCATGATGCTAGGAAATAAATGTGTAAGGGTGAAAATTTAAGAAGAGTAGAAATGTGCAGTAAATTTTGTTGGGGTCCCTCAGCAAGATTCAGATCACTCCAGTCCATAATGAAGACTATACAGATCACTCAAGTCTCACCCTACTAACTGATGACTACAATTACATAGACTCTGCCAATGACTGACTTTAGACAACTTAATCTCTTTCTGTTTCATTTTCCTCATACATAAAATAAGGAGAAATAACCTACATACAAGGTTATTCCTTAAAGCAACATTTGTAATAGTAAGTGACTGGAAACAACCTAAATGTCTGTTGATAGAAGAAGCCTGGCTAAAAAGTGTACACCTATAAAATGGAATATAATGCAGCCATAAAAAGTAATAAGATTAAATTATTTCAAACAAAAGAACAGCCTGAAAAATCAAGTTGTAGGCACAGATAAGGGAAGTTGCTCAAGAGACAAGGGGGCTTGCCTAAGACATCCCCACAGCTGCACAGATAAGAAAGACTACACAGGAGACTTGCCCAGACATACCTACAATGGAAAATTCTGTCCCCTGACACATGTGCAGTAAGGGAAACAAAGCAACATGGAGTAACTCAAGCTAAGAGCCTGCATCCACACTGGGAGGACAGGGTGGAATTACCAGAAATGCACACCTTATGCAAATGAGATGCCCAGCGTCCTATCAGTTTCTTATAAAAGCCTCTGTATCCAAACTGTGAATTGGCAACCTATTTTTCCAGGATCCCTCTCTGTAGCAGACAGCTATTGTTCTTTCACCTATTAAATTTCTGCTCTAAACCTGAAAAAAAAAAAAGGTATTAAGAAAGACCCCTACATACTGCTATAGAATGATCTCTAGGATATACTATTATGGGGGATAAAAAAACAACTACAGTGCAGAACAGGACATATAATATACTACAATTTGCATAAGTTAAGATAAAAGGAATAGATATATTCCTTTATGCTCATATTGCATAAATATAGGAAACTTTTAAAATTGGTTGCTTCAGGAGGAGAACTGAACTGGTGTGGGACAGAGAAGAGAGGAAGGAGAACATACCAGTTAGGATCTCAGCAGGAAATATATGGCATATTCAAAAGGCGTCATCGAAGACAGTTGAGTGACAGAATTATTTACAAAGTTGTGGACAGGGCTAAGGCACCCAACAAAGGAGGCTGACATTTGTCAGTGGGCAACCTACAGAGGGGAATCATCATCATACCTAAGTCCTAAGGAGGAAGAGGGGGAGTAAGTGGTTACTTGAATCCAGAGAGAGAGCACTATAGGTATAGAAGGGGCTACGGGACAGAAGCCATAGCCCTTTCCCAGTTGAAGTCAGCCACTGTTCATCCATAGCCCAGCAGGGAAGGCGCTGGGGGAATAAATAGCCTCACCACATTCTCCTCCTGCACTTGGATCTCTCGACATCCTTAGAGATGAGCCTCTTGGGGCTCAAGGCAAAGTGGAGAGTAGATCTGAAGGCATACAGAGAGAATATCCACTTCACAGACTGTACAGCATTTTTACTTTGTAAACTTAGAACTATATAAATATGTAACTTATTTGAAAAGCAGAAAATGGCCGGGCCCAGTGGCTCAAAGTGCTAGCTTGTAACCCTAGCACTTTGGGAAGCCGAGGCGGGCGGATCATCTGAGATCAGGAGTGCAAGACAAACATGGTGAAACCCCATCTCCACTAAAGATACAAAATAGCGAGGTGGGGTAGCGGGTACCTGTAATTCCAGTTACTTGGGAGGCTGAGGCAGGAGAATAGCGTGAACCCAGGAGGCGGAGGTTGCAGTGAGCCGAGACGGCACCATTGCACTCCAGCCCGGGCAGCAAAAGTGAAACTCCGAAAAAAAAAAAAGAAAAGAAAGGAAAAGACAAGACAAGAAAAGAGAAAAAAGCAGAGAAGAGAAGAAGAAAATTTTGCACACACAAAAGAGAAATTAAAAAGTAAAATATAAACAAGGGACCAGCGCATATGCTTTCCAAGCCTCCTCCCCTCTTCAAATTCTACCTCTGTTTCTTTGGAACGGCAGCTTTTCACCTAATCACAGTCCATGGCTCCACCTAGTGTCAAGGCGACGCTTCACCAAGCTCTGAGAACCAACTCATTCTAGAGGAATTCTGGGGCAGTCAAAACACTGCGTCAAATCACTGATGTGTAAGCAGTTTTCACTGTGAATTACACCCACCTGGTAAATGATCGTATCCCTTGAAAGAAAAAAAATATTATTATTATTATTATTTGAGATGGAGTCTCGCTCTCTCGCCCAGGCTGAAGTGGCGCCATCTCAGCTCACTGCATCCTCCACCTCCCTGGTTCAAGTGATTCTCCCGCCTCAGCCTTCCAAGTAGCTGGGATTACAGGTGCCCGTCACCATGCCCAGCTAAGTTTTCTATTTTTAGTAGAGTCGGGGTTTCACCATGTTGGCCAGGCTGGTCTCGAACTCCTGACCTCAAGTGATCCACCCGCCATGGCCTCCCAGAGTGCTGGGATTACAGGAGCGAGCCACCACATCCAGTCAAAATTAATTATTCTGAGACATAGAATAGTTATCGTTTTAAACTATAGTGGAAATTTATCTAAATTAAATTTTGAACAAATTATCTTTTTTCCCATATTTCAAATTATTAAATAAATTTAGAGGTAAACAGCATGTGATCCACAACTCTAAATCTTCTGTAAGCCCACTTTTGAGCCTTTTACTCCCTAGTGCATTTGTCCTTAATGCAGTCATTCTCAGCCCTGGCTACAAATAATGTCCTCTGGGGAGAAAGCTCCTACTGGAGACTCTAATATAATCTGTCTGGAGAGGGACTTAATATCAGTATATATATTTTAACCTTCCAGTTGTTGTAATGGGCAATCAAGGCTAGAAGCCCCTACTTAAGTGATTGTTTGCTGCCTACTAGGTAGATTTTGATTCCTAGTACATTTCTTGTCACTACTCAGGATGTGCTCACTCTGCTTTAGACAAACTAGGTTACTTGTAAAACAATTTCCCACCCTCTGTGCCCTTACATACCGCACTCTCCGCCTCGAACACTCTGCACCTGCCTTCATCTCAGCTGTCATAGTTCTACATATTATTACAGGGCCTGCTTAAAGGCTACCTCCTCTGAGAATTTCCCTGCCTCTCATTCTCAAACAGATGTTTCTACCTCCTTTGAACCCCTGAAGATTTTTAAAATAACTTTTATGATCAATCTTATTTTCTTAATAGAAAACAAACACAGTGATTGACTATTCCTTTTAACTTATCAAATGAACAACAACAACAAAGTATGATATTTCTGTGAGAGAAATGAGCACTCCCTGTGTTAACAAGGGAATAAATTGGTGTTACGGCTTTTAAAAACAATCTGGCACTATATGTCAAAGTACATTCCGTCTGGCCCAGTGCTTTCACTCCTAGGAATTTATCCTATGGATATAATCACACGTGTGGGCAAAAATACCCATAATGGAATGCTCATTGCAGCATTGTTCATAAAAGCAAAAGATGGGAAACAACTGAAATGTCTCATCAACAGAAGACAAGTTAAATAAATTATGGCACATAATATAGATGGAATGCTGCACAGTCATTTTAGAAATGAGGTATATCTATATTTGTGACCATAGAACAATTCTAAGACATAGCGTTAAGTAGGAAAACAAAAAAGATCCAATACAATGTCATAGAATGCTTCTACTGTGTTTTGAACAAAAGCACAAATATACATTTATCTATGCTTCCAAAGCACTGGGTATCTTTGGATGCATATACAAGCAACTGTCAACAATAACTGACTCTAGGGAAGCAAACTAGTAGGTTTGAGGTAACAAAACTACAAAATAAAAGTCATGAACCCATCACCAAATATAAGAATTAGGATATTACCAATACCTCTACATATACCCACAGTCATAGGAAGCCCATTCAGAGCCTCTGTGCAAATTAGAAAAAAAAAGCTCCTCTTCTTTGGGTTGGACACAACTCTAAACCAAGACGCACTGCTTGCCAAACAGAACACAGGCTATATTAATTACATGACCCACTTCTGCCCTGGTGTGCTTTCAGACTTATGTAAATGGAATTGTCCTGTATATATTCTCCTACAAATTATCTTTTTTACTTCACATTGTTTGTAAGATATATCAATATTGTTACATGTAGTACTCCATTTTCACTGCTGTATAATATTTCATTGCATGTTTATGTGCTAAAAGAATTAACTCTATATCCCACTATTTCAGTTACAGGGTATCTATTGAAGGGTGAATGTGACTAAACTAAAAGAGAAATGAAGATCACCTAAAAATGGATAAAGGAACTCTTGACCTTATTTTGGGTCAGGGAAAGCCAGTGTACTTTCATTTGATGAGAAATAATTGCATTATATTATGTAAGAGTGAGCTGGTAAAGGAGTGAGCACAACAGTAAATGTCTGGTGTTCATGCAGTGAATCTTTTACGTTCACGTATTTTCTCTATGGCATTTTCTGTCCTTTAATAAGTTTTTTCACTTTAATAATGTGGAAAATACAGTAATAGTGACAATCCATGCCTCTTTAAGTAATGGGAGAACAAGATGTGAGCTTATTAGAGAACAGCTATGACTGCAATGGACTCTACATCTTTTCATTTGGACTTATATGCAATTTCAACGTCTTTGCTAGCACATGAATGTAAATTCATTGCAGCAGATTTTTTATTCAGATACAGAATATTCAGTGCAATTTTTCTAAGTCATTATAGTCAATTTTCAGATAACAAAAATTCAAATAACTTCTAAAAAGAAGAGAGAAAAATGGAAAAAGAAAACAAACTTACAAATAAAAGCCCAACCCCAATCAACTGAGAAAAGAGCAATAAAGGAAGAGGGGGAAAACAAAAGCAAAATAAAAGTTGGACAAATAAAAATTAAAAGTGGGGTGGTAGAAAATGTTTAGATATATTAATAATTATAATCAACATAAATCTAAACTTTACAGTGAAAGACAGATTGGGGAACAAACAAAAAACCTCTAACTACATGCTCTTTCAAAAGAAAAACTTAAAACTTAAGACACAAAATGGTTGAAAGATGTAACAGGAAAACAGTAACCAAAAAAAACTGAAGTGTGTATTAAAAATCACACAAAATAGACTTTAAGAAAATAAGCATCATTAGAGTTAGAGAAAGGCCACTATTTGATTTTTATAAAGGTTCCAAATGTCAGTGATATAATAACTTCAAAGTTTTACACCTAGAAAAATTGTTTCAAATATATAATGCAAATACTTACTGAACGCCAAAGAGAAATTGCCAATGAGAGCTTTCAATATCTCTCAATTACCGATAGACCATCCAAAGCAAAGATATTAACAATATGGAAGATCTGAACAACACAATTAATAACACAATTAAATAGATAAAAATTCTGCATCCAACAGTTGGCAAATGCACTTATTTTTCTCAAACATCATACTGCAATTACAAAAACTGTCCATTTATTAGGCCATACAGCAAGTCTCATGAAATTATAACACAGTCCTCATTCTCTGTGCACAAAGTAATTTAGAGGCAATAACAAAAGATAAATCTGTAAAAGTTCTTATGTATTTAAAAATGTGGAAACACACTTGTAGGTAATTCATGTGTCAAAGAAAAACTGATGAAAAAGCTGAATGATAATGAAAATATCACCCACCACGTTCTGTAAAACAGTTAAAGTCGTTCTTTAAGGACAATTTTTTAATTTGAAAGCTTGTTTTAGAAAAGAAGAAAGGTTAAAAATTAATGAGTTTTGTGTTTAACTCAAGAAATTCGGAGGAAAAATAGAAAAACAATCAAAGTAGGAGGAAGTAGATAATAAAGATAAAAACAGAGGTTCAGAAAAAGGTAAAAAAGATACAAAAAAGGAATCCGCAAAATTAAACATTTTATTTTATAAACAGAACAATCTCTGCTGAGATTGAGCGAGAAAAAAAAAAGAACGTACAAATAAGCAATATCAGAATAAAAAGAGACCTAATCACAGACAAGGCAAAGCTTTTTTTAGATGAGCTACTCTGAATCAATTTAGGCCACATATTCAAAAACTTAGGTGAAATGGGCAAATTCCTAGAAAACTATAATTTACCAAAACTTACTAAGAAATAGAGAACCTGAATTGTTTTATATCTACCAAAGAAATGCAATCAATATTTTTAAATCTTCCCACAAAGAAAATAATTAGTCCAGATATGGTTATAAATTACTTACACCAAGGTTTCAAGAAAGGGATCATTTCAATCTTTAAAAATGTCCTATAAAACTGAAAAAGAGGGACTATGACACAACTCACTCAATGATATTAATGTAACCTTGATAGCAAAACCAAATAAGGACAGGACAATAAAGAAACCTTTTGGACTAATCTCACTCATAAACATAGCTACAAATTCAAATAAAATACTAATGAAACAAGATTAGGAGTTTATTTCAAATAGATAATACATCATAAAAAAGTTGAGTTTAACCAGAAATGCCAGGGCAGTTAAACATTAGGAAATATAAAATATGGCTAGGCACGGTGGCTCACACCTGTAGCCCCAGTGCCTTGAGAGGCCAAGATGGGTGAATTACTTGAGCCCAAGAGTTAGAGACAAACCTGGGCAACATGGTAAAACCCCATCTCCCCCCAAAAAATACAAAAATTAGCCAGGCATGGTAGCACATGCCTGTAGTCCCAGCTACTTGGGAGGCTGAGGTAGGAGAATTGCTTGAGCCTGGAAGGTGAAGGTTACAGTGAGCCAAGATAGCACCACTGCCCTCCAGCCTGGGCAACAGAGCAAAACCCAGTCTCAAAAAATAATAATAATAAAGAAAAGAAAATATAAAAATAGAATTCACTGGCTAGGCACAGTGGCTCATACCTGAAATCCCAGCACTTTGGAAGGCCAAGGCAGGTAAATCACCTGAGGTCAGGAGTTTGACACCAGCCTGATCAACATGGTGAAACCCTTTCTCTACTAAAAATACAAAGATTAGCCAGGTGTGGTGGTGCGCGCCTGTAATCCCAGCTACACGGGAGTCTGAGGCAGGAGAATTGCTTGAATCCAGGAGGCGGAGGTTGCAGCGAGCTGAGATCACACCATTGCACTCCAGCCTAGGCAAAAAGAGCAAAACTCCGTCTCAAAAATATACACACACACACACACACACACACACACATATACACATATATACATGTATATATATGCATATATGTATATATACATGTATACACATATACGTATGTATATACACACGTATATATACGTGTATATACATACACATGTACATATGTATATACACGCATATATGCATGTGTATATATACACACATATACATGTATATATGTGTATATACATATACACACGCATATATATGTATATATACACACATATATATAATTCACCGCATTAACAGATTAAAGGAGAAAAATATGATAATCTCAAAAGATGCATCAGATAATGAGAAGCAGACTTTTCAAAATCATGAATAAGACTTAGAAGTCCTATTTACTTCTACTCAACATTATAGTGGATTTTCTAAGTGCATTAAGACAAGAAAAAGAAGCAACAAAGTACAAAGATTGGGAAAAGCAATAAAAGGTAGGAGTATTGGAATATACTTCATTCATAAAGATATAATTCTCTATATAGAAAGTCCCACAAAATCTACAGGTAAATTATTGGTAATAATAACAGCACTGGCCAGTGCAGGGTCTCACGCCCGTAATCCCAGCACTTTGGGAGGCCGAGGAGGGCAGATCACCTGAGGTCAGGAGTTCAAGACCAGCCTGACCAACATGGAGAAACCCCATCTCTACTAAAAATACAAAATTAGCCAGGTGTGGCAGCACTCGCCTGTAATTCCAGCTACTCAAGGGGCTGAGACAAGATAATCGCTTGAACCTGGGAAGCAGGGGTTGCAGTGAGCCAAGACTATGCCATTGCACTTCCAGCCTGAGCAACAAGAGCGAAACTCTGTCTCAAAAAGAAATAAAATAAATAATAATAACAATAACAGAGCTAACCAACATGGCTGAATAGAAGAACAATATGCACAACCAAATATATTTTTAACCATTGGCAACAAATAGAAAATTTAAAAAATAAAAAAGCAGGTTACCATATGATATGGTTTGGCTGTGTCCCCACCCAATTCTCATCTTGAACTGTAGCTCCCATAATTCCCACGTTTTGGGAGGGACTCAGTGGGAGGTAATTGAATCATGGGGGCAGGTCTTTTCTGGGCTATTCTTGTGAGAGTAAATATCACGAGATCTGATGGTTTTGTAAGGGGAAATTCCTCTACACAAGCTTTCCTTACCTGCTGCCATGTAAGACATGACTTTGCTCCTCCTTTGCCTTCTGCCATGATTGTGAGGCCTTCCCAGCCATGTGGAACTGTGAGTCCATTAAACCTCTTGTTCTTTATCAATTACCCAGTCTCTGGTATGTCTTTTATTAGCAGCATGAGAAAAGACTAATATACTATAACAATAAAAAAGTATAAATTACATCTAATGAAGTTATAGAAGACCTATATGGAATAAATTCTAAAGCTCTATTTGATAAATATCAAAGAAGATCTACTATAGAAATAAATAAAAGAAGACATTCAAAAGGAAGACTTTCTGTTGTAAAGTTACCAGTTTTTCCCAATTTGACCGACAGATTCAGTGTAATTTAATGCCAAATCCCACTGTGTTTTTTCCCAAGAACCTAAGAAGCTGATTCTAAAATTTATACGGATGAACAAAGGTCAAAAATATAACAAAGACTCTTTTGGAGAAGAATAAGTTAGGAGGTATACTCTATCCTATTTGAGGACTTTGATTACAAAGTTAATTAAGAGAGTGGTATTAATGCTGCAATATACAAATGGATTAATGGAATAGCAGAGATTCTGGAGACAGATCCACACATATTTGGACATCATATACAACAGAGGTGGTATTGTATATAATGAAGAAAGGGAGAATTAGTCAATAAGTGGTGCTGGGAGAATATGGGGATAAATGAAATTGGATTCCTACCCAACATGATACATAAGTCAATTCTAGATGCATCCAAGACTTGGATGTGAAAGCTGATATTTTAAACATCTATAGGATAATGTCTTTAGTTTCCTGGGGTAGAGAAAACACATACCAAAAAAAGCCTTATCTGAAACTGAAAACACAAAACACTCCAAAAAAGCTTATCTAAAACTGAAGAGATGAACAAATTTGACTTTCTGTTTTTCAAAATACTCCAAACAAGAATTTGTAGACAAGCCACAAGCCAGTAGTAGATATTTGCTATATATAACTAGTGGTACGCCAAAATATGTTTTAAAAACCTGGCGTTGCAGAGAGGAAAAAAGCCATGATTTGTTGGGTTTGATTCTTTTCAAGGTGGAAAATGTATTTCAAGCCACCAACATGATGTTGCTAAACTTGAAGTTATGAAGAGATACACAAATCTCTCTGATGAAACTATACAAGCCAGCTTCAGCACACCACTGCATATAACACTAAAGGATTTGTTTCCAGAATGCAAGAAGAACTCTGTTTATCAATAATTAAATGACAAGCAATGCCACAAAAAAGGGAGGCATGAATAGTCATTTTGCAAAAGAGGAAATATGAATGAAGAATAAAAATATGAAAAGATTCTCTACTTCACAGTGATCATATAAATGCAAATTAAGATTACGACAAGTAAACATATAATACTCTTCAGATGAACTAAAGTTAAGTATTACTGCTGGGTGTAGGGGTGCATGTCTGTAGTCCCAGTTACTTGGGAGGCTGAAGTAGGAGAATCACTTGAGCCCAGGAGTTTGACTCTAACCTGAGCAACATAGTGAGACCCTGTCTCTAAAAAAAATTAAAAGAGAAATATTATTATATTAATTTTTCCCAAAGACAGTTCAAGGGGAACTCTTAAACAATGCTGGTGTGAACATAAATTGGCACAACCACCCTGGAATACAATTTGTCATTATCTTACAAAGTTAAGTACTGTACATTCTACAATCCAGCAATATGTAAGCTCAGGTATATATTGTAGAGGAATTCTTGCACAAGTGTACCAGAAAATATGAACATGAATATGCACAGTAGCATTTTTTGTTAAAAACATAACAACCCAAATGTAATCAGTCAAGGTTTGTTCAAAGAAGTAGAACTACTAAGAGAAATTGACATAAGGGATTTATTTTTATTGTAGAGACTTGACTGTATGCAATTGTGGGAGCTGGTTATACTCATTTTGGGAGGCTGTTGTTTCTATCTAGTGCTAGAACTGAAGTTCACAGGACCAGTGGTCAGGAGGTAGAGAGCAGGAAGCGAGGACAAATTGCAATCCATGAGGATGGACTGGAATCTGCATTGGTCTCCCACCACCTCCAAACCTGTGGTGCCATTTACCATGGAGTTAAACACACCTCTGACCCAAGAGTTAGAGAAGCTGAAGCATAAGATCCAGAGAAGCTGGGGGAGCTATGGGCTCTGCACCTACCTCCTGAGTGTTAGGAAAATACAGCTAATTTCTTCACTTTCACCTTCCATGTCAGGCAAAAAATGTCTTCTCTATTTTCATATGAGAAGTTTAAGAGGCCCAGAGAAGTCAAGTGACTTGTTATCTAGAAACCTGTTTAAAAAAAAAAAAAAAAAAAAAGTCTTATGCATCTGAAACCCTTCATAAGAAAGTGCATGTCAGTATTTTGGATCTGGGTACAGGCCCTCCAAGGGATATTTTTGACTCATGTTCTTTTGCCAATTGCCTCTGATTACATCACATAAGAGGGCTTAGGTAGCTTTGCAATAATAGTTCTACTAATTATTCTCCAAAGGAAATTCCTCATTCCACTGCAAATAGATGTGATCTTAAGACTGATTTCCCCCAGAATCACTACAATATAATCGTATCTAAATTTGAGCACAGCATCTAAATATTCATTTTATTTAAATGTGAATTGCTGCGTTAGAGCGAAGGCCGAGTTCTCCATATGAGATCCAAATTTCATACCAATTTGGTAACCATAATCCATGGTTACTCTGTGACTACTAATCTGGGGGAAAAAGAAAACACTCTTTGGCAGAAGAGGATAAGTACATTCCTAATTTTCATTTCCAGATTCTTAGCCACTCATCCAGGATGAATGTTAAAACCATTATCAAAACATAGCCTTAGAAATAAAATTCTGTTAGGGAGATAGGGAGATAATAATAACTCTTTGTCAATGAATTTATTTTGAGTAATAATAATACAACAAAATTCCAGTACTGCGAAAAAGTTTGGCTAATCTCAAGAACATTTATAGCATATGCAACTTGAAGTAATTTCTTTATCTAAAAACATTGAACCAAAAGAAACTGATTAGAGTTTAATGTAATTTTATATTAAGTGTTTTGCTGTGGTTTTTCGATTTTCAATAATACTTTATTATAAATCATCTCAGTGATTTAAAATAGAGTATCACTTTTAACTGATAAAAAAATTTTAATCATTTATCATTTTAGATGATAAAAATAAATTTTGAGGAGTGGGAAACTCTTTTTGTAAAGAAAAAAATAAAAAATTTTTTAGCATTTTTAGTTTCACAAAATAACAAATTGGAAGATAATAATGTAAATTTGTAAGTCTTTCTCTGCAAAAACTATGTCCTAAAAATCTTTAGATGGTGCGTTTCATGACTAACTTTAAAATAAAATTTAAGATAAAAATATGATTCATAGCTAACTTTTTCTGAAATGTGTTTCTTTTTTTACAAAGTGAGATGTATTAGCACTTCTTTTGTTTCTATGCAATAATATTGTCACTCTCCCTTTTCTTTTTTATTAACTGATTTGGACTCTATTTCTAAGATAGTGTATAACAAAATGCCCCCACAACCCACAATTTTATGGATATTGTACCTATTGGGTTATTTTCCAATATGGTTATCATGTAGAAACCTCAAAAGAGAGAGGTGAACTTCCTCCTGAAAAGGAGTGATCATTAACACCACCAATCAATTGAACAAAGCCACTTCCACACACAGTCAATAAGCTGCTTTGACTTTTTCTTGTTCTTACTCTTCTAGGTCTAGACTTGGGGAGTTAAAGTGTTAAGGTGTATGTACCTTAGCCATGGGTAACTGCCACAAATTGGGTTCTCAGTGAAGCAGAGTCTAGACAGAGATTGGGGTGAAGGAAGTTTATTAGGGAGTGTTCTTGGGATCAAACCAGTCCACCGTCTGGTCTTAGACCAATAGTAAAGAGGGGAATAGTGTCCTCCCCCACAGGCCAAGGGAAGACAAAATTAGTGGGATATAAGATCTAGCTATTCTTCCCCATGTGGAGATTCTCCTTCCAGTGAACCTTTGGGAGAAGCGTTTATTTTTATTAAGAAAGGCAACATTTTTTTTGACATGTACAAAGCACTTTCCTGTATTTTTATTTTTTAATTTTTGATTTCCATAGGTTTTGGGGAAACAGGTGTGTTTGGTTACATAAGTTCTTTAGTGGTGATTTGTGAGACTTTGGTGCACCCATCTGCCGAGCAGTAGACACTGAACCCAATTTGTAGTCTTTTATCCGTCACCCCCTTCCCACCCTTTCTCTGAGTCCCCAGAGTCCATTGTGTCATTCTTACGCCTTTGCATCCCCATAGCTTATCTCCCACTAATGAGTGAGAACATATGATGTTTGGTTTTCCAGGAGAAGGCAATATTTTCATTAGGGGTCTATAAATATTAGCAGCTAAGTGTTTTTTAAAATTTGGTATTTCAACTGTAGTCTTCATGATCAGTGATTTAGAAAAATACCATATTGTATTGAAATACATTTGCTATATATTTATTTCAGATACTATATTAAAATTGAAAAATTAGTGTTTTCTGCTGTTTGGAAAATATGTTAAATTTTCTTCTCTAAGTTTTCTTTTGTTAGAGTGTTTATGTGGTGTCACAGGCCTCTCCATGCCCTTTGCATTCTCTTCCAAAAATCTGTTCTTGCTGTCAGTTAAGCGGAAATGGTTAGCAACAAAGCAAAATCAAAGTGGATCCACCCAGCTTTTATATCCTGCATGGCTGAACTTTAATGAAAGTTTGAGTTTTTCCAAAAGTCTGGTCTTTACCGACTGGGAATGAAAACCATTTGGGAAAAAATGCCTTGAGCATGTGAACCATGTAATTTCATTTGAACTACGGAATTCCAAAAATACTTTGCTTATTGAAAGAGCAGTTATATTGCTGTGTTAGAACTTGATATTGAGAAGGATAAGTACTAGTTCTTTTCTCCCTTTTTCTCATAAACATTAAAAAAAATTAACAACTGTCTGAGTGGCTGGATAGGAAAATAGTGTGAAGAGGCTAAGTTGGACCACCAGGTAGGCTTGCTCTAGAACCTATTCCTTCCTTAGGAGATCCATCTACTCTTCTGGGCTCCATAGAGCCCCATGCAGCTTGAAACAACCCACTCTGCATTGATGATAATTCAGGACTCCATCTGGCCATGTCTTGATGACTACGTTAACTGAGGCCCAGGCATTTCATCAGTTCTGCTCACTGACACCAGTGTAAATGCTGTGCCAGTAGCAACACTGGAATTGCTGGGTCCCTGCTGGGCAATCTGGACAGAGAACAAAGTAGATCCTGTTCAGTTTTATGTCTCCATGAGGGGATCAGGTGTTAACATTATTATCTAGTATTTTTGGGAATATGTACTTTGTGCTAGTCACAATACTGGATACTTTTACATGGATTACATTATTCAATCCCCATAACAATGCTCTATGGAATTTTGAAGCTTAGAGAGATTAAGAAATCAGGTTTTGAAACCAATCAGTCTGACTCCAGAGGCTTTGATCTTCTTTCCTATTTTGTAATCCCAGGCTTTTAGTCATGGGTCTTAGTGTACTAGATTGGGATCTCAGATAGCAGTGTAGCAGATACAGTTGGTGCCCTGCCCATGTCTCCTGAGCCTTACCAAGTGCCAACAGCTGGACCATCTTGCTTAATGGCCTTCTCTGGTGGCTGGAGCTCTACGTGTGAGCATAGGTTTGAGGAGATGTAATGACTCAAGTGCAGCCTTTAATTAATGATTGATAGGAGTTGGGGTATAAATACTTGAGCTCCTTTGCTACTCTGGTAGAATAACTCAAGAGGCATGAATTTTACACTGGTACCCAAAATTCTCCAGAGGGATTAAGTCCATTATCTATAGTACTAACCCACTTGAAAACACACCCTTTTCACTGATTGCCTTCCCTCTGTTTCACTTCCCTTGCCCGTATTTCCTGAGATCACTACCCAAGTAAGCTATTTGTGTATGTATTAACGTCTTAGGATCTGGCTTCTGGGGGAACCAAAACTAAGACAAAGAGCAAAGAAAAGGTGAACCTATGAGGAAGGAGGACCCAACTGGAGCAGCTGGGGCAATGCTGGAAGGAAAGCATGGGGTTGCAGTCTCTAGGAAGAAGCTTCTGATGATGTTTTCCTGTTCTTGAAGCTGACAGTGTCATTGTGAGACAGGAGACAAAGGTTTTGGGAGATTATTGAATATTGACACACTGAATGGTTCTTTGCTTGATTGGATGGAATTTCCTTCAGAAGTTCTCTTTTGATCTGTTCTTTTCAAATGTATGCTATATTTGCCCAAGTTTAATAAGAAGAGATTCCAGAAAATGCAACCATTAATAACTGGAATAATGAAACAAAGAAAATGCCAATATGTTAAAAATAGAACGTTGAGTAAACGGTCATAAGTAAATGAAAGACAAAAAGTATATATATAATTTTGAAGGATGAATAATTTACTCATATGGCCTGAATGTAGTAACACTATGTATCATATTTCATGCAAACTTAAACTGAATAAGGCTCTTTTTTTTTTTTTTTTAAGACAAAGTCTCCCTCTGTCACTTAGGCTGGAGGGCAGTGGTGCAATCTCGGCTCACTGCAACCTCTGTCTCCCAGGTTCAAGAAATTCTCCTACCTCAGCCTCCCAAGTAGCTGGGACTACAGGCGCATGCCACCGTGCCTGGCTAATTTTTGTATTTTTAGTAGAGACGGGGTTTCACCATATTGACCAGCCTGGTCTCAAACTCCTGGCCTCAAGTGATCTGCCCGCCTCGGCCACCCAAACTGCTGGGATTACAAGGGTGAGCCACTATGCCCAACCGAAATGCAACAGTTAACAATTTACAATACCATTAACCTTAACAAGGCAAGATTTTGCCTTGTTTTGCCCATGCCCTTGTTATTCCCTGAAAATTTGGGCACCACTGGATGTCCAGTTAATCGGTAAAGATGATAGAGTCACAAGTTGAGAAATGATTCTTTAAGTGTAGTAAAAGTGGTATAAAAGAGCCTCATTGGCCGGGCATGGTGGCTCATGCCTGTAATTCCAGCATTTTGGGAGGCCGAGATGGGCAGATCACGAGGTCAGGAGTTTGAGACCAGCCTGGCCAATATGGTGAAACCCCGTCTCTACTAAAAATACAAAAATTAGCCAGGCATGGTGGCACACACCTGTAATCCCAGCTACTCAGGAGACTGAGGCAGGAGAACTGCTTGAACCTGGGAGGTGGAGGTTGCAGTGAGTTGAGATCATACCACTGTATTCCAGCCCGGGTGACAAAAACTCCATCTCAAAATGTGTGTGTGTGTGTGTGTGTGTGTGTGTGTGTGTATACATTTTATTGCTAACAAAATGCTCATGATCTTCAGAGCGTCCAGCAAATAGTAATCTCTTTGCTGCTGGAGGGTCTTGTCCCATGTTGATGGCTGCTGACTGATCAGGGTGGTGGTTGCTGAAGGTTGCAAGTTTTTTGTTTTTTTTTTTGAGACGGAGTCTACCTCTGCCGCCAGGCTGAAGTGCAGTGACGTGATCTCGGCTCACTGCAACCTCCGCCTTGCAGGTTCAAGCAATTCTCCTGCCTCAGCCTTCCAAGTAGCTGGGACTACAGGTGGGTGCCACCACGCCTGGCTAATTGTTGTATTTTTAGTAGAGATGGGGTTTTACCATGTTGGCTAGAATGGTCTCGATCTCTTGATCTCGTAATCTGCCTGCCTTGGCCTCCCAAAGTGCTGGGATTACAGGCATAAGCCACCGTGCCCTGCTACAATTTCTTAAAATAAGAAAACAATAAAGTTTGACCCATTGATGAACTCTTCCTTTCATGAATAACTTTTCTGTAGCATGTGATGGTGTTTGATAGCATTTAAACCATAGTAGAAATTCTTTCAAAATTGGAGTCAATCCTCTCAAACCCTGTCACTGCTTTATCAACTAAGCTTATGTAGTATTCTAAAACTTTTGTCATTTCATCAATGTTCACAGCATCTTAACTATGTGAAGACTCCATCTCAAGAAACCACTTTCTTTGCTAATCAATAAGAAGCAATTGCTCATCCATTAGTTTTATCATGAGATTGTGGCAATTCAGTCACATCTTCAGGCTGTTTCAATTATTTTTCACTTGCTATTCCCATCACTTCTGAAGTGACTTCCTACATGAAGTCTTGAACCCCTCAAAGTCACTCATAAGGATTAGAAGCAACTTCTTCCAAATTCCTGTTAATGCTGACATTTTGACCTCCTTCCATTAATTATGAATGTTCTTAATGGCATCTAGACTGGCATCTAAACCTCCTTTCCAGAAGGTTTTATTTATTTATTTATTTATTTATTTATTTATTTATTTATTTGAGACAGAATCTCACTCTATTGCCCAGGCTGGAGTGCAGTGGTACAATCTTGCTCACTGCAACTTCCACCTGCCGGGTTCAAGGGATCCTTGTGCCTCAGTCTCCACAGTAGCTGGGACTACAGGTGTGTGCCACCACACCTGGCTAATTTTTGTTTTTGAGATAGAGTTTCATTCTTGTTGCCCAGGCTGGAGTGCAGTGGCGCGATCTCAGCTCACTGCAACCTCCACCTCCCGAGTTGAAGCAATTCTCCTGCCTCAGCCTCCCGAGTAGCTGGGATTACAGGTGCCCGAAACCATGCCTGGCTTTTGTTTTTTTTTTTTTTTTTTTGATGGAGTCTCACTCTGTCACCCAGGCTGGAGGGCAGTGGCGCGATCTCGGCTCGCTGCACGCTCCACCTCCCAGGTTCACGACATTCTCCCGCCTCAGCCTCCCAAGTAGCTGGGACTACAGGCACCCACCACCATGCCCAGCTAATTCTTTCTGTATTTTTAGTAGAGATGGGGTTTCACCGTGTTAACCAGGAGGTCTCAATCACCTGACCTTGCGATCCACCCGCCTCAGCCTCCCAAAGTGCTGGGATTACAGGCGTGAGCCACTGCGCCCGGCCACACCTGGTTCATTTTTTTTACTAGAGACAGGGTTTCACCATGTTGGCCAGACTGGTCTTGAACTCCTGTCCTCAGGTGATCCACCCACCTCGGCCTCCCAAAGTGCTGGGATTACAGGAATGAGCCACCATACCCGGTCAAATTTTTGTATTTTTAAGTAGAGACGGGGTTTCACCATGTTGGCCAGGCTGGTCTTGAACTCCTGACCTCAGGTGATCCGCCCACCTCAGCCTCCCAAAGCACTGGGATTACAGGCGTAAGCCACCATGCCGGGCCCCTTTCCACAAGGTTTTAGATTTACTTTGCTCAGATTCATCAGAGGAATCACTATGTATAGCAGATTCACTATGTACAGCTGCAGTTCATAGCAGCTCTAACCTTAGGATATGTATTTCTTAAATAATAAGACTTAAAAGTCAAAATTACTCCTTGGTCCATGGGCTACAGAATGGATATGGCATTAGCAGGCAAGGAAACAGCATTAATCTCCTTGTATGTCTCCATCAGAACTCTTAGATGGCTAGATGTGTTGTCCATGAACAGTAAAAGTTTTAAAGGACTCTTTCATTCCAAGTAGTAGTTCTCAACAAGAACTTAAAATATTCAATAAATGACACTGGAAACGGATGTGCTGACATCCATGCTTTGCTGTTCCATCTACAGAGCACAGACAGGGTAGACTTGACATAATTCTTAAGGGGCCTAGGATTCTAGGAATGGTAAATGAGCACTGGCTTAGACCAAAAAAGTCACCAGCCTTATTAGCCACTAACGAGAGTCAGCCTGTCCTTTGAAGCTTTGAAGCCAAGCATTGACTTTTCCTCTCTAACTATGAAAGTCCTAGATGGCATCTTATTCCAATAGATGGCTGTTTTGTCTACACTGAAGATCTGTTGTTTAATGTAGTCACCTTTATCAAAGATCTTAGCTAGATCTTCTGGATAACTTGCTACTTCACTTTGCACTTTTGTTATGGACACAGCTTCTTTTGGTAAACCTCATGAATCAACCTCTGCTAGCTTCAAATGTTTCTTCTGCCTCTCATAGGCTTCGCAGAATTGAGGAGAGCTAGGGCATTGCTCAGGCCTAGGCTTTGGCTTAAGGGAATGCTTTTTAAAAACTGGTTTTGCTTCATTTTAGAGACAGGGTCTCACTCTGTCACCCAGGCTAGTGGCACACATAGCTCATCGTAATCTGGAACTCCTGGGCTCAAGTGATCCCCCTGTCTCAGCCTCCCAAGTAGCTAGGACTACAGGTATACACCACCACACCTAGCTAATTAAAACTGTTTTTTAAAAAAGAAATGGGGTCTTGCTATATTGCCCAAGCTGGTCTTGAAGTCTTGGGCTCAAGTGATCCTCCTGTCTCAGCCTCCCACAGTGCTGGGATTACAGGCATGAGGCACTGCGTCTGGTTTAAGAGAATGTTGTGGCTTGCTTGATCTTCTATCTAGACCACTAAAACTTTCTCCAGGTCAGCAACAAGGCTGTTTTGCTTTATCATTCCTATGTTCTCCAGAGTGGCACTTTTAATTTCCTTTAAGAACTTTTTTTTCCTTTGCATTCATAACTTGGCTAACTGGTACAAGAGGCCTAGCGTTTGGCCTAGCTTTGCTTTCAACATGCCTTCCTCACTTAGTTTAACCATTTCTAGCTTTTTACTTAAAGTGAGAGACGGGATTCTTCCCTTCACTTGAACACTTAGAGGCTACTGTTGGGTTACTGACAGGCCTAATTTTCAATATTGTTGCATCTCAGGGGATAGGGAGGCCCAAAGCAAGGGAGAGAGATAGAGGAACTGCCCGGTGATGGAATAGTCAGAACATATGCAACATTTATCGCTTAAGTTCTCCATCCTACACAGACGTGGTACATGACACCACAAAATAATTACAATAGTTACATCAAAGACCACTGATCACAAATCATCACAACACATATACTAATAATGAAAAAAGTTTCAAATATTGAAAGAATTACCAAAATGTGATACAGAGCCATGAAGTGAGCATATACTATTAGAAAAAATGGTGCCAACTGACTTGCTCAACACAGGGTTACCACAAACCTTGGATTAAAAAAAAAAAAAAGGACCAAATTATACTTCCATCAAGAGTATATAAATGTATCCCTGTTTCTTATGTGTACTCTTACCAACATTAGTTCTTGTAATTTAAAAAGTTTATAAGTTTCATAGATGAAAACATGCACCTAATAACTTTTTTTTTTTTTTTTTTTTGAGACAGGATTTCGTTCCTGTCAGTCAGGTGGGAGTGCAATAGCACAATCTTGGCTCACTTCTACCTCACTTCTACCTCATTTGAGGCTAGGAGTTGGGAGACTAGCCTGGCACATGATGAAACCCCATCTCTACTAAAAATACAAAACCTAGCCAGGCATGGTGGTGCAGCTGGTCCCAGCTACTCAGGAGGCTGAGGTACGAGAATCGCTTGAACCCGGAAGGCGGAGGTTGCAGTGAGCCAAGATTGCACCACTGCACTCCAGCCTGGGCAACAAAGCAATGCTCTGTCTCAAAAAAAAAAAAAAGAAAAAGAAAGTTGAAAAATCCAGCCAATAATATTTTTGTCACAATGGGGGAACTCTCAAGTATGGGGTTTTGGAGAGTCAGATATTTCCTTTTCTCCCCATCAGGGAGAAAGACCTAGAGGTTTTTCCCCTCTCCCTCTCACTGTCCAGAGAAATTACCACAATTTAGTTCAGCCTAAAGAGCATATGCTGTTGGAAAAATGGCACTAATAAACTTACTTGATGCAGGGTTGCCATAAGCCTTAATTTCTTTTTTTTTTTTTTTTTGAGACAAAGTCTCACTCTGTCACCCAGGCTGGAGTGCAGTGGCGCAATCTCGGCTCACCGCAACCTACGCCTCCCGGGTTCAAGCAATTCTCCTGCCTCAGCTTCTGGAGTAGCTGGGATGACAGGTGAATGCCACCATGTCCGGCTAATTTTTGTATTTTTTTTTTAGAAGAAAGACAGGGTTTCACCATATTGGCCAGGCTTGTCTCGAACTCCCGACCTCGTGATCTGCCTGCCTTGACCTCCCAAAGTTTTGGGATTACAGGTGTGAGCCACCGTGCCCAGCCAAACCTTACATTTTAAAAAAATCACAGGAGCCTGGGCGCGGTGGCTTATGCCTGTAATCCCAGCACTCTGGGAGGCCAATGTGAGCGGATTACCTGAGGTCAGGAGTTCCAGACCAGCCTCACCAACACAGAGAAACCCCGTCTGTACTAAAAATACAAAATTTGCTGGGCATGGTGGTGCATGCCTGTAATCCCAACTACTCCGGAGGCTGAGGTAGGAGAATTGCTTGAACCCAGGAGGTGGAGGTTGCAGTGAGCTGAGATGGCACCACTGCACATCAACCTGGGCAACAAGAGCGCAACTCCAACTAAGAAAAAAAAAAAAAAAGAAAAAAAGAAATCACACTGAATCTGTAGAAAGAACATCAGTTCTTTTCAGGCCATGTGACTTCAGGCATATGTACCACACTTGTCATGTTTCCTCACTTAAGAAAGTGAGAACAACAATATCACACCAATGTCACCCACCTTGAATGTTTACTGTGAATTAAATCAAGACAAGCATTTGAAATTATTTTGTGAATCTTAAGTGCTACACAGGAGTGTGCCAGAGGAATTAGCTTCTAAAGTCAGCAAGGTTAAAATTAAGTGCAATAAAAATTGCTTAGAAGTTCCTTAAATTGCCCATGAGCACAGTATGACAGACTTGAGAGACACATGAGAACAAAGACTCTCTGAGAGACAACTGGGACAAACATTCAGTAACACTGCCAGCAGAATTGTTGCACTAGAACATTTTCATTTCCTCTCTCTTTCTGCCAAGTGCATAACTGAATCTAAGATGAAAGTATGATGCAACTTTGTTATTCTACAATTTTAAATTGGCAAGTTAAGAAACCTCTCTGGGCCTCTTTGTCTAATGATGTAGCTCAGCTGGATCAGGGTTTCATCCACGGTTTGTCTTGACAAATATTGCCAGCTTACTATGCTTACTATGTTCCAGGCTGCTGTGCTGGACTGTGGGAGGGTAGACGCCAGATCAGGAGACAACCTGATCACAACAGGCTGGTGAGTGGTGAGGCAGTTTCAACCTTCATTTGAGGAATCCAGGGTTCTATAATCACCTTCTAGGGAATGCAGTGAATGTTTAGAAAAATTACAGAAAGTTACATATTTTGTTATGAATACCAGCTACAATGCTATATCTAATATGAATTAAGTTCCTCTGTTTCCTTTTTTCTGTTTATGTTGCTACTTTTTTTTTTTTTTTTTGAGACAGTCTCTGTTGCCCAGGCTGGAGTGCAGTGGCAGGATCTTGGCTCACTGCAACCTCTGCCTCCCAGGTTCAAGCAATTCTCCTGACTTAGCCTCCCGAGTAACTGGGATTACAGGCACCTGCCACCACACCCAGCTTTTTGTATTTTCAGTAAGATGGGGTTTCACCATGTTGGCCAAGCTGGTCTCGAACTGTTTACCTCAAGTGATCTGCCCACCTCAGCCTCCCAAAATGCTAGGATTACAGGCGTGAGCCGCCGCACCCCGCCTGTGTTGCTACTTTTTAATGTGGGTTCAGTTTTTAAACCTTTTTAATTGAAAAAGTAACACAAACATGTAAAAATTCAAACAAAAAAGGTAGACAACGAGAAGCAAATCTTTCTATTTGAAACTCCTCCTTCCCCATTCCACACCACATCCCCTCAACCCTCCTTCTATTCAGACGTTACCACTGGGTCAATCCGTTGAAAGTTACAGTTAAGGTGATACCTGGAGTCCAAAAGCTAAATATGGACCTAAGCTATCACCAGTCCCTTCCAGTTCTAAAACTAAGTCCAACCCTTTTGCAGCACGAAAGAGATAGCCTCCTCCCATCTAAAGTTATGGCTGGTAGAGGCTCAGACGAATGGAAACCTATTTCAGACACAGATTAGAACTCCTGAAAGGCAGAAGACAGAACTTAATACTTTCATGGTGAGTGGTTTATTTACTGACTAAATTAACGCTCCCTTAGGGATGTAAGCTTTCTGCGGGCAGGAGCTTCATCACCAGCTCTCACTGCAGACCCCGGCATTCAAAGCGCTCACACGGTAAAAGCCCCTACAGCCATCTATAGCCACAGTAGGCCAGCAGCCCAGAGTGGGAATCCGCGCAGGGCGTCACGTGACTCCAGCACCTCGGCATCCGGCCCGCCCCCACCGAGACCCCGCCAATCCGGAAGGGAGGTCCAATTTGGCCAGGCCAGGGCGTGTTCCACGGGCCCAGTCGCCTTGCTGCTGCGTTATCCCTGGACTCGCCCCACTTGTCTCGGAGTCTCAGGCGGTTGCCCAGGTCCTCCAGGCAAAACCCTGGAGATTGCTAGGGAGAGGAGCAAGTGCTGGGCCAGCGAGCACAAGTGCCGACGCAGCCAGGCAGCCGCGGGCGAGGCTTAGGCGGAGCTTCAGGATACAGCTAGGGGAACAGCAGGAGCCTCCAGAGCGCGCGCGCCGGCCCTCCCCGGCCCGACCCACGCGGCGCGGCGTGGTGACGCCCGCGCGGCCTGAGGAAGGGGCGGGGCCGGGGCGGGCCTCCGCGCTCCTCCCGCCCTCTCGCTGTCCCTACTCTCCCTCCCCTTCCCTCCCCCACACTCGGCCCCTTCAGCTTGGGGGTGCCTTCGTCGCGCAGCCCCGCGTCGGCCCGGCCCGGCCAGGCCAGCGAGCAGATGCCCCGAGCTGCCGCCGCCGCCGCCGCCGACTCGGCCGGTGGCGGTGTGGGAGGCGGGCTGCCAGCCCGGGGCCGCTGAGTGTGACGGACGCAGCTGGGAGCCGGGGGCCCGGGGCCCCGGCGTCGGTGGCTCCGCACGGACCATGTATTTTCTGAGCGGCTGGCCCAAGAGGCTGCTGTGCCCTCTGGGGAGCCCGGCCGAGGAGCCTTTCCACGTTCAGTCCGACCCGCAGAGGGCTTTCTTCGCCGTGCTGGCCGCGGCCCGCCTCAGCATCTGGTACAGCCGAGTAAGTAGAGCCGCCCGCCGCCTTTCGCCGCTGCCTCCCCGGCCCCCCGGCGCCGTCCCACCCCCAACTTCCACCCAGCGACCGGGACCCCTGCCCCTTCGCGCCAGACCCACCTGCCTTCGCCGTCCGCGTCCTCGTTCCACCGACTTGGCCGCACGTACCCGCCGGCTCCGGGCAAGTCCTCCAGCCGGCGGTCCGGGGTGGATGAAGTCGCTGCTGCCGAAAATCCCTGAGCCTCCCCACGTTGGACCGACGGCCGCGCCGTGCAGACTCCGCACGCTCCCCGGCCGAGCCCAGACTTGTTCTTCCCTCCCTTCCCCCATTCCCCGAGGAACAAATTTGTTTAAACTTTCCACAATTAGAAATCCGGCTGCTATGGTGCCCCAACCCTCCCTCCCTTTAAAGGTCGTTGTTTTGGAGTTAGGGAAAGCCTCTTGGGCTTTACCCAGCGCCAGACTTTACAGGCCTGTAATAAATTATTTCTAGAAACTACAGCTTGAATTCTTTATTCTTCACTAAAGGTCTGGTTATTTAACTCCCCTCTTCAACATCCCTTCCCCACTTTCGAGTTGGTCTTTCTCTTTGCTGCTGCTCTCGGACTCTTTGGAGTAGGGGGTTAAAGGAGCGGAAGTATAACTCAAATCTGGCCGCACAACTCCCAGTTATAACACCTGGAAATAATAAGGCTTGGGAGGAGCATGGAACTGAATTGTTTTTGCTTTAAGTCCTGGTTATCTTTTTCTTTCTTGTATTGAGTAGATACGAGAAAGAAGTGGTGGATGGGATACTCCCTACTCTCTACAAACACTGCTATAACTTTGTCAATGAGAACGACGGAGTTCAGAGTATAAAAATGCTCTTTTTCCTCCCCAAAGAAGGCAGTACCAATCGATGTCAGAGTGAAGTTTTTCTCCTTTCCAAGTTAATTTGACCATGTGGGATAGGTTGTGACCTTGTCCTTATTAGATCTTCGTGAAATACTGGTTTTAGTTTGATAAAATCCCCAAATCTTTGTGTGTTACTATTCGATTGCCTGTAATGCCCTTGACCGTCCTCACCCACATCCCTGGTAAAACTGGTGATGGGATTTAGTGACGGGTAATTCTGCTGTCTCCTGTGACTGTCATAGTTGGGCTGTAAATCAGACTATTTGCCATCAAGTTTTGGCGGATCTAATTTTCAAATGCAAATCAGAACAAAACAAACTTATAAAATCATAATACCAATAATATGACTATTTTGTCTAGTGCTTGATTGTATTTTGAATATGTATGTATGTGTGTATATATATAAACGTGTAAATATATACACATATATCTATAAAGTATCATCTGGTTCCTAAATAAGATACTCGTTTACAATGTATATGCCAGCTGAATAATTTTTAATTTGTTTAGGTGTATATAACTATTAACTTTAAAGCACATGCAGAAAAAATGGAACTTGAATTTAAATTGTCTTTTGAATTTAGTACATAATTCCTTTTGAATGTAACAAATTTAGACTTTACGTCTAAAATTTAACTTTTCTTACCTTTAAAAAGGCAGACCTAAGTTAATTTTAAATAAAAGTAAACAGTATGAATTGACCAGAAGCCTGTAAACCACTTTATTCCCCCATAAGAGGAGCACAAAAATTTGCTTTAATTTAGGGACATTGTGAATATTCTTAAGAATGTCCATTGTTTGGTTTTGGAGTTAGATACCACATCTAGAAATCCAAGACAATCCTGGAATTTAAACTATTTATACTCTTCTTTCAAATTCTCACCTCACATGCAGCTTCCTTTTTCCACGGAAGTCCAGGGACCACCACTACTAAGTTGCAGTGTGCAGAAGTTAGGCTGTAGGGAACCCATGGGTTTAGAGGTCTGGAGTGAAATGAAATGCAGGATACCTTACAGGAGGCTGCATAGTACTGTAGTATGAGTGGTTAACCTTGGTCTCTGGGCACCAGCTTTGTCGTCACTTAAAAAAAATCAGGTATTCACGAGGTCAAGAGATGAGACCATCCTGGCCAACATGGTGAAACCCAGTCTCTACTAAAAACACAAAAACATTAGCTGGGGGTGGTAGCGTGCACCTGTAGTGTCAGCTACTCGGGAGGCTGAGGCAGGAGAATCGCTTGAACCCAGGAGGCAGAGGTTGCAGTGAGCCAAGATTCCACCACTGTACTCCAGCCTGGCGACAGGGCAAGACTCTGTCTTAAAAAAAAAAAAAAAAAAAAAAATCAGGTATTGAACCAAGTGATTATAAGGTGTATGATTACATGCCTAAGTGAGTGGGATACTTATGCTAGACTCCAGCTTCCAATCTTCTCTTCCTGGGATATGCGCTTTCTTACTCTGTATGAAAGTTTTCATTTTGATTTTCTAATTTCTAAACTTACTGAAAGTATATAAGTTAAAATAAATTTAGATTAACACACTTCATTTAAAAGTGAAAATGCCATTAGGTAAATTAAAGGGCTGTCAGTTATACTTCCATAATTTAGAGTGAATTGGTTTTAAAAGTTCTAATGGAGCTGCTAAACGCTTTGACTTTTGAGAGGCTGTAGATGCAAGTAATTTTATGTTAATATTTTGAAGATCTACAGGATTCTACAGAGTTGAAGTCTTAACAGCTGCTTGAGGGCATTTGAAGGCAGGGAGACATGCTCATAGAGATGATAAAACAAGGTTTGCTTACTTGAAATTTTGTTAGGGCTCACTTAGTAAATCAAGCTCTCTTAGGAGGGATAGGTTTTAAAGAGAGACAACTAGCCTTATGGAAGGGACAGTCGTTTGGTCATCTAAGCTGGTTGTTTTAATGTTCAAAAGAATTGTGGAAATTGTATGTGTACAATGATGCTTCATAAGACTGTGAATCTCTGTTGAAGTCTCTAACTGTACACTATATGAGTCTTCTAGTGAACTTTTATGTACTACTTATACCTACTGTCCTAAGTAGGTATTCGAAATTCCACTGTTATAGACTCATATCTGTTAATAATTATTTCCTACCCCGAAGTTGAGAAATACAGTATAGTGTTGTTTATGAACAAAAGAGCCTCTAGATAGTCACTTAGCTTTTTTATATTGGAGCCCCAATGTTACATTTTGGAGCCCCCAAAAAGGTGTTAAAAAAGCTCAGTATGTGTAGGCTACATTGGGGTGGTAGAGGTAGAACTTTACTAGGGGCAGTTGATACATTTCTGCTAAGGTTGTTGTAAAAGGACTAGTTTCAGCTTTGAGGATGAAACTGCTATATAAGGTAGGTTATGATTTATGATTGACATAGGTGTAGTGTGAGATGAATTACATTTTATATTGTACTGGGGGCCCAGAATTACTCCTTTAATATACTAACTGTGAATATGAAAGTCTATATATGTGAACATCAAAATGATACCTTTGAATGTAGCCATTCTAAATTAGATGTATAATCATATCTCATTTTTCACGTCACTGACTTTAAACATTTAAATTACCTTCAGAAGCATTTTTGAACACCAACTGTAAAATACAGATGTGTATAAAAGGGATGAAGAGACATGTTATATGTGAACTGTGTAAAGATGTTAGTGTGTTAATATGATAAATCTTGTGAGTTATCACTGTTGTAGGTAGCTAATAAAAAGCTGAAATGGGCAAGTAATTGCTAGGCTTATAAAATAAATTGTATGTCATTTAGTAATCCTGAGCAAAAACTTAGTTCCCACTGGTGTGCTAATCATGGAAAAAAAACAATGATCTTTGAAAAGAACCAAGCTTTGGATCAGGTATATGATTAACTGTGTGACCTCAGGAAGACCATTTTATTTGTATTTTCCCAGCATTCCCATTTCTCACCCTTTTAACTCTATTACTTACTGCCTCCAGAGAGCCTTCTTTATAAATTCACTGCTCTGAAGTCTTCTAGGGTTCGCTGTTGATTAGAGAATGAAGTTCAAACTCCTTAGTTTGATATCACAGACACTCCCTTCTTGGAATGTTCTCTTGCCTTATTTCTGCCTGTCCGAATATTATCCATCCTTTAACTGCTGTTGAAATCCTTTCTTTATGAGTCATTCTTTTTACCTACCATAACCATAAGTGTTCATTTTTCTGATGAACTGCTGCTTCCCCCCTACTACCAGCTTTGTTGAGGTATAATTGACAAGTAAAAATTGTATATATTTAAGGTGTACTGTGCAATACTTGGATCTACCCTGTGAATTGATAACCACAGTCAGTCTAATTAACAGATCCACCATTTCACACAGTTAACTCTTTTTTTATATGTGGGATGAGAACGCTTAAGACCTACTCTCTTAGCGAATTTCAAGTATATGATATGTGTTAATTATGGAAATAAATATCATTATTAATGATAGTTACTGTGGCATACATTAGGTCCCCAGAACGTATTCATCTTATACCTGAAAATTTGTACCTTTGACCGAAGTACTCTCATTTCATCCACCTCCTAGCCCCTAGCAATCATTGTTCTACTCTTCTGTTTCTATGAGTTTGACGTCTTTATATTCCATATATGAGATCATGCAGTTGTTTTATGTCTTGCTTGCTTAGTATGATGTCCTTAAGTTTCGTCCATGTTGTTGCAGATGGCAGGATTTCCTTGTTTTTTAAAGGCTGAATAATATTTCATGTGTGTATGTGTGTGTGTTACATTTTCTTTATCCATTCATCTATTGACAGACACTTAGGTTGTTTCCATATCTTTGCTACTTTGAATAATGCTGCAAAGAATATGAGAGTGCAGATATCTCTTTGAGATACTGATTTCAATTCCTTTGGATATATACCTAGAAGTGGGATTGTTGGATCATGTGATAGTCCTGTTTTTGGTTTAAGGAACTTCTGTTTTCCATAATGACTGTACCATTTCGCAGTCCCATCAACAGTGTACAGGGAGGGGATCCCTTTTCTCCACATCTTTGCCAACACTTGTTATAATTTGACTTTTTGATCATAGATATCCTAGCAGGTATGAGATATCTTATAGTTTTGATTTGCATCTCCCTGATGATTAGTGTATTGAGCATCTACTGGTCATTGGTTGTTTTTTGGGAAAACATCTGTTCAGATCTCTTGTCCATTTTTAAATTAGGTTATTTGTTTTGTTTTGCTTTTTGCTACTGAGTTGTATGAGTTCCTTACATATCTTGGATATTAGTCCCCTTTTAGATGTATATATTTTCTCCTATTCCATAGGTTGCCTTTTTATATTGTTGATTGTTTACTGTACAATAACTTAATTTCATGTAATCCTGCTTGTTTATTTTTGCTTTTGTTACCTGTGCTTTTGATGTCATCCAGAATGCCATCATGAAAACAGATGTCAGGGTGTTTTTCCCATTTTCTTCTAGGATTTGTATGGTTTCAGGTTTTACATTTAAGTCTTTGATCCTTCTTCTTTTAATTTTTGTGGGTACATAGATCTGTGTATTTATGGGGTATATGGGATATTTTGATACAGGACTGTAGTCACCCTGTTGTGCTATCAAATACTAGATTTTATTCATCATCATCATCATTACTATTTTGAGACAGGGTCTCACTTTGTCACTCTGGAGTGCAGTGTCATGAGCATGGCTTATTGCAGCCTCGACCTCTTGGGCTCAAGCAGTTCTCCCACTTGAGCATCCTGAGTAGCTGGGACTACAGATGTGTGCCACCATGCCTAGTTAATTTTTTGTAGAGATGGGGTCTTGCCATGTTGCCCAAGCCAGTCTCAGATTCCTGGACACAAGTTATCTGGCCACCACACCCAGTCCTTATTCATTCTTTCTTTCTGTTTTTTGTACCCATTAACCATCCTCCCTTCCCCGTCCCTATTTAATCCTTCTTGAGTTGATAGTGTAAGATAAGGGTCCAGTGTCCTTCTTTTGCATGTGGATATCCAGTTTTCCCAACACTGTTTATGATGTTGAAAAGTCAGTATTGCAGGATGTGTTTTCTTCATCCTTAGCACTTTGTGAAAGATTAATTGACCATATATGCATGTGTGGTTTTATTTCTGGACTCCATTCTGTTGCAGTGGTCTGTGTATCTCTTTTTATGTCAGTACCATACTATTTTGATTACTATAGCTTTTGAAATCAGGTTGATATGGTTTGATTCTGTTTCCCCACCCAAATTTCATCTCTAATTGTAATCCCTATAATCCCCATGTATGGAGGGCAAGACCTGGTAGGAGGTCTTTAGATCATAGAGTCAGTTTTCCCCGTGCTGTTCTTGTGATAGTAAGTTCTCATGAGATCTGATGGTTTTATAAGTGTTTGACTGTTCCTTCTACACATGGTGTATCTCTCGTGCCTGCCACCATGTAACAAGTGCCCGCTTCCCCTTCTGCCATGATTATAAGTTTCCTGAGGCCTCATCAGCCATTACGGAACTGAATCTACTAAACCTCTTTCTTTATAAATTACCAAATCTCAGGGAAGTTTGTTATAACAGTGTGAAAACGGACTAACACATAGGTAATGTGACACTTCCAGCTTTGTTGTTCTTTCTCAAGATGGCCTTGGCTATTCATGGGCTATTGTGGTTCTGTATAAATTTTAGATTGTTTTTCTATTTATGTGAAAATATCATTGGAATTCTGGTAGGGATTGCATTGAATCCGTAGATTGGTTTGGATGGTATGGACATTTTAACAATATTAATTCTTCCAATCCATGAACATAAGATATCCAGCCATGTATTTGTGCCTTCTTCAGTTTTTTTCATCAGCATTTTATAGTGTTTAGTGTTGGTTAAATGTATTCTAAGTATTTAGTGTTTTTGATGCTACTGTAAATGGTATTGTTGTCTTTTCTTTTTCTTTTTCTTTTTTTTTTAAGACAAAGTCTCACTCTTTTCACTGAGGCTGGAGTACAATGGAGCAATCTCAGCTCACTGCAACCTCCGCCTCCCGGGTTCAAGCGATTCTCCTGTCCCAGTTTCCTGAGTAGCTGGGATTACAGGTGCCTGCGACCACCCAGCTAATTTTTGTATTTTCAGTAGAGATGGGGTTTCACCATGTTGGCCAGGCTGGTCTCGATTCCTGACTTCAGGTGATCTGCCTGCCTTGGCCTCCCAAAGTGCTGGGATTATAGGCATGAGCCACCACGCCCAGCCATGTTTTCTTAATTTACTTTTTAGATACTCATGGTTCTTGTGTAGAAACACAACTTATTTTTGTATGTTGATTTTATATCTTGCGACTTTACTAAATTCATTTCTTAGTTCTACATTTTTTTTGGTGGATTTTAGGGTTTTCATATAAGATCATGTCATCTTCAGAGACAATTTTGCTTTTTCCTTTGAACTACTGCTTTATATTGTAAGTTTTGCACTTATGCTTTATTTCTCCAACTAGATTATACATTTCTGGAGCACAGAAACTATTTTGATTTGTATTATCTATAGTGCCTGTACAAAGAAGATGTTTAATAAACATTTTTAATATTAATGAATTTAAGGTATTTGTCCTATGTGTGGCATAGCAATTTTTTTTAAGTTTTAGTTTTTTAATTTTTGTGAGAACACAGTAGGTGTTTGTGTGTGTGTGTGTGTGTGTGTGTGTGTTTTGAGACAGGATTTCACTTCAGTTGCCCAGGTTGGAGTGCAGTGGCACAATCTCAGCTCACTGCAATCTGTAGTCACCCTGTTGTGCTGTCAAATACTAGGTCATACTCATTCTCTTTTTTTTGTACCCATTAGCTGTTCCCACCTCCCTTCCTATCCCCCCGGCTACCTTTCTTTCCCAGCCTCTGGTAACCATCTTTCTACTCTCTCTCACCGTGAGTTCAATTGTTTTGATTTTCAGATCCCACAAAATAAGTGAGAACTTTCTATGTTCGTCTCTCTGTGCCTGGCTTATTGCACTTAACATAACAAACTCTAGTTCCATCCATGTTGTTGTAAATGACTGGATCTCATTTTTTTTTTTTAATAACTGAGTGGTACTCCATTATGTATAAGTACCACATTTTCTTTATCCATCCATCTGTTGATGGACACTTCCAGTACTGTGTGGAATAACAGTAGTGAAGGTGGGCATCTTTGTCGGGTTCCTGATCTTAGAGGAAAGGCTTTCAGTTTTTATGTACTCAGTATGATACTAGCTATGGGTCTGTTATATATGGCTTTTATTATGTTGAGGTATATTCCTTCTATACCCAGTTTTTTGAGGGTTTTTATGAAGGGATGTTGAATTTTTATGAAATGCTTTTTCAGCTTCAGTTGAAATGATCATATAGTTTTTGTCCTTCATTCTGTTGATGTATCACATTGATTGATTTGCATATGTTGAACCATCCTTGCATTCCTGGAATAAATCCCACTTGTTCATGATGAATGATCTTTTTAATATATTGTTGAATCTGGTTAGCTTGTATTTTGTTCAGGATTTTCGCATCAATGTTCATCAGAAACACTGACCTGTAGTTTTCTTTATTGATGTGTCTTTGTCTGGGTTTGGTATGAGGGTAATCCTGGCCTCATAGAATGAGTTTGGAAGTACTCCCTCCTCCTGTATTTTTCAAAACAGTTTCAGTAGTATTGGTGTTCTTCTTTAAATGTTTGTTGGAATTGAGCAGTGAAACCATTGGGTCTTGGGCTTTTCTTTACTGGGAGACTTTTTATTACAGGTTCAATCTCATTGTTGGTCTGTTCAGGTTTTGAATTTCTTCATGGTTCAATCTTGGTAGGTTGTATGTGCTTAGGGATTTATCCACTTCATCTAGATTTTCCAATTTATTGGCATATAGTTGCTGACAGTAGTTTCTGATGATCCTTTGAATTTTTGTGGTATCAATTGTAATGTCTCCTTTCTTATCTCTGATTTTATTTATTTGGGTTTTCTCTTTTAAAGTTTGTCAGTTTTGTTTATCTTTTCTAAAGAGCAACTTTTTGTTTCTTTAGTCTTTTGGATTATTTTCTTCAAGTTAATTTATTTCTGTTCCATCTTTATTATTTCTGTTACTAATTTTGGGTTGTTTGCTCTTGCTTTTCTAGTTGTTTAAGAGGCATCATTAGGTTATTTATTTGAAGTTTTTCTTCTTCTTTTCTGAGATAGGGTCTCACTTTATTCCCCAGGCTAGAGTGCAGTCATGCAATCTCAGCTCACTGTAGCCTTAACCTCCCAAGTTCATGTGATCCTCTCACCTTGGCCTCCCAAATAGTTGGGAGTTGCATGCCACCATGCCCAGCTAATTTTTGTAGAGATGTTTCCCAGGCTGTTCTCAAATTCCTGAGCTCAAGCAATCTGCCCACCTCAGCTCCCAAAGTGCTAGGATTTAGGCGTGAGCCGCTATCCCCGGCAATTTTTTCTTCTTTTATGATGTAGGTACTTATAGCTGGAAATTTCTCTGTTAGTACTGCTTTTGCTGTATCCCATAACTTTTGGTATGTTGTATTTCCATTATCATTTGTTTCAATAAAGTTTTCAGTTTGCTTCTTAATTTCTGCACTGACCCATTCGTCATTCAGGAACATATTGTTTAATTTCCAAGTGTTTGTATGATTTCCAGAATTGTTCTTGTTAAAGTCTCCAGCTATTATATTGAGATCTAGCTCTCTCTTTAGCCCTAAAGAGAAAGCAAAGATATATATTTGCTTTATATATCTGAGTGTGTTGGGTGCATATATACATATGATTGTTATATTCTGTTGCTGGATTGACTCTTTTCTCAGTATATAATGACATACTTTGTCTCATAATTTTTGTCTTGAAATCTGTTTTGTCGGTATTTATATAATTACTCCTGCTCTTTTGGTTTCCATTGGCATGTAATATCTTTTTCATCCCCTTATTTTCAGTCTGTGCATACCTTTGTATGTGAAGTGTGTTTCTTGTGGGCAACAGATCAGTGGATCTTGTTTTTTCATCCATTCAGCCACTCTCTATCTTTCGATTGGAGAGTTTGGTCCATTTATAGTCAATGCTATTATTGATAAGTAGGGACTTGTGTCATTTTGATATATATTTTCTGGTTGTTTAGTGGTCTTCTTTCTTTACTTGCTGTCTTCCTTTCAGTGAAGGTCGTTTTCTCTTGTGCCATGATTTAATTTCTTGCTTTTTGTGTTTTGTGTATCTGTTGTGTGTTTTTGATTTGAGTTTACTGTGAGGCTTGCAAATACTATCTTATAACCCATTATTTTAAACTCATAACAACACTGATTGTATAAGCAGACAAACACACAAAAAGTGTTTAAAGTGTAATTAAAACTCTACACTTTAATTTCATCCCTCTGCTTTTTAACTTTTTTGTTTATGTCTTACTGTACTGTCTTGAAAAGTTGTAGTTATTATTTTTTATTGGTTCATTTCATCAGTCTTTCTACTTAAGAGCAGTTTACACACTACAATAACACTCTTATAAGAGACATCATTAGGTTATTTATTTGAAGTTATAAAATAAGAGTGTAATTGTGGTGTGTAAACTACTCAAGTAGAAGGAGTTATACTCTTCTGTGTTTTTCTATGTACTTACTATTACCAGCGAGTTGTACCCCTGATGGTTTCTTCTTGGTCATTAAATACTCTTTCAGATTGAACAACTCCCTTTAGCATTTCTTGTAGTGTAGATCCAGTGTTGATGAACTCTCAGGTTTTTTTTTTTTTTTTTTTTTTTTTTTGTCTGTGAAGGTCTTTATTTCTCCTTCATGCTTGAAGGATATTTTCACTGGATATACTATTATAGGGTAAATGCTTTTGTTTGTTTGTTTTTTTGTCAGCACTTTACACATATTGTTGAAATATGGCCTGTAAAGTTCTTACTGAAAAGTCTGCTACCAGACATATTGGAACTCTATTGTATGTTATTTGTTTCTTTTTTTTTCTGTTGCCATTTTTTGGATCTTTCTTTATCCTTGACCTTTGAGAGTCTATAGATGCCATAAAATAGTCTCCTTTTTTTTTTTTTGACGAGAGTCTTCCTCTGTTGCCCACACTGGAGTACAGTGGCACAATCTTGGCTCACTGCAAGCTCTCCCTCCTGGGTTCACACCATTCTCTTGCCTCAGCCTCCTGAGTAGCTGGGACTACAGGCGCCTGCCACTATGCCCAGCTAAATTTTTGTATTTTTAGTAGACATAGGGTTTCACCGTGTTAGCCAGGATGGTTTCGATCTCCTGATCTCATGATCCACCCACCTCGGCCTCCCAAAGTGCTGGGATTACAGACGTGAGCCACTGTGCCCAGCTGCCATAAGGTAGTCTTCTTTAGGTTAAATCTGCTTGGCGTTCTGTAACCTTCTCATACTTGAATGCTGATATCTTTCTCTAGGTTTGGGAAGTTCTCTCTTATCCCTTTGAATGAACTTTCTACTCTGGTCTCTTTCTCTACTTCCTCTTTAAGGCCAATACCTCTTAGATTTGCCCTTTTGATGCTATTTTTTAGGCATGCTTCACTGTTCCTTATTATTTTTTCTTTTCTTTACTTCTCTGACTATATTTTCAAGTAACCTGTCTTCAAGTTCACTAATTCTTTCTTCTGCTTCATCAGTTCTGCTTTAAGAGACTCTGATGTATTCTTCAGTTTATTGGTTGCATTTTTCAAGTTTAGAATTGCTGCTTGATTTTTAAAAATTTAAATCTCTTTGTTTAAAATGTGATAGAATTCTGAGGTCCTTCTCTGTGTTATTTTCAATTTGTTTGACTTTCCTCAACATAGCTATTTTTAATTCCTGCCTGAGGGATCACATATCTATCTCTCTTTTTCCAGAGTTGGTCCCTGCCTTACTTACTTTGTTTGGTGGGGTCATGTTTTCCTGGATGATCTTGATTTGATGCTTGTAGGTGTTCATTGGTGTCTGGGCATCGAAGAGGTAGGTATTAATCGTAGTCTTCGCAGTCTGGGCTTGTTTGTACCTGTCCTTCTTGAGAAGTCTTTCCAGTTATTCGAAGGGACTTGGACCCCATGCCCAATAATGCTGTGGTTTTTGCAGACTCGGAGGTACTGTCTTGGTGGTCTTGGATAAAATCTGGAAGAATTATTTGGATTACCAGGTAGAGACTCTTGTTCTTTTCCCTTAACTTTCTTCTGAACAAATGGAGTCTCTGTCTGTGCTGAGTCGCCTGGAACTAGGGATGTGTTGTTGCAAGCACCCCTGTTGCCACTACCACTGAAACTAAGCTGGGTTAGACCTGAAGCCAGCAGAGCACTGGGTCTCATCCAAGGCCTTCTGTCACCACCACCTGGCTGCCACCTATGTTCACTCAAGGCCCTAAGGCTCTACCATCAGCAGTTGGCAAAGCCAGCCAGGTTTGTGTCCTTCCCTTCAGAGTGTCTCATTCCCCAAACCCCAGGCCAGTCCAGAAATGCTGTCTGGAAGCCAGGGATTGGCGTCAAAATTCTTAGCAGTTTGCCTGATACTCTGTTTTGTTGTGGCTAAGCTGGCACTCAAACCACAACACAAAGTTCTTCCCACTTTTTCCCCTGTCCACAGGCAGAGGAGAATCTGCCTCTGTGGCTACCACAACCACAGGACCACAGTGCGTTCTGCTAGGCCAGTGCCTGGCAGTCATCTTCAGGTGTTTATGAATCATTAACATAATCCATATTATAGTTAAATATTTATCTGGAGTTTACCATGGACTAGGTATTTTACATCATAGTAAGCAAAGTTTCCCAAATTTAAATTCTTTTTATTTCTCATTCATGACTTTTGCCGTGTTCTCATACTACCTATTCATTGTAACTTTTAAACTTGAAATTCTCTTTCAAAATAAATGAATTTATACTTTCACCATAAATGGAAATCTAGTACCATTTATATGAATGGAAGGTATTATGAAGGAATACAATAAAAACAATTTTATAAGGCTGGGCACAGTGGCTCACACCTGTAACGTCAGCACTTTTGGGGGCCTAGGTGGGAGGATCACTTGAGCCCAGGAGTTCAAGATCAGTCTGGACAGTATAGGGAGACCCCCGTCTCCATAAAAAATACAAATAAAAAAATTAGCTGGCTATAGTGGTGCATGCCTGTGGTCTCAGCTAATCTGGTGACTGTATACTATTTAAATTTTGATGAACTACAGAGTAATTTGAGTCTAGGAGGTTGAGGCTGCAGTGAGCCATGATTGCACTATGGCAACCCAGCCTGGGTGACAGAGTGAAACCCTTTCTCAAAAAAAAAGTTATGAAAAATATAGTTTCCTGCCAAACTCTTATTCCTTTGTTAAAAAGGACAATTAGCCCTTTTTATGCAAGGTGCTTAGAAATAAACCAGCACCTCATTCAGATATTCTCCTTACCTAAATAAAAAAGATTGAAGAGGAGTTGAAAAAGATTTTTTCATGTGTGATTATTTACTTCGGTATTTGTATGTCATCTAAAATGGTGGTATAGGACCTGCATTAAAGTGTTCCACCTGTATTCGTTTGTTAAGCAATTTATTTAATCAGAAAAAATATAGTAAAAATACAATTTAAAAATATTTTGGAATTTACACCTGCCACAAACTGAGACAGTTTCTTTATTCAGGTTTCTTACTAATGAGCAGGGATCAATTGGTTAGAATCAGAGAGGTTTCTTTCCTTTAAGTTACAATTGCTTTCCTTTGAGTTGCTGTCACAAATCTACTGTCCCCCAAGTGGTTTACCTTATTTCAACCATAAATCATACATAAATTTACGTATGAAAATTTGGATATTATTGTAGATATACTGCAGAATTTGCTATGGTTTAAATTTTTAAGAGCTTTGAGGTGCATAAACATGCATCTAAGTGTACATTGATTTTTAGTAAATTTATAGTGTTGTGCATCCATCATCACAATCTAGTTTTAGAACATATATATATCAACCTTAAAAAGCACTATGCCCATTTGTCATCAACCTCTTCTCCCACTCCAGCCTCAGAAAACCTTGGCCTACTTTTGTCCGTCTGGATTTAGCTTCCTGAAATTTTCGTATCAATGAAATCATATGGTATATAGTCATTTGTGTTTGGTTTTCATTGAGCATAATGTTTTTGGGTGCATCCAGGTCATAATATTTCTTTTTTCAAAATATGTGTAAATTAAGGGGTGCAAGTGCAGTTTTTTTACATGGATATGTTGCACAGTGGTGAAGTCTAGGCTTTTAGTGTAATCATCAGCTAAAGAATGTGCATTGTACACATAAGTAACTTCTTATCCTTTATCCCCTTCTCATCCTTCTGAGTCTGACATCTATTATTTCACACTCTATGTCTGTGTGGTAGTATTCCTTTTTGTTGCCGAATATTTTTCCATTAGTTGGGTGTGCCACATTTTTATCTCCATTCACCAGTTGAGAGTATTTGAGTCACTATGAATAATACTCTCATTTTGAATCATTGTAATACTGCTGTAAACATTTGTATACATGTCTTTGTGTGAATAAATGTTCTTCTAGAGAGATACCTAGGAGTGCAACTACTAAATCATATGGCAAGTTTAACTTTTTGGTAAAGTGCAAAACTTTGTTCCAAAGTGACTGTAGCATTTTACAGTCCCACCAATAATGTATGAAAGTTTCTGTTTCTCCACATCCATTCTAGAGGGTTTGCAGTGGTGTCATATTTGTGGCTTTAATTTGGTATTTTTTTAATGGCTAAAAAATGTTTGGCATGGTTTCACGTGCTTATTAGCTATTTATATATCTTATTCCATATATATATCTTATTAGCCATTTCACTATACCTATGTAGTTAATTATCTATTCAAATCCTTTGTCTATTTAAAAAACAAACAAACAAAAAATAGTGATCTGATCTTGGCTCACTGCAGCTTCAAACTCTTGGGCTCCAGTGATCCTTCCACCCCAGCCTCCCTAGTAGCTGGGACTACAGGTGCACAACACCATGCCTCACTTATTTAAAAATTTTGTAGAGACAGGGTCTCCATAAGTTGCCCAGGCTGGTCTTAAACTCCCATCCTCGGACTGTCCTCCCAAAGTGTTAGGATTATAAGTGTGAGCCACGATGCCCAGACCATTTTTGTTTAAGTGGAATATTTCTCTTATTATTGAGTTATAAGAGTTCTTTATATATCCTTGATACAAATTATTTAGCAGATATATAATTTGCAAAGTTCTGCAGTGTTAAGTACGTTCACATTGTCATGCACCATTACCACCATCAGTATCAAGAACTTTCATTTTCATTTTCCCGAACTGAAACTTCATGCACCATAAACGGTAATTCCTGGTTTTCTCATCCCATCAGTCCCTGGAAACTACTATTGTATTTTCTGTCTTTATGAATTTGACTAGTGTAGGTACCTCAGACAATTGGAACCACACAGTATTTGTCTTTTTGTGATTGACTTATTGCGCTCAGCATGTCTTAAGTTTTATCCATGCTGTAGCATGTACCAAAATTTCCTTCCTTCTTAAGGCAGAATGATATTCCAGTGTATATGTACATACTGTATTTTGTTTTATTCATTCATCTGTTGATGGACACATGGGCCGCTTTTACCTCTTGGATATTGTGAGTAATGCTGCTGTGAACTTGGGTAGACAAATATCCAGATCCCTGCTTTACTTATTTTGGGTACATACCCAGAAGTGGACTTGCTGTTTCATTTTGTTATTCTGTTTTCTTGTTTTGTTTTTTGAGAAATTTTGCTTTTTTTTTTTATTTTTAAGAAATTGCCATATACTGTGTTTCCACGGTGCTACATCATTTTACATTCTTACCAGCAATACAGTGGTTCCAATTTCTTCACGTCCTTGCCAGTACTTGTTTTCTGTTGTTTTGATGATTGCCATTCCATTGGGTCCAAAGTGGTATCTCATGGTTTCGGTTTGCATCTCCCCAGTGATTATTAATATTGAGCATCTTTTATGTACTTGTAAGTCATCTATATGCCTTCTTTGAAGGACTGTCTGTTGAAGTTCTTTGCCCATTGTTTTTCTTGGGTTATTTTTTGTTGAGTTGTAATGCTTCATGTATTCTGGGTATAATCTTTTATCAGATATGTGGTTTTTAATACAGTTTTGCTCCAAGTAATGATGTTTTGAGATGTTTCTGTCAACAGACTGCATTATATACGATGGTGGCCCTGTAAAATTCTAATGGAGCTGAAAAATGTTTCTTGCCTAGTGACAGTATAAATTTTATATAGTACAATGCATTGCTTTTTCTATGTTTAGATGTATTTAGATATCGAAATATTTACCATTGTGGCACAATTGCTTATGTATTCAGTACAGTAATATGCTATACAGGCTTGTATCCTAGGAGTGATAGGGTGTACCATATAGCGAAGGTGTGTAGTAGGCCGTAACATCTAGGTTTGTGTAAGTACACACTGTGATGTTCACATGATGACAGAATTGCCTAGTGATGCCTTTCTTGGAACTTATCCACTCTTGTTAAAGTGACACATGACTGTATTTTCTTCTATTTCAAGGGTTACATTTTTACCCTCTTGGTAGTGGCCACTGATGCACAACATTTTCAATTTTGATGAAGTCTGTCTTACCTATGTTTTTGGTTGCCTGTGCTTTCAGTATCATATCCAAGAAATTGTTTTCAAATCCAAAGTCATGAAGTTTTTGCCTTGTGCTTTCTTCTAAGAGTTTTATAGGGTGAGGTCTTCTGTTTAGAGTTGTGATCATTTTGAGACAATTTTTGTATATGGTATAAGATAAGGGTCCAACTTTATCTTTTTACATGTGGATATCCAGTTTTCCCAATGCTGTTTGTTGAAAGGACTTTCTTTCCTTTTCCCCCATAAATGGTCTAGGTAGCCTTGTGGAAAATAATTTGACTGTTTATGCAAGAGTGTATTTCTGGACTCTGTGTTTTATTCTGTTGGTCTATATGTATATATCTTTATGCCAGTACGACAGTATTTTGATTGCCATAGCCTACTAGTAAGTTTTGCTGTCAGGAAATATGAGATGTCCAACTTTGTTATTTTCAAGTTTTGTCTATTCGAGGTCTCTTGGGAATCCATATGAATTTTAGGATGGATTTTTCTGTTTCTGTTAAAAATGCTGTTAGGATTTTGAAAGGAGTTACGTTGACTGTAGATCGCTTTGGATAGTATTGACATCTTAACAGTATTAAATTTTCTAATCCATGAGCAGAGGATACTTTTTCATTTATTTGTGTCTCATTTCTTTCAGTGATATTTTGCAGTTTTCACTATAGAAGTCTTTTGCCTACTTGGTTATGTTTAGTCCTAAGTACTTTGTTATTTTTGATGTTATGGTTTGCTGATTTTTCTGTGTTGATTTTGTACTCTGCAGTTTTCCTGAATTCTTTCATTCTAATAGGTTTTGTTGTTGTTGTTGTTGTGGAATCTTTAGAGTCTTTACTCTAAAGACAAGATACTCTATAAGATCATGTCTGTCATCTTCAAACATATAATTATACTAACTCATTTCCAAGTGAGATTTATTTTATTTCATTTCCTTGCTGATTGCTCTGGCTAGGGCTTTCAGTATTATGTTGAATGGAAGTGGTGAGAATGGGCATCTTTGTCTTAATTCTGACCTTAGAGGAAAAGCTTTCCATCTTTTCACCATCGAGTTTGATGCTGGTTACAAGTTTTTTGTTTGTTTTTGTTTTTTGTTTGTTTTTGTTGTTGTCATTGTTGGTTTTTTCTTGCTCTGTTGCCCAGGCTGGAGTGCAATGGTGTGATCTCGGCTTACTGCAACCTCCACCTCCTGGGTTCAAGCAGTTCTTCTGCCTCAGCCTCCCAAGTAGCTGGGATTACAGGTGCCTGCCACAGTGCCTGGCTAATTTTTTGTATTTTTAGTAGAGACAGGGTTTCACCATATTGTCCAGGCTCGTCTTGAACTCCTGACCTCAGGTGATCCACCTGCCTCGGCTTCCCAAAGTGCTGGGATTACAGCTGTTAGCCATCACGCCTAGCCAGCTATAGGTTTTTTACATATTGCCTTTTTATTATCTTGAGATAGTTTGTTTCTATTCATAGTTTGTCGAGTATTTTTAGCATGAAAGGATATTGAGTTTTGTCAGATTTTTTTTCTGACTCAGTTGAAATGATTATCTGTTGGTGGACACTTAGGTTAATTCCATATCTTTGCTAATGTTAACAGTGTGGCTATAAACATGGAAGTGCAAATATCCCTTTCATGTTTCTTTTGTTTCTTTTGCATAAATACTTAACAGTGGGATTGCTGGATCATATGGTAGTTCTATTTTTACTGTTTGAGAAATCTTCATACTGTTTTTTGTAATGACTGTACTAATTTATATTCCCACCACAGCAAGTTCCCTTTTCTCTGCATTCTCATCAGCATCTGTTATTTTGTCTTTTTAATAATTGCTATTCTAACTGGGTTAAGATGATGGTATCTTGTGGTTTTGATTTTCATTTTCCTGATGATTAGTGATGTTGAGCCTTTTTTGATATACCTGTTGGCCATCCATGTCTTCTTTTGAAAAAATGTTTATGTCTTTTGCCCACTTTTTAATGGGAATGTTTTGTTTAACCGTTGAGTTGTTTGAGCTACTTGTATATTCTGGTTTTTAGTTTCTTGTCAGATGAATAGTTTGCAAATATTGTCTACCATTCACAAGGAAGGTTATTTCTTTACTCCGTTGGATTGTTTCCTTTGCTATGCAGAAATTTTTTTAGTTTAATTTAGTCCCGTTTGTTATTTTTGTTTTTTTAGCATCTGGAATGTTTCTCCTATGTTTTCTTCTAGTAGTTTTATACTTTTGTTTCTTTCATTCAGGCCTTAAATCCATTTTGAGTTGATTTTTATATATGGGGAGAGTTGATTTTATATAAAATTTTATATATTTTATATATGGGGAGAGGTATGAGTTGATTTTTATTCTAGTTTCATCCTTTTGCAAATGGATATTGAGTTTTTCCAGCACCATTTATTGAAGAAGGTGTTCGTTCCCTAATGTATATTCTTTGCAACTTTGTTGAAAAGCCATTGGCTGTAAATTTGTGAATATATTTCTGAGTTGTCTGTTTTGTTGCGAATATTGGTCTATGTGTCTGTTTTTATATCAGTACTATATTGTTTGGTTTGTGTAACATAGCCTTGATATGTTTTGAAGTCAGATAGTGAGATGCCTCCAGCTTTATTCTTTTTGATCAGGATTGCTTTGGCTTTTTGGGCTCTCTTGGTTCCATGAGAATATTATAATTGTTTTTTCTATTTCTTTGAAAAATGAAGTTGATATTTTGATAGGTATTGCATTGAATCTGTAGATCACTTTGACCAGCTTGATCATTGTAACGTAATTCCTCAGATCCATGAGTATGGACTGTTTGTTTCCTCTTCAGTTTTTTCATCACTGTTTTGTAGTTTTCCTTATAGAGGTCTTCTACCTTATTGGTTAAATTTATTCTAGTTTAATTTTGTAGCTACTATAAATAGGATTGCCGTCTTAAATGTCTTTTTCAGCTAGTTCATTATTGATGTATAGAAATGGTACTCATTTTTGTATGTTGATTTTGTGTCCTTCAGCTTTACTGAGTTTACTTATAAGATCTAAGAGGTTTTTTGTGTTATTTTGTTTTTGTTTTTGTTTTTTCTTTTTTCTTTTTTTTTTTTTTGAGAGAGAGTCTTACTCTGTTGCCCAGGCTGGAGTGCAGTGGCACGATCTCGGCTCACTGCAACCTCCGCCTCCTGGGTTCAAGTGGTTCTCCTGCCTCAGCCTTCCGAGTAGCTGGGACTACAGCCACGCGGCACCATGCCTGGCTAATTTTTGTATTTTTAATAGAGACGGAGTTTCACCACATTGGCTGGGCTGGTCTCAAATTCCTGACCTCATGATACATCTGCTTAGCCTCCCAAAGTGCTGGGATTACAGGCGTGAGCCACCATGCCCGGCAGATCTAAGAGTTTTTTGGTGGAGTTTTTAGCTTTTGCTAAATATAAGATCATGCCATCTGCAAAGAGGGACAATTTGACTGAATTTTTCCAGCTAGGATGCCTTTTATTTCCTTTTCTTACCTGATTGCTCTGGCTAGGACTTCCAATACTATGTTGAATAGGGCTGGTGAAAGTGGCATCCTTGTCTTTTTCAGTTCTTAGTGGAAAGGCTTTCAGTTTTTTCACATTCAGTGTGATGTTAGCTGTGGATTTGTCATATATGGCCTGTATCACATTGAAGTATGTTCCTTCTATACCTGGTTTGTTGAGTTTTTATCATGAAATGATGTTGAATTTTATTAAATGCTGTTTCTGTATTTATTGATAATGTTTTTTGTCCTTGACTCTGTTGATGTGATGTATCTCATTTATTGTTTTGTATATATTGAACCATGTATTAGTGCATTTTTTACACTGCTATAAAGAATATTCAAGACTGGGTAATTTATAAAGGAAAGAGGTTTAATTGATTCACAGTTCTGCATGGCTGGGGAGGCCTCAGGAAACTTAAAATTATGGTGGGAGGTGAAGGGAAAGCAAGGACATTCTTCACATGGCAGCAGGAGAGAGAGGGAGCAGGGGAAACTGCCACTTATGAAACCATCAGATCGCGTGAGAACTCACTATCATGAGAACAGTGTGGGGAGAAAACCATCCCTATGATCCAGTCACCTCCCTCCCTCAACATGTGGGGATTATAGGTTCTTCCCTCTACACGTGTGGCTTACAATTTGAGACAAGATTTAGGTGGGGGACACGGAGCCAAACCATCCTTGCATCCCTGGGATAAATCTTACTTATCATGGTATATTATCTTTTTGTTGTTTGGTTAGATTTGGTTTTCTAGTTCTGCTTTGTATAAATATATATGTATGTATATGCATACTTTATAGCAGAAATATATATATATTTTAATAGTAAAGGAGGCCACGTCCCAGGGCTGCACTGCTGCTCCAGCCCGACCCCCTGATCTTTATTATTTCCTCCTTTCTTCTAATTTTGGATTTGGTTTATTCTTGCTTTTCTAGTTCCTTGAGGTCCATTGTTAGATTTTTTGTTTGAAATCTTTCCACTTTTTGGATGCAGATGTTTATTGCTATAAACATCTCTCTTAACCCTACTTTTGCTGTGTCTCATAGGTTTTGGCATGTTGTGTTTCCATTTTCATTTGTTTCAAGAATTTTTAAAAATTTCCTTCTTAATGTATTCATTGGCCCAATGGACATTCAGGAGTATTCTATGTAATTCCCATTTATTTAGACAGTTTTCTAAGTTCCTCTTGGTATTGATTTCTAGTTTGAGGATTCTACTGTGGTCTAAGAAGATATTTGATATAGTTTTGAGTTTAATTTTTTTTTTTTTTTCTTTTTTGAGATAGGGTCTATCTCTGTTGCCAGGCTGGAGTGAAGTGGCACAATCATAGCTCACTTCAGCCTCCCAGAGTTTTAAAATTTTTTGAGACTTGTTTCGTGGCCTATCATATGGTCTGCACTGGAGAATGTTTCATGTGCTGACAAGAATGTATTTCCATAGCTGTTAGATAAAATTTTTCTGTATATGTCTGTTAGGTTCATTTAATCTAAAGTGCAGTTTAAATCCAGTGTTTGTTAACTTTTTGTCTCAATGGTCTGTTGCTGATAGTGGGGTGTTGAAGTTCCCAACTATTATTTTATTTTATTATTATTAGATACAGGTCTCACTCTGTCACCCAGGCTAGAGTGCAGTGGTGTGATATCGGCTCACTGCAACCTTCACCTCCTGGGTTGAAGCGATTCTCATGCCTCAGCCAACTGAGTAGCTGGGATTACAGGTGTGTGCCACCACACCCAGCTAAGTTTTGTATTTTTAATAGAGACAGGTTTTCACCATGTTGGCCAGGCTGATCTCGAACTCCTGGCTTCCAGTGATCTGCCTACTTCAGCCTCTCAAAATGCTGGGATTACAGGCATGAGCCACCATGCCTTGCCCCAACTCTTACTGTATTGGAGTCTACTTCTTTTTTTAGGTCTAATAATATCTTTATGTATTTGGGTGCTCTGGTGTTAGGTGCATATATATTTAGAATTATTATATCCTCCTGCTGAATTCATCTCTTTATCATTATACAATGATTTTCTTCGTCTCTTTTTACTGCTTTTGACTTAAAAGTCTGTTTTATTTGATGTAGGTATTGCCACTTCTCACTTTTTGTTCTGTTTGCATGAAATTCCTTTTTCCATTTCTTTACTTTTAGTCTGTGTGCCTTTCAAGGTGAGTTTTTGTAGGTAGCATATAGTTGGGTCATGTTTTCAAATCCATTCATCCAATCTGTATCTTTTAAGTGGAAAAGGTGATTATTGATATTATTGTGTGTGTATATATATATGTGTGTATATATATGTATATTTAAATATAGATAGGTATGTGAGATCATACTCCTGTCCTTTTCTTAATTGTTTTCTGGTTGTTTTGTATATTCTTTGCTATTTTCTTTCTCTTGCTAGCATTGTAAGTTGGTGGTTTTCTGTAGTGGTAACATTTGAATCCCTTCTCTTCTCATTTACGTGTTTGCTCTACCAGAGAGTTTTATACTTTTGTGTTTTCATGATGGTAGACATAGTCCTTTTGCTTCCAACACCCTTAAGCATTTTTCGTACGGCCAATGTAATTGTGATGAATTATCTCAGTTTTTGCTCATCTGGGAAAGACTTTCTCCTTCCTTTATGAAGGATAACTTTGCTGGGTGTAGTGTTCTTGACAGGCAAGTTTCTTTTGGTTTGGTTTGGTTTCTTCCTCAGCTGCTTGAATATATCACTTCATTCTCTCCTGTCCTGTGAGGTTTTTGCTGAGAAATTCACTGTTAGTCGACGGAGGTTTTCTTTAAGTGACTATGTTCTTTTCTTTTGCTGTTTTTAGAATTCTCTCCTTTCAACAGTTTGATTATAATATGCCATGAAAACCTTTTGAGTTGTATCTCTTTAAGGATATGTGAGCTTCCTGTTTCTGTATGGTTAAATCTCTTGCTACATGTGGGAAATTTTCAGCTATTGTTTTGTTAAATAGTTCTTTTTCTGCTCCTTTGATCTTCTTTTTGCCGTCTGTAACACCAAAAATTCAAATAGATCACTTTATGGTGTCCCATATGTCATGTAGGCTTTGTTCATTCTTATTTATTCTTGTTTTGTTTTCTCAGTTATTTCAAAAATCTGAAATTCATTCTTCTGCTTGGTATCATCCATTGTTGAAACACTGGAATGTATTTTTTATTCCATTTAGTGAATTCTTCTGTTCGAGGATTTCTGTTTGGTTTCTTTTTTATGATATCTATCTCTTTGGTGAATTTTTCATTCATATCTTGAATTGTTTTTCTGATTTCTTTGTATTTTTGTGTTCTCTATCTCACTGAGTGTCTTTAGTATTATTTTGAATCCTGTTTTTGGCATTTCATAAATTTCTTTTTTATTAGAATCTGTTGCTGGAGAATTGTTGTGTTCCTTTGGAGATGTCATAATTTCTTGCTTTTTCACATTACTTGTATACTTACAAGTTGATGTCCGTACCTCTGGTGTAACAGTTACTTCTTCCAGTGTTTTAGATTACCTTTCAGAGGTGGTAGACTTTTTCCTGAAGATCTATCTGTGGTGTTGGTTGGGTAGGGCACTTTATCTTTGATTCTGGGTGTGTGCAGTGGTGTATTTTTCATATGACCGTTTTAGCCATCTATAGCATTAGTAGTGTCTGTGATTTCCTCAGTGGTTTAGGGTGCAGTTGTTAGCAGAGGCTGAGGTGAAGTATTCCTGGGCAGTGGGATGCCAGGTAGGCCAGTCCTTGGGCACCAGTGGTGGCAGCAGCAGGCTGTGTGCCTGTCCTTCAGTCCCAGGGTACACAGGCATGGTGTTAGCAGGTTTAATTGGGTTAATTCTTAGGCCGCCCTGTGGCTTGCTCAGGTGCTGGTGGTTGCAGTGGATGACCAGGTGAATGGGTAGGTCCTTCGGTCCCTGGGCAGTGTGTGTGGTATGGGCAATGGCAGTAGTTGTGGTGGTAGCATCAGGCTGGGTGGGCTGACTCTCAGGCTTCCCTATAGGAGTGCATATGTGTGAGTGGCAGACAGGGTGGGGCAATCTCTATGCTCCGGTCTCTATGCTTGGGCCCTTGGGGGTGTGTGGTGCCAGGCCAGGTGGGCCTGTCTTCAGACCCCCTGGTAGAGTGCTCAGGTAGCAGCAATAGGTAGAGAGAGGCTCTCCTCAGGGCATGTGCCTGTCCACTATGGTCCTGCTACTGGAGGGGATAGGGTTGTGTCAGTAGCCCCACACCAGAGGCTGGGGTGGGGCAGGTATGGTGTGCTTTGCTCCAAGCAGTGTCAGGAACATTGACGCTGGCATGCTGGGAGATTCTGTCTCAGGACATGTTCAAGTATGCTGCAGTCTTGCTGTTTGTGGAGGTGGGGTTGCTGTCAGTGGCAGCAACCCCAGGCTGACAGGGTTTAGGCTCTCAGAAGTGTGGACTCTGGCTCATTTTGTCCTTGTGATAGCCTCCCCAGTGTACACTCCCCAGTGCATTGCACTTGCCTGTTTTCCACAGTGTAGGATTCTATATATGCTTTAATACCAGGGACTCTGCCATTCTGCTGGGTCCAAGTGGCATTGCATCACTGTAGCCCCCCAGGTGGATGCAGGGAATGTTAGTAGGGCTTTACTAATGTGGAAATGCAGGGACTCTTGTGCTCAAGGCCAGGATGCAGCCTGATAAGAGCTGGACTGAAAATGGCACAATGCTATAGCTGTTTAGGTCTCATGCAGGTGGTATAGGACTCAGTGTGAGCGCTCTCTGGAGCAGTGTCATCACGTGGTCTCTAAGAAGTTCTCTGTGCTAGCCTCTGGACCCCCTCTCTGTAAGCTAGGGTTGCAGGAGTCCATGGTGGGAATGTGGGCTGCTGGGTATCTCACGGCTTTCCCCCACACTGGAGATCTGCTCTGTGCTCCAAGTTGATAAAGGCCAAGCAAACAACCTTGCTTCCCTCTCTTTCCTTGCTTTAGGTGTTCCCTGTCACTTCTCTGCTAAATTCCAGTGTTGTGTCTTAGATGTTCTGTTGAAAGTGTGACTACTCCCTATTTGGGTTTTTCTTTGTGAAGGAGGCAAGGGCTGATGTCTCTAGTCAGCCATCTTGAAGCCCCTCCTCTATTTTTGCTTTTGTTGCCTGTGCTTTTCAGGTCTTATCCAAAAAATTCCTTGCCCAGACCAATATAATGAATCATTTCCTTTATGTTTTCTTCCAGTAGTTTCATAGTTTTGGGTCTTAACATTTAAGTCTTTAATCTTTTTTTTTTTTTTTTTTAATTGAGACAGAGTCTCACCCTGTCCTTCATTCTTGAGTGCAGTGATGTGATCTCAGCTCACTTCAGCCTCCACCTCCTGGATTCAAGTGATTCTCCTGCCTCATCCTCCCAAGTAGCTGAGATTACAGGTGTGTGCCACCATGCCCAGCTCATTTTTGTGTTTTTTTTGTGTTTTTTTTTTTTTTTAGTAGAGATGGGGTTTTGCCATGTTGGCCAGGTTGGTCTTGAACGCCTGATCTCAAGTGATCTGCCCACCTCAGCCTCCCAAAGTGCTGGGATTACAGGCGTGAGCCACCGCACCCAGCCTCTTTAATCTATTTTGAAATGAGTTTTGGGTGTAGTAAGATAAGGGTCTAATTTCATTCTTTTGCATGTAGCTATCCAGGTTTCCCAGCACCATTTATTAGATTATGCTTTCTCCAATGTGTGCTCTTGGCACCTGTTTTGAAAATCAGTTGGCTGTAAAAGCATGGATTTATTTCTGGCCTATTTTGTTCCATTGTATTATTTGCTTTTATTGCCAGTACCATGGTATTTTGGTTAATATAACTTTGTAGTATATTTTGAAGTCAGGTAGTGTAATTCCACTAACTGTTATTTTTGCTCGAGATTGCTTTGCCATTTGAAGTCCTCTGTGGTTCAGTATGAATTTTAGGCTTGTGTTTTCCACTGCTCTGAGGGATATCATTAGTATTTTGGTAGGAATTGCATTGGATCTGTAGATCACTTTGGGTCGTATGGACAATTTAACAGTATTAATTTTTCCAATCTATAAACATGGGCTATCTTTCTATGTATTTGTGTTTTCTTCATTTCCTTACTGTTTTATAGTTTTCATTGTAGGGATCTTTTACTTCTTTAAGTAAATTTTTTATTCCTTGGTATTTTTATAGCTATTAATAAATGGGACTGTTTTGATTTCTTTTTTCAGCTAATGCACTATTAGTGTATAGAGACATTACTGGTTTTTGTATGTTGATTTTGTATTCTACAACTTTACTGAATTATTTTGTTCTACCACTTTTTTGGTGGTATCTTTGGGGTTTCTATATGTAAGATTGTATTACCTGCAAATAGGGCTAATTTGATTCTCCTGTCCAATTAATTTGGATACTTTTTATTCTTTTTTTGTTTTTTCTTGCCTAATTGCTCTGGCCAGGATTTCTAGTACTGTGTTGAATAAAAGTGGTGAAAGATAGTATCCTTGTCTTATTCTAGATTAGAAAAAAAGATTTCAGCTTTTCCTTTTTCAGTGGTGTTAGCTATGGGTTTGTCATATATGGCTTTTATTGTGTTGAGTTACATTCTTTCTGTTCCTAATTTGTTGAGGATTGTTGTCAAGAATAGATGTTGAGTTTTGCCAAATGTTTTTTCTGCCTCTACTAAAATGATCATGGGGCTTTTGCCTTTTATTCTGTTAATGTGATATATCACATTTATTGATTTGTCTCTGTTGAACCATCATTGCGTTCCTGGGATCAGTCCTACTTGATCATGGTGAATTGTTGAATTTGGTTTGCTAGTATTTTGTTGAGGACTTTTGCATCTGTGTTCATCAGGTATTTATTTCTGTGAATGTTGACGTCCAGTTGTTTGAATACTATTTGTTGCAAAGACTGTCTTTTCTCTGTTGTACTTCCTTTCCTCCTTTGTCGAAGATCAGTTGGCATATATTTGTGTGTGTCTATTTCTGGGCTCTCTATTCTGTTCTATTGATTGATGTGTTTATTATTTTGTTAATACCACACTTTCTTGACTACTTTAGCTTTATAGTAAGTCTTGAAGTCAGGCAGTGCTGGTCTTCCAACATTGTCTTCTCCACTATTAAGTTGCTAGTCTTGGTCTTTTGCCTCTCTATATCAACTTCAGAGTGAGTTTGTTGATATCCAGAAAACAAATTTCTGGGAATTTGATTGAGATTGTATTAAATCTGTATATCAAGTTGAGAAGAACTGACATATTGACAATATTGAGTATTTGTATTCATTAACATGGAATATGTCTCCATTTATTTTTTCTTTTCTTTTTTTTTTTTTTTGAGACAGAGTTTCATTCTGTCATCCAGGCTGGTGGTGTAGTCTCGGCTCATTGCAACCTCCATCTCCTGGGTTCAAGTGATTCTCCTGCCTCAGCCTCCTGAGTAGCTGGGACTACAGGTGCACACCACCATGCCTGGCTAATTTTTGTATTTTTAGTAGAGATGGGGTTTCACTATGTTGACCAGCTTGGTCTTGAACTTTTGACCTCGTGATCTGCCTGCCTCAGCCTCCCAAAGTGTTGGGATTACAGGCGTGAGCAACGGTTTCACCATGTTGGCAGGCTGGTCTCAAACTCCTGACCTCAGGCAATTCGTCTACCTCGGCCTCCCAAAGTGTTGGTTTTACAGGCATGAGCCACTGTGCCCAGCCTTGTTTTTGTTTTTGAGATGGAGTCTCTGTTGCCTAGGCTGGAGTGTAGTAGCGCAGTCTCAGCTCACTGCAACCTGTACCTCCTGGGTTCAAGCAGTTCTTCTGCCTCAGCCTCCTGAGTAGCTGGGACCACAGGTGTATGCCACCACACCTGGCTAATTTTTGTATTTTTAGTAGAGATGGGTTTCACCATGTTGGCCAGGCTGGTCTTGAACTCCTGACTTTAAATGATCTGCCCGCCTTGGCCTTTCAAAGTGTAGGGATTACAGGCATGAGCCACTGCGCCTGGCCTGCAAATGTTTTGTCATGACAAATTCTACTTTTTTATTGCTGGTATATAGAAAATTTATTGACTTTTGTGTATTAATCTTGGATCCTTAACCTTGCTATATAGTTGCTTATTTTGGGAGGATTTTGGGGTCAATTCTTTCAAATTTTCTGCAAAGATGATCATGTTATCTATGAGTAAAGACAGTTTTATTTATTCCTTCCCATTCTCTTTACCTTTTATTTCTTTTTGTGGTCTTATCGAATTAGCTGGAACTTCCACTATTCTGTTGAAAAGCTGCTGTGAGTGGAGACATCCTTGCCTTGTTCCTGATCTCAGCAGGAAAGCTTTGAAGCTGTAGGTTTCTCACAGATGTTCTTTATCACGTTGAAAAAATTTCTTTCCATTCCTGAGAGGTTTTTTTTTTTTTTTTTAATCATGAATGAGTGTTGTTCTGTAGTTTGCTCAGTGTTTTTTGTTCATTTGTTTTGTTTTATGGAGACGGAGTCTTGCTCTTTTGCCCAGGCTGGAGTGCAGTGGCACAGTTGCAGCTCACTGCAACCTCCACCTCCCAGGTTCAAGCGATTCTCCTGCCTCTGCCTCCCAAATAGCTGGGATTATAGGTGTCTGCCACCACACCTAGCTAGTTTTTGTATTTTCAGTAGAGGCGGGGTTTCACCATGTTGGCCAGGCTGGTCTCAAACTCCTGACCTCAGGTGATCCACCAGCCTCATTCTCCCAAAATGCTGGGATTACAGGCATGAGCCACGGCATCCGGCCTTGCTCAGCATTTTTATCTTGGTTGTTAGATTTATTAAGTGCTTTTTCTGCGTTTGTTGAAATAATCACATGATTTTTCTCTAGCCTGTTGATGTGATGGATTATGTTAATTGAGTTTTGAATGTTGAACCAGCCTTGCATACCTGGGGTATATTGTATTTGGTTATGGTGTTTAATTTTTTTAATACATTGTTGGATTTGATTTGCTAATATTTTGTTGAGAGGTTTTATATTGATGTTCGTAAGAGATGTTGATCTGTAGTTTTCTTTTTCTTTTTTTTCTTTTGAGATGGAGTCTCACTTTGTCACCCAGGCTGGAGTGCAGTGGCGCGATCTCGGCTGACTGCAAACTCTGCCTCCCAGATTCACGCCATTCTCCTGCCTCAGCCTCCCAAGTAGCTGGGACTACAGGCACCCGCTACCACACCCGGCTAATTTTTTTGTATTTTTAGTAGAGACGGGGTTTCACTGTGTTAGCCAGGATGGTCTCGATCTCCTGGTCTCGTGATCCACCCACCTTGGCCTCCCAAAGTGCTGGGAGTGTAGGCGTGAGCCACCACGCCCAGCCTGTAGTTCTCTTTTCGTGTAATACCCTTGTCTGATTTTGGTATTAAGGGAATGCTGGACTCAAAATTAGGAAGTACTCCTTCTGCTTTTATCTTGTGGAAGGCTTTGTAAAGAATTGGTGTAATTTGTCCCTTAAGTGTTTGGTAGATTTCACCTGTGAACACATTTAGTCCTGGTTCTTTCTGTTTTGGATGATTATTAATTATTAATTCAGTTTCTTTAATATGTACAGGCCTAGGTTTAGGTCTTTGTTTTGGGTGATATGCTTGGAATGTTGAAAGCCAATAGTTTAATATCAATATTGTATTTTATTTTACTCTAAAAATACTTCAAATACTCTATATGTTATCTTAAATTTTATTTGTGTGTATTTTTATGAGATATTGATAAAAAATACAACTGTTTTCTTCCAGCCAAGTGTGTTAATTGTAACCTACAAGGAGCCTGCAAAATCATCTACTCAGTTTGGATCTTACAAGCAAGCTGAATGGAGGCCAGATAGTACCATGATAGCTGTATCAGTAAGTAGATTTTTCCACTAAATAGTGTTTTCTTATGAAACCGTTACATTGCATTTAAATTTGATTCTCTTAGATGACTTTCTTTCAGTCTTTTACACTCATAAGCATTTATTTTGTTCTGATAGGAATTACTTTACTGATTATTCTGTGTGGATTACTCCTACTATAGCTTCTCTTTTGACTCTGCTACTTTCTACCATCCCTAAACATAGAACCTATATCCTTTTCTGTTTGTTGTTCTCACTTTACTGTTTTGTCCTTGAAGTCTAACTGCTTTACTAATTATTCTGTGCGTGTTACTCCTACAGTAGCTTCTCTTTTGACTCTGCTACTTCCTTCCATCCCTAAACATAGCACCTATATCCTTTTCTGTTTGTTGTTCTGACTTTACTGTTTTGTCCTTGAAGTCTTACCTAGTTTTTGAAAACATATTCACATGGTATTCTTGAATTTATATTTAAAGTCCTCCCTTCCATTCCAAAAGATATCCCACAAAATAATAAGCTTTATATGCATATGTAATACTAAAATTTTCATATCCATTTGGATCTGTTTCTCATTTTTTCTTCTGTTCTATTAAACATGCCTAGATATGTTTAATTTTACCTTTTTAGTTCATGTTTTATCACTGTCTAAGGCTGTCATTATGACTTAATTTGCATTAGCAGTAATATATGTGGTTAATTAACCTTATTGAGCACCTCCTATCTGATGAGTACAATTGTAATCAGTTTACATGGATCATCCCATTTAATCTTTCGATAAGTGCTTTGAAGTAGATATTATTATCCCTCATAATTGATGTGTAAGTTGAGGATCTGAAAAATTGTCTTATCCAAGGTTACATGGGTAGTGTATATTAGAGAGATAAGGTATAAACTTAGCTACTCAGCTTCCATTTACTGTATCCTTGTAACTAACTTATCTCTTTGCGTTGGTCGTTGGTTGCTTTCTAGTCCGTACTATATATAACACTGACTAGGTTAATAATCTGAAATGTGCCATATGATCAAAAATACTGAGTAGTTCTACACTTCCTATAGCAGGAGTTTGCAGATGACTGACCATGTACCAAATATGCTCTGGTGCCTGTTTGTACACAGACCATAATGTAAGAATAGTTTTTACATGTTTAAATAAACAAAACAAGTCAAAGAAGAATATTTGCTATAGTTGAAAATTATGTGATACTTAAATTTCGGTGTCCATAAGTAGAATGTTACTGGGGCACGAAAATCCTCACTGGTTTACGTATTGTCTGTAACTTCTTTCAAGCTACAATAGCAGATTGAGTTGAAGTTCTTACAGCAAGCATATGTGGTGCTCTCATTGCTTTGCTCCTTTGTTCAGTGTACTGTATAGTAACACGGTTATAACTTCATAACTTTTCAAGTGTACACATATTGCCATTCTGTGACATTTTATATTATTTTTATTCTAGTACATAATCATGTCAAAAGAACCAGAGAAGAGAAAAAGACTTCGTTTTGTTTTTAAAGCACACTGGAGTGTGGTTTATTTTATTGTTGAATTCGATGGCAAAATATTGTATTTATTACTCAGTGGCACTATAGCTATGCCAAAAGAATATAAGCTGACATTAGTAGACTAAGCACTTATTGGAATATACTGAAGGTGAAGTTAAAAGAATTAAAAATTTAGCACAGAACAGCTCACCACAGGAGAATTCCTTCACAAAGTATGAAAATGAAAGGGCAGTAAAAGTAAGTTTGCTTGGTTTTTGATGAATTGACAGATGTTATAATACTGCTCAGTTGTTAATTTCAGTGGTCCATGTGAAGTATGAATTGACTAAGAATTACTGTGAATGACCTGTGGAACAATTCCAGATGAAAAAAATTCTCAAAGGAGTTGAGAAAATACTAATTCAGTACAACCCAAAGTAGAATCTAAGAAGTTGTATTAATTGATAGTAGTAAAAATCCACATGGAGCAGCAAAAGACTTAGTTGGACAGATTTACACAAACTTTATGAAAATATAAGTCTTTTAAAACCTATGGTTTTTGTAAGTTTTTTTTTCAGAGATGGGAGTGGGAATATCTTGACTTGCCCTTCTCCACAGCTGTTATGGCTTGGGTAGTGATAAAGGTTCATTGGAAACTTTTTTTTTTTTTTTTTTTTTACGGAGACTGACTTTTTGTTTTCTTTACTTGAAGGACCACCCTCTACCACTTAACAGGCACTGAATAACTTTGGAAAATAGCTTTTACTGTATTAGAAAATGTTTTCAAATATGAAATATGTAAAATCTCATTAAGGACCAGCATTAATAGATAAAAATTTGCACTCAATTTTGATGATAGGGAAAAGTACTTTAAACCCCAATTTACCAAAAAGGTTATTTCCACAAAAAGAATCTAATTCTCATTAGTGGATATATATTACCAAAAAAAGTTGTACTCAGTTCTCATTACTATTTAGAACTTTGTAACTATAAACCTTATAAAAATTTGCATTCTATTAATCATGATGTTTTATTTTTCTGTATTTCTTATGCTTTGAAATAAGGGCCTGCTATCCCTGGACAGCCCACTTCCTGCCAGGGATAGCCAGTTCCTAGGGGACTCACCTACAAGTACACCTTCGTATGCAAACTAATCAATCCAAAGCATATAGCCCCAACCACCTCCTTTATTGACCTCTGCCACTCTGGGCCGATAATCCTCTGCCCTAATTATCTCAGGGCTAGGTACTGTATAACTAGAGACAACTGATATTATTCAGCCTAGCCAATACCAAGCCTCCTTGCCATGCCTCAGCCATTCCTTCCCATGGAAGTCACAATAAAGGATCTTACTCATGTTTTCCCCTCACATCCACTGTCTCCTGACTGACCCTGGTAGTTTGCAGTATATTCCTTGGTGGTGCATGTCATGTCCTCTCCTCTTTAGAACTGTGAGTAATAAACTGTCTTTTCATTGACAGTCGTCTCCTGATCTGTTCACCTCAGTATACCTGAATAATAATAAAATCCACATTTTAAAATATTTTCTTGTTATGTAGGTAAACAAGATAAACCTACATAATATTTTTGATTTTCCCTCTTGACTTGTAAAGTCTAAAATATTTATTATCTGGCCTTTTACAGAAAAGGTTTGCAGATCCTTATTCTACACAACCAAGTCCAGGCTTCTTAGCCTTTCATTTAAGGCACTTTAATCTCTAAAACCCTACTTCATTACTTCTCTGGTGTTATTTTTTCATTCTTTGTCTACATGGACTTTCCTTTAGCTAAACTGGGTTTTTCCATTATTCCTTTTTTCCTTTTTTTTTTTTTTTTTGTTTTGATATGGAGTCTCGCTCTGTCACCCAGGCTGGAGTGCTGTGGCCGGATCTCAGCTCACTGCAAGCTCCGCCTCCCGGGTTCACGCCATTCTCCTGCCTCAGCCTCCCAGGTAACTGGGACTACAGGTGCCGCCACCTCGCCCGGCTAGTTTTTTGAGTTTTTAGTAGAGACGGGGTTTCACCGTGTTAGCCAGGATGGTCTCGATCTCCTGACCTCATGATCCGCCCGTCTCGGCCTCCCAAAGTGCTGGGATTACAGGCTTGAGCCACCACGCCCAGCTTTTTCCATTATTCCTTAGAAATTTCAAAGAAAAATGACAAAATTTGCCAACTCATTGTTGGATAAATGAGCATGAGTAGTTGAGATTGCTCTGATTTCAAGCCTAGATGATTAAGTAGGTAGGTGTTCATGGCAATTAGTAAAAAATATAAGAAGAGCAAGCGTTCATGAAAGAAGATAGGATTTTCTGGATTTGGTTCCATAGAGTTTTGTTATGTTACATTATTAACTTTTTAAAATTGTGGTAAACTATACATAGCATAAATATACATAGCATTTTAACTATTTTAAGTGTACAATTCAGTGTCATTAGTAACATTAATGGTGTTATGCAGCCATTACCACTATCTGTTTTCTTGAATGTCACCCCGGACAGAAACTTGTTTATCATTAAGCATAACTTTGCATTCTGAATTTCTCCAGCTCCTGGTAACCTCTAATCAACTTTTTGTATCTATGAATTTGCTTATCTAGGTATTTCATGTAAGTGGAATCATACGGTATTTGTCCTTTTATCTTTGGCTTGTTTCACTTAGCATAATGTTGTTAAGATTCATCCATAGTTGTGTTATGTATCAGAACTTCATTCCTTTTTATAACTGAGTAATATTGCATTATCTGTATATGCTACATTGTCTTTATCTGTTGGTAGACATTTTGGTTGTTTCCAACTTTTGCCGTTTATGAATAGTGCGTTGTTGAACATTGGCATACAAGTAGCTGTTGGAGTTCCTGCTTTTGATTCTTTTGGGTATATACTGAGATATGGAATTGGTGGATCAAAATCCACAGAGGCTGCATCATTTTACATTTCTTTTGGCAGTGTAGGAGAGTTCCAGTTTCTCCTTAGCCCCTTAAATGCTTTATTTTCATTTTGTTTAATAGCCATCCTAAAGGGGTGAAGTGGTATCTTCTTGTAGTTTTGATTTATGTTTTCCTAAAGACTAATGATGTTGATTATCTTTTCATGTGTTTGTTGGCCATTCATATGTCTATGAAGAAATGTCTATTCAAATTCTTTGCCCATTTTTGGCTGGGTGCAGGGGCTCACACCTGTAATCCCAGCACTCTGGGAGGCCAAGGCGGGTGGATCATGAGGTCAGAACATCAAGACCATCCTGTCTAACAGTGAAACCCTGTGTCTAATAAAAAAATACAAAAAATTAGCCAGGCGTGTTGGCAGGCGCCTGTATTCCCAGGAGAATGAGGCAGGAGAATGGCTTGAACCTGAGAGGTGGAGCTTGCAGGTGAGCCGAGATCACGCCACTGCACTCCAGCCTGGGCGACAGAGCGAGACTCCATCTCAAAAAAAAAAAAAAAAAAATTATTTGTCCATTTTTGAATCGGGCTGCCTGTTTGTATGTTGCTGAGTTGTTTATTCTTATGTGAATCCCTTATTGGCTGTATGACTTGACAATATTTTCTCTCAGTCTGTGGGTTTTCTTTTCATTCTCTAAGTCCTTTGATGTATAAAAGTTAATTTTGGTGAAGTACAATTTATCTATTTATTTATTTTTGAAACAGGGTCTTACTCTGTTGCCCAGGCTGGAGTGCCAGTGGTGCAACCTCAGCTCACTACAGCCTCTGCCTCCGGGGCTCAAGTGAGCAGCAGGGGCTATAGCTACACGCCACCATGCCTGGCTAATTTTTGTATTTTTTGTAGAGATAGAGTTTCACCATGTTGCCCAGGCTGGTCTTGAACTCCTTAGCTCAAACGATATGCCCACCTCGGCCTCCCAAAGTGTTTGGATTATAGGCATAAGCCACTATGCCCAGTCTAGTTTATCTCTATTTTCTTTTATTGCCTATGCTTTGGGTATCATATATAACAAATGATTTTCCTCTTCTTTTTTTTCTTTTGAGAGTTTTATTACTTTATGTTTAGGTCTTTGCTTCCTTCTAAGTTAATTTTTGTAAATGGTGTAAAGTGTAAGAGTCCAACTTCATTTTTTGTGTGTGGATATATAGTTGTTCCAGTACAATATGTTAAAGAACTATCCTTTTCCCATTGAATGGTCTTGGTACGCTTGTTGAAAATCAATTGGCCATTGGTATTTGGGGTTATTTCTGGATGCTCCATTCTATTTCAGTGTTCTATATGTCTGTCCTTATTCCAGTACCACAGTTTTTAAATTTCTGTGGCTTTGTAGTAACTTTTGAAATCAGGAAGTGGAATCCTCCAATTTTATTGTTGTATTTCAGGATGTAAGTCATGTCAACCCATTATCAACCCATTGTAACTTGAAAATACCATAAGTCAAAAATTTAACAGCCCCAAACATCCATCATAATGTCATAAGCTGAACCATCATAAATTCAGTACCATCTATAGTTTTGACTATTCTGAGCCAGTCCCTAAGATGCTGCACGACTTTTTTGAATTGGTTTTTCTATTTCTGTAAAAAATACCATTGGGAATTTGGTAGAGACTGCGTTGAGTCTGTAGTTCTCTTTGGGAAGCATTAATTTAAGTCTTCTAATCCATGAACATGTAATGTCTTATCAATTATTTAGACCTTTAATTTCTGTAAGTAGTGTTTTCCAGTGTTCAGTATGCAAGTCTTTGTCCTGCTTCATTAAATTTATTCTTAAGTTTTAAATTTCTTTTTGATGTTATTGCAGATGGAATTGTTTTTAAGTTTCCTTTTCAGTTGTTCTTTCCAAGTGTGTAGACACGTATCTGATTTTTTTTCCAACTTTTAAGTTCAGGGTAGATGTGCAGGATGTGCAGGTTTATTACATAGGTAAATGTGTGATTGGTGGTTTGCTTGCACAGATTATCCCATCACCTAGATATTAAGCCCAGCATCCACTAGCTATTCTTCCTAATGTGCTCCATCGTCCTGCACCCCGCGCCCCCGTCCTCCAACAGGCATCAGTGTCTGTTGTTTCCCCCATGTCCGTATGTTCTCATCATTCAGCTCCCACTTATAAGTGAGAACATGTGGTATTTGATTTTCTGTTCCTGTGTTAGTTTGCTGAGGATAATGGTTTCCAGCTCCAACCATGTCCTTGCAAAGGACATGATCTTGTTCCTTTTTATGGCTGCATAGTATTCCATGGTGTATATGTACCAAATTTCTTTTATTCAGTCTATCATCGATGGGCATTCAGGTTGATTCCATGTCTTTGCTATTGTGAATAGTGCTGCAGTGAGCATACGCATGCATGAATGTTTGTTACAGAATGATTTATATTTTGGGGGTATACCCAGTAATGAGATTATTGGGTCAAATGGTATTTCTGCCTCTAGGTCTTTGAGGAATAGCCTGCTGTCTTCCATAATGGTTGAACTAATTTCCACTCCCACCAACAGTGTAAAAGCGTTCCTTTTTCTCTACAACCTAACCAGCATCTGTTGTTTTTTGACTTTTTAGTGATAGCCATTCTGGCTTGTGTGAGATGGTATCTCATTGTGGTTTTGATTGGAATTTCTCTAATAATCAGTGATGTTGAGCTTTTTAAAATATATTCGTAGGCCACATTTATGTCTTCTTTTGAAAAGTGTCTGTTCATGTCCTTTGCCCACTTCTTAATGGGATTTTTTTTCCTTGTAAGTTATTAAATTCATCGTAGATGCTGGATGTTAGACCTTTGTCAGATTAATAGATTCCAAACATTTGCTCCCATTGTGTAGGTTATCTGTTCACTCCAATGATAGTTTTTGTTGTCGTGCAGAAGCTCTTTAGTTTGATTAGATCCCTTTTGTCAATTTTTGCTTTTGTTGCAAT